>NC_136494.1:88784504-89184504 GCF_053919585.1 Euprymna scolopes | reverse complement strand
GTGAGATACTTTCTGGTGCGGTAGAATGATCCAACCATTTTTCTAGAGACATTGACAATGGATCTGATGTAAGTTTTTCATTTTCGGTTAGGAATAAAAATCAGCTTTGGAGCCGTACTATTTTTCTCAAATAATCTGAATACAACATCCATTTATCTTTGTTTGCTTCGTTTTCTTTATCATTAATTAATATTATTTTTATGCAGATAAACACTTAGACGTAAGTAGCAATAGCAGACAGTCTCGGGCATATTGTTAATCAATACAAAGAATGACAAAATTATGTATTGTTATTTTTGTTAAGCAAACATTAATCAATTTATACATGTCTTTTGCAGATGTTTGCAGTAATTTTCTTTAGAAATAAAAAAGATAAATTTAATGTAATATTGTGTTTTTGTGTTTGCGAATACAGACAAGGAGGCTTTGATTTAAAGAAAATATCAATATATTAAAACATTAAAAACGAAAAAATCCACCATGATATAATAATTTGGCATAGTAATAAGAGTGATTGCTAATGGCTGTGGCCCGAACTTTGATCAAGTCATACAAATTACTTGTTAAACACTCAGCATTATGAGGTCAAGTATCAAGGATAAGTGGAGTAATCCCAAAAAAGCAATGGCAGCCATCCTTACATGTAGTAGCTAATAAGGGAGCTTTCTTTTTACTATGGTTGACCACTTTATATAATGAAGAACAATGTGTCTATGCATATATATATACATATATGCACACACACACACACACACACACACACACACACACACACACACACACACACATATATATATATATATATACTAGCAGGCATTGGCCGGTCGGAAGATATGCTGAAATATGATATTTTGATTAATGCAGATTTCGTATTTATTATTATACTAGCCTGGGTGCCTGACATTGCCCGGGTATTTGGAGGTGTGTGTTGAGCAAAGAAAAAAAAAAGTGGTAGTAGGCAGGCAGGCAAGCTTGAACTCATACCGCGATGTAGGAAAAGAACACAAAAAAACAGGACGTCTTTGCAGTTGCGTCCATCGCCAAACTGGAAGTGGCGAAGGTTTAAATTAAGGCTAGTCAATCGAAAAGAGGGGATAACTTTCTAAAATATCAACGAAAAAAAGCGACCCCTCCCTTTAGAAAAGTGCCCAGTTGAGGCTGAAGGAATTTATGTTTTTAGACAATTTTTCGATATTTGTCGTCCGAAGGGTCGAGCTTCAAAATGATACCAATCTTGTGAATATCCGTCGCTTCTGTCGAAAGTTTTTGTGAAACATACATACATACATACATACATACATACATTCAAACAGACAGGTGAGATTAATATTATAGATTATATTGGATCCAATATATAGTAATGATTTAAAAAGCTAAAAATAATGACTCCTGCCCAACCACTGAGAATCAAAACCAAAACGTTTAGCTTACGGTTTACTTTTTACTATTACGTTATGCATGCAGATTCCTAATGCCGTCGTTCGACCTTCACTTGGCAAATTCCATTTCTTTAATTTTCACACCTTTGAACCGAATTTCACTGCCTAAAACTGAAATATAAGGTTTCACATGGGTTTGAATACCCTATATATCAGAGTTTCATGTCTGTAGACAAAAATTCACAGAGGAGTTTGGTAGGCAAAATTTTTAAAATAAATATATATACACATACATAAATATATATAGAAAGAGGTTTGTATTTACTATAGCGTTTTTACACAAATATTACGCAAGTTTAAATCATGTAGAATATCTGCATGAATATAATTACACGTAATATTTAACTAAAGATTATCATCCCATTAGAAAACCGAAAAAACTAATAGAGAATTAAGTAAAATGAATGTTTAAAAGAATATGCAAATTAGCTAGATCTTTTGCAGATGAATGCAATTCCACGATTCATATATAACAAAGTTGTATTTTCTATTTAAATAAATAGAAAAAGAAGGTTTTTAATATGAATATCAATACACAAAAAGACTAAATTTATAGGAATATATATATATATTTATATATGGCATAATCACATTTACACACCGGTTCTCGTCAGATTACCAAAGTTAAGCAACGCTGAGCCTGGCTAATACCAGATCGGTGACCATTTAGGAATTCTAGGTGCTGTATGTGCTCTCCGCTTATCTGAGCATTGTTTCCACTCGTCCTGAACCTCCACCTACCATTGGTATTAATTAACGCCGACTCAGGAGAGGTGTGGTTGGAGATTGCGCAACTCTCGCCACAAAAATTCTACACGCAGGCACCTTTATAAGGGGTATCTATAGTCTGTTAATATAGTTTTTATTTTCATTTTTAGAATTATAAAATAGAATCTTTGGAAATTTTGGTATGGATAAGTTCACAACAAAACAACGAATGGAGATAATCGAATTTTACTTTGAAAATGGGCGGTTAATTGTTGCAACGCAACGATGTTATATACGCCATTTCAATGTTTGACATCCTCCTAGTAGGCCCGCAATAATGAACATAGTGACGCCTTTTCAAGAGTGTGGCTCTATAAATGATAGGCCTAGACGTGGACGAGGTCGCTCAGTACATATACCTGAAAATACTGAAGATGTGAGGCGTAGCATTGAAGAAAACCCAATCACATCCACTGGAAGGCGTTCTCAAGAACTTGCTATTTCACGGAGTTCTCTAAAGCGCATTCAAAGAGACTTGCACCTGTATCCTTACAAGGTTCAATTAGTGCAATCTTTACAAACACCAGACTTGCAGAAACGAGTAAATTATGCTGTCAGGTTTCAGGAAACTGCAAGAAATAACAATGAGTTTATTCACAACTTGATAATGGAAGATGAAGCCTATTTTCATTTGAATGGGTATGTTAATAAACAGAATACCAGATTCTGGGGCATAAAAATCTATGCCAAGTTCATCCGAGTACAACGTACACAGTTAAAGTCACTGTATGGTGTGGAATAACTTAAAAAACGGTTATGGGCCATTCTTCTTATAAGATGCGAATGAAAATGCTGTGACTGTAATTGATGAGAGATATAGAGATATACTAGTGAATTTTTTCAACCTCAGTTAGCAAACATGCCAGGGTATTGGTGGCAACAAGATAGAGAAACTGCACATACAGTTAGAGCAACATTAACTGTGATGTTTCAGGATCGAAAACTCTCTCGAAATTTCGATTGTGTATGGCTTCCACGTTCATCTGATTTGACACCATCAGACTTTTGGTTTTGGGGGAAGAAAAGTGTATGCAAATAAGCCTAAAACCATCCAATAACTTAAGGCAAACTTACAACATGAAATCCTTTCCCTATAACATCTGATGTAAAGAACTGTCATGGAGAATAGCTTAGAAAGAGCTCGACTTTGCAAAGTCGAGAGTGAAGGCTACTTAAGAGACACTATCTTTTGTAGTTAAGTCAGAACAAATTTCCACTCTAAACTGTGTAATGAAAACGAATGAAATAGATACATTCATTTAAGAGAGTGCTGTTTCATTTTCAAACTGTAAAGTGACTTATGCGCCACCCTGTGTGTGTGTGTGTGTGTGTGAGTGTGTGTGTGTGTGTAGCTTTCAATAACTGAAAAGAAATAGCATGTAAATAAGGCAATTATCAAGAAAATGTATTAACGCAAAGTACTGAAGTGATGGGTTGATAATAGTTGCTTCATGATTTTGCATTTTCACTGATTATTCAAACCGACTCTATTCACATTGTTCAGTGACAGAATAAAGTAAACAGTCATAACAGTATATATATATATATATATATATATATATATATATATATATATATATATATATATATATATATATATATTCATTACGTTAATAGTAGCCGAATGGATACGGCCTCCGCTAATCGAGCCAGAGATGTCTCGTGTCGCGGGGTTCGAATCGTTCGACTGGTAGTAATCGTGACACCCTGCACTGAAGAATCCCGAAAGGATGAAACACTAGTGTCTGTAGGTATTTAATTATTATAGTAAAAAAAAATAATTATATATATATATATATATATATATGCATATATATGTATATATATGTATATGTATATATATGCATATGTATATATATATATATGTATATATACGTATATATATATATATATATATATATAGATAGATATATAGATATATAGATATATAAGTCTTGAAGTTAAAAGTCACATCACATATTCCAAAACTATACTAGATTTTATATCTCTAAAAAAGTATGAGCAAATATTTCGTCTGCTGTGGTTTTGTTTTACTTTTTTGTGAAATATTCAAATAAAAATTATATCAGTCATGAATCAATATCTTACAATTGTACCTTCATGCCGTGAAATCTGATCGAACCTTGTTGAATGACTTTTGACTAAGAAATATATACCAGCTGTCGATAACCGTTGCTAATCAGGACTCGTTAATATAAATTATTGTTTTTTTTCATTCGATTCCGGAAGGTTACTTAAATTACTATCAGTGTCATTTCAAATTAACGAGGATCACAATGTCTAGCCAAATATTAAAGGTTTTAAATAACAATAATCCAAAATACATCGTGTGAGATGTCAAAATGCAATATTGATTATAGTAAAATAATGTTCTTGTCGCATGAATGTATATTTCCTAAAATGGCTGACTTATTTCTGAATAAGCTGAAATGCATATTGGTGAATTTGCAAGTAGTTGTTATTAATAAGATAAGAGAAAAATCAAGGTTGTCCTACATAAAAACAACATAGTATATTATTCCTGATATTTTCATGACCTCTCTCATAAAATTGTCTCTGAGATGGGTATATTTGCTGATGACAACTTTGTAACAGACTTGAGGGAAAACAAATGAACACACATATCTAAGAAATGGCTAAAAGCTTAGAAAAAGACCTCCAGTCTGTAGCAGAATGGGGCTGTGAAGAGATGGTAACGTTAAATGCTGCTAGGACTAAACTTTTTTACTTAAATAAATAGAACAAACCTTTTCAACCACCGATTGTTATGACTAAGGATACACTACTAGAAAGTACTTCGTTGAAACTCCTAGGCTTAAACATTCACAGGCAACATGAATTGGAACAAATACATTGAGGTAATTGCCAAGTCTGCTGTGAAGAAGGTGGGATCTCTCTACCGTGTTAGAAGGTTACTCACACCTGAGCATTCAGTCGCTCTAAAAAGTCACTATTCGCCCATGCATGGAGTATTTTTGTCACATCTGGGTTGGCGCATCTGCCACTAATCTCTCATTCCTAGACAGGGTTAAGAATAAGTCCTACACTAGCAACCAAACCCCAACCTTTGTTCCATTGAAAAACTGTGGCATCTTTGTACCTTTATTTACTCGTATTTTAATGGAATGTGCTTTGACAAACTCAAAGCATTTATACCCCCTCAATGTAAATACCTCTGACAAACCCGCCAAGCAGCAAAATCCCACCTTTACACAGTAGAGATCTCTGGATGCGATAAAGCCTTCTATTCAAATAGCTTCTTCCCTCACTTTGGAATTTCCTCCCGGCTCCCTGCTTTCCCGACTGTACTGACATGCATGTTACAAGAAAAGGCCCCCTTTTCTTGTAAGTAAGAAAAACATTGAATAAGTAAAAATGAGATAGGATAGACTGAGATTTGAACTTGGTAAGCTAGGTTCAGAAATAGGTTCAGATGGATTCGGAAAATGGAATGTAGAATTACCCATTATTTAGTTCTCACATAAAATAGTTTACATATGTTGTTTGAAATGGAATTTAATTATTCAATTCGTTTCATGAAAATAGAATTAAAATAAGGTCAGTTAAGAGAACGAACAATAGCAAATTTAAATATATTGGAAAATAAGTTAGGTCGAAAATAGGTTAGAAGAATTCGGTCTGCAGAAATGGGTTGGACATGTGCGAACCATGCATGTGAGGATCACGCATGTTAAGGCCATGGGATCGATCGAGCACGTTTTTGGCCATGCGATGACGTCATGGCTGAGAAATTAATTCTCAATATAGTTGGCTAGTTTTAGTGATACAGAGACAGTCAGAGGGTCGGACAGGAGTCAGAGAGTTGGACAGACGAGAGACAGAGATGACATCGCCAGAGAAGCAGGGTTCCCCTTTGGAAGCGAAGGGTTAGAAGGTTTTAATAATGTAGTCATCTTTGAATTCCTGGAACCATTCATAATTACAACCGGCCGAATGTAATAAAAGAAACATCATATTTTGTAATTGCCGTCTTCATTGTCGTCTTTCTACCAAATTGAAGGTAATGTGTAATCTTATATGAACTTGTTCCACTCATCTTTTTAATGAACTTTGTGTATAAACACATCTAAATAATGTCTCTCCATTTTAATAAATGTGTCTTCCTCTCTACCATAAGAAACGACTGTCCCCTCCTGTGATAAAAGAACTGATAACTCATCCCTCTCCTAATAAAGAAGAAACATCCACAGAACGGTATAAATGTTTCTCTCTTCTATCTCCCCTCTCACTGTTATATACATGTCTGCCGTATCTCTCAACAATATGAATGCGCCCATGAAATCTCTAAATATGTCCCCTATACAACATGCAGAAGTTCAAGTGTA
This sequence comes from Euprymna scolopes, assembly GCF_053919585.1. NCBI lineage: Eukaryota > Metazoa > Mollusca > Cephalopoda > Sepiida > Sepiolidae > Euprymna > Euprymna scolopes. The sequence continues at coordinate 89,177,951 of NC_136494.1, read as the reverse complement.
ATGTGAACAAATATCTTGCTACCTAGCTCTCTATATAGTATCCCTGTAAATTTGGTCCCAAATAGTAGTTTCTACGACAAAGTGGTACCATGCTTTGTTTGGGCTGAAATAAAATAAAAAAAATAAAAGGAACTTTAATTCTTTGGTCTGCTGTGCAACTGGCCCAGCCATCGAGGCTGATGTTAGAAACAGATTAAAATGATTGATCTTATGTATATTTGAATTTTTACATTAGGAGAAGAATGCCTACATTATGCCCCCTAAAACCATTTAAAATTTTACAAAAAGTTTCTGATGTTCAAGGAATATTTAGTAATTACTGTCTATTGTTACGATTACACAAAAGTATAAAATATCCGAATTTTCACAAAGGGCTTGCACTCTTTATTCACACACACATATATATATATAAATTTCGTCTTTATATAGCTATAATATTATTAAGGTACACAGACTCTCCTGCATTTCATCCTGATAAGAAATCATCTATCTCTCTCCCCCCACACACACATATATATATATATAGCTTCTTTCTTAGAACTGCACGCCTGTGGAACTCTGTTCCGTCTGCCTGCTTCCCTCCGGACTACAACTTGGATGTCTTCAAGTCCAATGTTAACAAATTCCTAATGAACCGCTCCCTTAATTAAACACTTCATCAAATCTCCACACTAACGAAATGTACTTGCAATAACCCTTATCCCTGAGTGGCTTCCGGGCCTTGATAAGTGGTGATCACTGTGTAAATATATATATATATATATATATATATATATATATATATATATATATATACTAGCATTTCATCCCGGCGTTGCTCGGGTGTTTGGATGTGTCTGTTGAGCTAAAAAAAAAAAGTGGTAGTAGGAAGGCAGGCTCGAACCCGTACCTAAACTTCACGTCTATGCTATTACGGCCGCCGCCAAACCGGAAGTGACATTTTTTTAAGATTGAGGCTAAACAATCAAAAGGAGAGCATGACTTTAAAAAATATCGGCGAAAAAAGCGACCCCCCCCTGTAGAAAAGTTCCCAGTTTAAGGTGAAGATATTAATGTTTTTAGCCAATTTTTCGATATTTGTCGTCTGAAAGGTGGAACTTTAAAACAATACTGATCTTGAGAAAATCCGTCGCAAGTATTGGGCGGATATGCAAACATAAATACATACATTTATATATTGGTAACTAAAAATTTTCGACTAAAATCGATGAAAAAGCTTGCCCTCTCTCTGAATACCCTTTATGTAACATTTCAAATATTTAGATTAGAAATTATCTGAGAAATTTGGTAAAGACCACAGAGGTCAAACTATTTTTTAACTTTAACCCCTATTATGACCCGATAACATTTATTGTTTTGAGCTCAACACCAGTTATTAAGTTAGATCGATGTCCAAGGAACCAATATAAAAAATTTCAAGTGTTTAGACCCCAAATTGTCGGAGGTGTTTGGTAGAGTTCTCAAAGGTGAGTTATTGTGTAGGGAAATGTAATCACACAAACACAGACACACAGTCACGTTCACTTTTATAGATATACTAGCATGGGTGCCCGGCGTTGCCCGGGTGTTTGGAGGTGTATGCTGAGCAAAAAAAGAAAAAAACAGAAAAAAAAGGTCAATTTTTTTAACTTTGACCCCGATTATGACCCCCTTAACATTTATTGTTTTTGGCTCAACTCACATTATTAAGTTCGATCCATGTCCAAGGAACCAATATCTAAAATGTCAAGTGTTTAGACCCAAAATTGTCGGAGGAGTTTGGTAGAGTTCTCAAAGGTCAAATCGTTGAACTTTGACCCCTTAACAGCCAAATTTCTGGCCGAAAACCGGAATGGACACCCCCAACCACCTCATGTTAAGAACAGCTTACAGAATGGTCAACCAAAACATCCCCAAATTAAGAACGGCTCCCGGAAAAAAGTATCCCACCCTGTGAATGGGGGTCGCGTTTGCCAGAATAGTTGATCCAAATGAACCAAATAAAAGAGTCCTCGTTTTAAAAGAAAAGTGTGTCTATATTTTGTCTATAATCAAACACCTGCATGTAATATTTGGGCACCAACTTAATTCTAAGCGGTTAATGAAAAATCGAAAAATAAACTATAGTAACCGTAAGTAATAATATTCTGTTTCAGGGTTATTTTGTGTGTTTGTTTTTTTTTGGGGAGGGGGGGCAAATTCAAGGCTTTCACAAAAATAGGATGTAATTTAATTTTTACATAGGAGTTCCACCAGCTTTTATCTCCCCCTCCCTTTGCAGAAAAATAAATTAAACTACATATAGCCCATATTTGGACTTCTTACACCTAGCAGCTCTTAAAAATACATAACAATAAGTTAATTAGTTTTGGAGAGAATCCTAGGCATACAAATATATAAGCAAATAAACATGCATAAGAATGAAGGTATATAATGCCTTGAATGTTTTTATTTGGTTCATACTTGATTGCATGTTAAAATTTCCTTGCCAAACAGCTTTATCTATAAGGAAAGCTTTGACAAACATTTAGCAAATTTAATTTGTGTGAGATGATGTTTTTTTCCATGAAAAAAAAAATAATCCATGAAAGAAAGAAATGGTAAAAGATAGCGAAGGAATGTTTCTTTTAGTTGCAGAGCAATGTAATTAAAGGCAGGAATTCTGTTGTGATGAGTTCATTAACTTAATTACAAAAAAGACTTAAACAATAAAGAGGACATTTATTTGCACTTGTCGAAGGGTTAATACATCAAATCGAAACAAATTCAATTAAGTTTCATTCTTGGATAAATACATTTTTTAAAGTGACTCATTGTAATTGTAGCACCTTTTAAATATTCCAACGTCAGTTTTTTAATTTACTTCCTGTTAAAATCTCTCTATATATGTTTATATTAGCAGTTAAATCTGACATTACCCAGGATTTTATAAAGATCAACGAATGTTCCATACTTTTATTGTAATCAAAATCGATGAAATCGTCAATTTTTCAATCCAGTCGATTAATTGGCTGCTCTAGTCGAGGATCCATTATGGTGTACGTTAAAAAGCTTCACCTGCCTTTTCACAATGGTTTCGTCCACAATATATTTTATTCAAAATGCACTGTAGATAAACTACTGTTGATTTATAAAATTATTTGTACAAAATCAGTTGCATTAAATTTTAGAATGCAAAAGTCAAGTATCATGGTTCAGTTGTGCTCTAATCAGAAACATTCATTTTGAATCTTTCCCTGAATTTTCAAAGTACCTACTGTTGATTTCATATGCTGGACCTTTCTGCTTGTGCAGAGATAAAACTTCTCAAATGCACGTGTGATCTTAAGCTGTATAAGAGTGTTAACTTGGGTCAAAATCGGACTATTCTTTCTTTAATCGGATTTTTTTTTCGATTATTCAATTTCGATGCATTCGGATACAACACCTCCAGACACATAAAGTACATTTGTGTGGAATTTTTAAAAAATCGGCCCACCGTTTCGGAGTTCATAGGGAAGGAACTCACAAGCATACGCATGGAGACAAAGTGTCTATCTAAGTAGAGATACTTGCAGCCACAAGATTCACTCATATACTGCTAGCTGTAAGGGATTTAGATCTATGCTATATTTAGTTGTATTTTATTTTATGAAAACGGCAATAAAGTCCTTTGTAAAAATTCAGATGCCTCCAATTTTTTTTGTATCTTAACAATAGTTTTTAGAAGAATAGATATGAAAAATCAATTAATAAATATTTCCCAAATTTCATTTCTTTTGGTGTATTAGAAATGGTTTTTAAACGTATAATATGAGCAGACCCTCCTATTGTAAATTTCACATATATCAGTGTAGTAGAAGAAACTACTCACAGAAGCCGCAGTTTGTTTGGTTTTGTTTTCTTCATCCCGTTTTGTCCATCTTTAATTTTTTGGGGTCTTGTTATTGTTTGTTAGTCTAAGACTCTGTCCTATTTATTTTTAATTGTCTTGTCTGTGACATCGAGTGATTAGCACCAGAAGATTTTATCCGATCGGATTTTGAATCTCGAATAACAGCGAATACTTGGAATTCAGGGAATTTACTTACATTAAAATCTATATTGAACAAATGATTAAAAAGTTTATAAAACAACGTAATAGATTAGTATCTATCATTATCCGGTTTGAATTACATGTGATTATCATCCTAAAATTTATTTGTATAAGAAATTTGAGCGAAAACATTGATACTTATGCAGAATAAGGACCGGACTATCGTCGACATACTTCGGACAGGTTACATAAACCGTCAGAACGTACTACAATGCTTAGTAAAGCTGCTGACAATTGGCAATTAATACATGTTGTTTATTATTTTTTTAGAGTAGCTTTTGTTTATTAAATTGTTAGATGAAAGTACAGTGCAGTTAGAAGGCCGTCATTATTTTTCAATGGACACTAACGTTATGTTTTTCCGTGGTAACCAAGCTTCGTTTATTTATTTATTTTTTTTTTTCTTGCAGAAAAAAAAGTGGTCACGGGCATCAAAATAACGTATATGTTGTATGGACGAGGGTTATATTTAGAGAGAGACGGGGTATATCTTGATGAGGGATAGAAGAGAGAGACATTTATACAGTCCTGTGGATGTTTCATCTTAACACATATATTAGGAGAGGGATGAGTTATCAGTTCTTTTATCACAGGAGGGGAAGTCGTTTCTTATGATAGAGAGGGAGACGTCATCCCTATGTGAAGAATGGCTTTATAAATAACATTATTACATCAACACGGCCCGTAAACTGCACAAGCATCTTTTTTCATTGGAATTACCATTTGAGGAGTATTTTCGATGATAATTATATGTTTTTACCTTAATTTTTAGATGTTTGATAGCATTCTAAACATTTGATAAAAAAAAAACACAATGTTTTCATTGGCACCTTCTTGTAGTTTGCATAATCTGACCGGAATATATCGACGATAACGTGGTCCCCATTTTGCATGAGTATCGAAACACTTGGGATATTATCTTTTCTTGGAAATAATATACGGTTATTTCTCTTGTAGAAATGAAAGATAGATTCAAGGATATACAAGAAAAAATCTCTAAACCTCAAATAATTGAACTAGACAACTATTAAAGTAAAAGGGTTTGATAGTTTGCTTAATGCATACCAGTTTAGAATAAGCATTAGTTAAGACAAATTTAAATCAACTCAGTTCCGTCTATCTATCTATCTATCTATCTATCTATCTATCTATCTATCTTATTCACTCACATTGTAATACAATTGGTAAAAGTATGGACCTAACCCTTCCCAGCTTTTTTTTACACAGGAATCAATATCAAAACGCGGAGGCTACGCAAAGATAAGGGTTAATGGGTATACATTAGTCAATGTGATTATAGCGTAATAAACATAAGTAGTGGAAATTTTGTAAATTGGATTACTTAAGGGGACGGTTCATCAAGAACTTGTTTATGTTGGACTTGAAGACAGTCAGATTGTAGTCAGCTGGAAAGCAGGCAAACGGAAGAGAGTTCCACAGGCGTGCAGTTCTAAGAAAGAAACATTGATCATGGAATCTACAATTAGGTTTAAGCACAGATAAAGAGTGTGGGAAATTATTGATAATGGTTTTGGCTAGACGAGTGTTTTTCGTGAAAGTTTGGCGAGGGGGACCATAGATTGAAGCTCAGATGAGCACTTGCCATGAAAATAACGATAAAGCAAAAACAGGCTTGAAACGTCTCTTTTGTGGGAAAGAGGTTGCAGGGAAGAGAAAAGGGCATCCCTCACTAAGCTACAAAGTCTATTTTCAACTCTGTCAAGGAAGGATAAGCTGCTTCTAGCAGCTCCATCCCAGATGTGCCAATAGTACTCTTTCATTGGCCGTACCTGGCTTTTATATAGGTAGAGAATTGCATCAGGAGTGAGATATTTTCTGGAGCCGTAGAAGGAGCCCACCATTTTTCCAGCGATCTTGGCAATGGATTTGATATATGTGTTCTATTTCAGATCGGGAGTTAACGTCAAGCCCAGAAACTTGTTAAAAGCTGAAACCTCGCCAAGACGAGAGTCATTCACTTCAATTGATGCCAGATGAGCATCAGAGCGTTGCTGATGTAAAGATAGAAGCTTGGTTTTAGATGCATTAAAAGTAACCAGCCACCTCTTTCTCCATTGTACCACGTGCTCAAGATCAGAGGAGAGAGAATCAGAGAGAACTTAGTCGTTTACAGTCTTTGATGTGCTACCATAGATTGTAATGTCGTTAGCATAAATGTCTACGAATGATGTAAGTATGTGATTTGGAAGATCAGCTATGAGTAGAATAGCAACTTGTATGTAATTATTCGTTTACTATGACTTGTTTTCTATAGGTAACATGTTTTTATATTATTTTATTTTTTTGTGGCCTCTTCATATTTGACGGAAGATTAACCACCGTATCTCTGCAAGTAATTCAATTGCTTTTTATAATTATTTTTTCAGTGGGATACATAGCCATCAGATCTATAACGACTGCTGTGTTTTTGCATTTTGAAAATCTTTCCGACTTCTTTATATTTGAAGTTTGGCCACCATGTCTCTAATTCTGTACGTTTTCATATTGCTGGTTTTCTTCTCTTGGCATTAAATAACCCATAAAATGTTGATATACCAGAAAACAGACAACCTCGCGTGGTCGTCTGCAAGTCTAACATGTACAAATACATGTTGAGCCCTCCTGGTGGATAACCAAATAACACACTGTCTGTTTCACCCACTGCTTCCTATTCTTTTAAAATGGTGTTCATCGTCCACCTATTCCCAAATGGCTACCGGGCCCTGATAAGCGGTGAAATATTAGTAAAAGAGAAAGACTAAAAAAAAAAAAAAATGCTAAAAATATTTTTAATATCGATTATTTGAATTTTTGTTATTCAGACAATCGTTTGGCAGATTTATTTCAGCTACATCCTATAATGAAGATCGCCATTTTTGATTTTGTACTCCATCCAAAAAGGTGAATATGCCAGATTATATTACCGAGTTTTCTGCCATGGAATTGTCTTTAATCAAGATTAAGATTGGATCGAGAGAAATATAGTCATAAGACTGATAAAGGTGGAACTCTTAATCTAGCTTGTTTTTAATAGGCTTAGCATTTGTAGTCGCAAATATTCAAAACTTTTGTCAGACTCGTGTATTCAGTCTTCTTCGCCTTCCATGTCTTTCGTGAAGATCGGTATCGTTTATTTTGATTTTACTCCAAAGATGGTAATTCGGTTCCGCCACAACCAACCTATTTCCTTCCAGATATTTTGGATGCTTTTAGAAACATCATTGCCATTAATCTTGTAGTTGTTTGGACTTGCCTAAATAAATTGTAGATTAATATTTTCTTGTTGCAATCTTTTATCATCATCAGGGATCTTGGCTTATCTTCTAAAATATTACAGATTACCCGTGTTTAGATATCCCCCACCCACCCACACACACACACACACTCGTATACAAGTCTTAGGATTATCATTAAAGTTCATAAATCATAAATATTAAACTCTGTTTTATTTTAAAACAAGAATAGATGTTTATAACTTCTCCCCACTCTATCATTATTTTTATAGATGTTGCTCGAGTTAGCTCTAATCTTTGATTCCGCCTTGTAAGACATTCACAAGTCCTCACCTTTCCATGATATCAAAAAAAAAATAACACATTCCTTTTTCCCTCTTAACGTGACGTGAAATTTCCATGGCTAGAGTTACTTTACAAGAGCTTTCCATTTATAGAACATTTGCTGTTGGACTGCTTCCCTGATAATTACCACTTGCGTATCTTCAAATCAAACGTGAAAAACTTCTTGTCATTCACGGACCTCTCCTCCCCCATCCCAAAGAAATCAAATGCAATTTCTACCATTGATCAATGTTAATACTGCCATAGTTTTTCTCATCTTTTAGGCGGGATTAATTATTGTCCCGTTAACCTTTATCTCTTAATGGCTCTTGGTATTGATAAGAAGTGACCTGGCGTAACGGATAAAGTCCTAAGTGAAACAAAATAAATTTTAAAAATTATTAAAATATACCCGTCCCAGAACAGGTAAAATTAATTCTTCTCCCATATTGAAGAGAACACTTTTGCATCGCTTTTATGTCAAGCTGCAAAAATTAAAATATTAAAATTAAGATAAAAAAGTTACTAAACCTAAATGTCTAAAATCGTTATTTCATTTTTAATCAAGCAATCATTACATGATTTTGATGTCAGAAAATGTCTAAAATTTAAGTCTTTATCTCGAGGGGGTTCAAGAAGAAATTGAAATTCAAGGAATGTCGATTAAGTGGAGTTTACGGATCATGAATCAAATTCAATGCGAATCTGATTGGCTTGAATTTTAAAATGGAAGATTATGCCCTTAAATATAAACATCTTTTAAAATACAACAAAGACACTGAAATTTCGAGAATATCAATGAATTATTGTCTAATACATACAATTTAAATTTCACAAAAAGTGAAAGCATTTGAATTATTACGAAAAGACCCGTTCTATTCTTTGCATAAAACTACATTAAACTCATTATGGCTTACATTACCAACCATTATGCCTATAAGTTATATTTTAAATTTATAATGATCGGTGGATTAGTTTAGCAGTGAATCCTGTAAATACAAATATATAAATATATACACATACCTAACTTTTACTTTTGACTTTTTTCATCTTGAGTTTTATTCTCACAACTAAACCTCCGACCTTCTTAGGGTATATTGTCGAACTTTGGAAATCTTCCTGTTGAAATCAGGAATATGTTAGAAAATTTGAACAGAATCCTTTATTTAATCCATGCAGTGTGGTGCATGCACTCGTTCTGTCAGTTTTAAGTAAGTCACAAGAGTGGCATGCAGAATTGAGTTTTACTTAGGACTTTATCCGTTACGCCAGGGGTTCTTGCTGATAATTCTAGTCTGAATTTTGAGCCTTAAACATATTTTTCTTTTTAGATGTGTGATCTTACTACTTATTACTGTAGATCATTATATATTACTACAGATTACTATATCTACCTATCTATCTACCTATCTCTTTCTCTCGCTGTATATATATATATATATATATATATATATATATATATATATATATATATAGGTTGAGTACTGTCGTAAATGTATTTCACCCGCTGTTTAGTTTAGCGATTAAGCGAAGCCAACTGTTTGTTTGTTTACAAACAAATATCAGCTAGAATACATTTAAGTGTTGGGTAGATGTTTATCTAATAGACGTTTAATGCATAATTTACGAGTACCGATTCTTAGTCCAGTGGTTAGAGTTGCCGACTCTCAACCCGATAGTTGTAGGTGCGATCCATGGCTGGGAAAAGGTCTAGCCGCACTAATGAGTTGTGATACACCGAAACTGTATGGTATGTGGATGACTATATATATATATATATATATATATATATATATATATAGATATATACTAGCAGGCCGCCCAACGTTACCCGATCGTAAAATACGCTTAAATATAATATTTTAATTCATACATATTATGTATTTATTATTATAGAGACAATTCTCTGTCAACTATTATATCAAACCTAATCTATAGTAGTGAAATCAAAACTAAAATGTAGACATGCGCAAAAACAAATGTGACGACCAGGTAAAACAATACATAATTTCGTGCATGTGCAAAAATTGAATGCACGCGCGCACAAACAGACAGACCCGAGCACGTTTTTGCGGTAAGCCTTCTTTATTTTCCCCACAGATGGGCTTATGCTTGACTGCTTAGAGCAGAAATATGTTGATCCGTGAACTCAAGCTCAGTTATGGAAAATGATTTGCACGCTCCGTTGTTTATACATATAAACCGTGTAAAAATAATTTTCGGAAATGCTTTGACTTTTGTTTTTTCCATTCATCATTCATTATATATCATTGGGCTTTTTTCAATTTAATCAACAATCTCATGTTTACTTTTAAAATTTCATAACATAAGTGTTGTGTCGTAACACAATAGTAAAAGAAAATATCAAGTCGAGGTTGGTTTAACAAACGAAGGTACATCACAGGTACAAAGGTAGGAATACGGGTATAACTGATTAGCGCTCAGCAAGGCAGTGGAGAAAATGCGTGTTGAATACCGTGTCTGGTATACTGCGAATGTCATTTGGCAGAAATAAAACGTATTTTAATCAAACATACACTTGGCCGGAAGAAATAAACTGGAACACCATTGATTAACATAAAAACACAACTCTTCAGAAATAGAATATTTCTTGATTGATTCAAAATCAACCAGCAAAGTATTTTAATAAAAGCTTACCTGCAGGCAGGAATACCACATTACAAAATAAAAGCCCTAATGTCGTGGTTTCATTGGCAAGATCCCAAAATGGAGGTTTACAAGTGGATTCGGGTGTGCCCTAAATGATTATATCAACTGAAAAAAAAATGAGATTGACAGTAAACTAGTGGTCCATTTTGGAGAGAATATTTCTGTCAATTTTAATACGTCGTTTATCTTTCTATAAAAGCTTACCTACAAACAAGAATAAATAATAAATAAACGATCTTGTTGTGTAGTGAAGTAGAAAAAAAAAAGAAATTAAAAAAAAATATATAAGACACAGTTCCTTCCAAAAGGTTGAGCTCTTCAACGTCCAAAAATAATTCACCGTCACAAAAAGAATTCCCCGTCACTTCTTCCAACCGTCGTTTCACACTCTGCACTCTTCACCCTGCTTTCAAAAAAAGTACCGTTTACATGCTGCCCATTTCTCCACTTATGCAAATTGACTATCAACCAGAGCCATCTAGTTTTCCATTTCTCCAAACAGCTAATTTGCAAAGGGGGACAACTCAAACCACAAATGGGTGCTTACAAGTATATGCATAGATGTCCCAAATCCAAAATTGAAATCAAGAGTAAGTTGTCAATTCCTATGTGTCCTCCACGTTTGTCACTTATCTCACCCCCACTACATTCACTTCCAATGACAATAAAGATATATTATTATATTTTTATGTATTAGTGTTTATTGTCATTTTCTAAGCACTGAAGAAATCAACTTGGGTAATAAATCCTAATCCAACATTTTCAAGCTTCTCTAAGGATTACCTTGATATTTTTAAAATATTTACTTGAAAACAATCTTGAAATGGTAAAGTATTTGCTACATGTACGGACATCAACTTAGTAAAATATTCAAAGGATGAAGTCAAAATTATTTGTGGTGAGATAGAGCTATATGTACTTTCTTTAAGAGATTTACTTGAAAAAATGCCAAATGTCTTTCTGATTAAAATTCCACTTTCATTTTCTATGATAATTTTTGGCAGCAATTTAGACTTATTTCCACAGAAAATGAATTCCTACATCTGTTCATTTCTTAACTACAAATAAAACAGAAAACAAAAAAGCAATCCATGATGGTAAATTCCTCTACAAAACTGGAACTGACATTAAATAATCTCACTTTATGTTCCAAGAACTTTGAATTTCAGCCAAAATTCATTCTCGCTTTTTACAGTTAACATAAACAGAAGCCACAATTGTGGATATTATTATTAATTTAGCGTCCTTATCTTTTCTTTTTGAAATATAATTCAATGCATTTGATTTCTCCCACTTGCATTTTTTTGAGTGGGGGCTGCGACCTAGATTTAGTATCAGAATTTTATTATGGTTACTGGCAGTAAACAGGATAATTGGTTGAAAGATGCTAAAGTCAAGGTTCCTTATTATAACTATACAATAATGCTCTTGCAAAAGGCATAAGTCAAATTCGCGCTTTAGTTAGAGGTTAAAAATACAGCAAGTGACGATATTTAGTCTTGAAAAATAGAAAATCATTTTTTATATAGAAAGATTACAGTTTATTTGATTACACAGCTGAGGGATTAAGTATTATATCAATGCTCTGGTCTTCATTTAAAAAATATATGATAAACTAATAGCGTGTATAAACGCAAAAAGGCAGGGCAGCTTGGTTGTTTTATTCTTATCTCTTGAGATATCTTTTTATCACTCTTCTTTTTTTCTCTAACTTTCTCAACCAGTTGCATACAGAAGGGCAGGCGACAGGGCTATGATCACTGGCGTCCTAAAGGCTGAAGGAAGGCATCTAATCATATTCAAATTATATTTCTTTCTACATTATAATATTTCTCAATACTAGGATTTATACATGATTATTTTGGTGAATACAATCAAGTTGGTCCCGGACATTACCAGGGGATCACAAGACCACTGCTCTCAACTGTGACTTTGCTTGCTAATAGAGAATTGTCTGTTCCTTTCTTTTCTTGTGTGTTTTATCTTCTTGCTTCCCTCTTTTCCTATCTACTGTCTCTCTCATAACGACGATTTTTGTTGCCACTTTCTTACTTTTAAAAAGGTAAGTTCTCATATTTTTCTTCTCATTTATTCGAACCATATTTTACCGTAATTCTAACAATCATTTTACAGGACATATTTTCATATAGTTCTTCATTTTCAGTGATTATATTATCAACAACTTAGTAGAATAACCACATGCCTCAAATCAAAACGATGCTGAGGAATTGCATCAACTATCAAATCGTAAGGCGATTGCACTCCAATTTTTATTCCTCTAGCAGATTATGTTGTACGACTTCATCCAAACTACTTCCCAATTTGAATCATTCCCTTTCATTCCATGATTATTCTCTCGAACTTCTCCATTTTATTTTAATAAACTTGAACACTGTATAATATTTAAACAATTTTTGTTGGTGATATTTATTCTCTCTCGATTCATTCTCTGTTAGTGTTGCTCAGCTATTTCATTTGCAGATGGCATGTATGCTGCCTGCTGCCCTATAGTACTTGCTTATTAATTTTTTAAAACAAGGAGAAAGAGTTCTGAATAGAGGAAAGTGTTATTGTCCATTATAGGATCTCATTCAAAAATTACATTTACCAGCTCTGCAGCTAGTCACCAACAAGTACACACTTCTAATATAGTGCACTATATAAATATCTAACCTTATCCAATTGTAAATAGAACTGATTATCCATGTTCAAAGAGGATCAAGACTTTGATATCTGATACAGTTTCTGGCCACCTTCTCCCATTTTTATAAGTGAGTAAAATTTTCGAGCAGATTATAAAGTTATGTCTAATCATATACCGTGTAACACTTTCAGTTTTCCATTCCCCCAAACAATAGCCTTCCTTTTCAATGGATAATCACGTTTTGCTGAGTTATCCTAATAGATCTAAACGTTTTTGTATCCAAATAATAATAATAAAAAAATCTGTGTTCATTTCTATTTTAAAATTGAATATAAACTAATAGTTCTTCCAATCTCCATTTCATACGTCCAACATTCTTTGTTCATATTCTTCTGTTCTTTTTAACTGTAGGATTCACCCTACTCATGTGAGTGAGTTAATCCTAACTTCTACTCCTGGCAACTCTCATTAAAATAAAAATAAAACAATGCCTTTCAGCGCTAAACATAATTCAACCACATTTATAATTATAAGCGTCCTTTTTTACCCAGTTAAGCTGCATCTTTCACAATTGATGCAACAATAAAGAAGGGACGTTGCGGGCTTGTCGTTGTTTTATCGTTATTTCCATGGGAAGTGCTCGTCTGAGCTCCAAATCTCTGGTCCCCTCTCACCAATCTTTCAAGAAAAACACCCGTCTAGCTGAAACCACTGTCAGTAATTTTCCCCATTATTTATCTGTGCCTAAATAAAAACGTAGATTCCATGAACAAAGCTTCTTTCTTAGAAGTGCACGTCTGTGGAACTCTCTTCTGTTTGCCTGTTTCCCACCTGACTACAACTTGGATGTCTTCAAGTCCAACATAAACAAGTTCCTGATGAACCGCCCCCTTAAGTAAGATACTTTACTAACAATTACTACGATATTGTCCCATTAATTACTGTACACGCAATAACCCTTATCCCCGAGTGGCTTCCGGGCCTTGATAAGTGGTCACTTCCATGTAAAAAAATATATACAGGGTGCCCACAAAGTCTGGCTACATAATCTACAGAATGCTTCCACAAAGTCTGGCTACATAATGTAGCCAGACTTTGTGGACACCCTGTATATTTATGACTATACCTTTTGCAATACGGTTAGCATAAGAGCACACTATTTCTGTCTTCACCTTTTTAAACATACCAAATTCCGCTCCCAAGAACTTATCTTTAAATCTGTTAAAGTCAGTGTTATTGATTTTATCTTCCTAGTCTATCCCACTTGCTCTTCTTTTCACACATAGTCAGCCAGTAATGCAATAGTGCTTTGTCAGCTCACCACAAACCGAGTACATATCACACCAATAAATCTTTCTAGTCGCATTTAGTAGTGTTTTGTTTCTTTCTAAACATCGGTTCACACACTGTTACTTTTTTCAACTTATTATTACTTCTTTTTCTAATGGTTATGTGATCCATCATATTAGGCATTGATACTTTTTTTATAGCAAAATATGATTTGTGATTGCTTTAGTTTTATTGAGCTTCATCAATGCAATAATTAAGACCCCTGCCATGCAACATTGAATCCAAATCTTATCCGAATCAAACAGTATTTTCGTTATAGAATCCAAGCTGGTTTCTTTGTAACTGTAAGATCTTCAATTCACTTTCTTATAGTCTTATCATGCACATCTCTTATGCTACTCCCAGAATGGCATGCCATGTAATGGTTGAACTGTCTGACTTTTTATTTTGTGTATTAGAAGAAACTATTACGAAAGCTGCAGAGCATCTGTCTGATAGGTGGAGTGCTGTTATTTCTGAAATAAAAATACAAAAATAAAAATAGCTTACTCAAAGCAATGTTTTAAAAATTCGCGATATTGACATCTTATGTGTTAGCAAGATTTGTGTGCACACGTGTATTGCTCTAAGCCAATTAAAAAGTGCAGTAAAATGGGCTGGCAAACAGCAAAACAAAATAAAATAAATACAATAAGCAAAAGATCGGCTAGAATTTGTCATTTTAAACTTTCTCTCTCAACTTCCAGCACGTGTTCTCCAACCACCTCTGCCAACAGGCACTTTTCTTAGAAAACTGACTCATTCCATTTGCATACGTGTGCAGTGGAAGATGAGATCTCGTGAGATTCCGCGAGACTACACCTTATAAATTCATGACTGCCATCTTTAATCTCTCTCTCTCTCTCTCTCTCAGATCCCATCCGAAGGTAAGTTGTATAACCATACAATGCACACACACGTGGGCGCTTTCTTCTTTGATTATTACATTCAACTTTACAAAAAGAAAAGAAATAAGCAAGAGAAAATCAGAGGGAAGCTAATGAACTCAAATGTTTCGTTTTGTGGTGAAAAGACTCCAATATTGATACATTTTGTAATCTGAGTCATCACTATCAACAGTAACACTCATTTCACTTTCACGAGAGAATAATGCAATCTGCAAACATTTTTTTCCATCTCTTTCTCAAACTACTCTTTTTTTTTCTTTATTCAGGGAATTATTTTAATTCCTGGATATTTTTTAATGTTCGAGGTTTTCCTATCCAATTCCACTTCATTAACAATCTCCATTTGTCAAATTTTAGTTTAAAGTCTTTATCCTCTATGTTGAAATATTTCAAGATTTGGCCAGCTGTAGCACCAATTACTTTGCCAAATTTCATTTTGCTATTTTTAACGGTCACACCTCTCAGCTTATTAATCACGTCTATTCCGACAACAATATTGATCCTGTCGATAATTTAATCAATGATGATTGTCTTTGCTTTTACCCTCACTTCATAGACTTCAATCTTCATTGATTTCTTTATTTTCTACCTTTTCCCTGTCCACTGATTCCATTGTGCCACTCAAACAGTATTCATTGATCAGCTTAAGAGCAGATAAAGAAGTTGTGCATTTCGTACAGGTGATAGCTGCAATTGTAGAACTATTGTATTTTAAGGAGAGTTTCTTAATTTGTCCGTGTCTTGTGGACATTCCGATAACAATTGTTTCGTCCTGGCCCGGCACCAGCACTCCAGGGCAATTAAACCAATGAAGCGGTAAGCACATCTCCTTACATCAAGGGGTCGATATGGCGTAGGCTATAATGTGCTATGCGTCAGCTGGTGTGGATCTGGTCGTCTTTAAGGATACAATTTCCATCGTCGTTAATAGCAGACAGAGAACTCTGATGCTGAAATTTGCACGCTTCACCAAATAGCGAAGAATGCATATTTTTTTTTTATAAAAATATGCATTCATTTATTTTCACAATTAAGGAGCATTTTGAAACCCCACAGCCAAAGCCCGTCCATTGCCTCAGAATCCAAGCTTAAACTGTTTACAATTATAATCCAATTTCCTTTCTCAGTAAGAGAAAGTGAGTGAAAAGGAAGAGAGAAAGAGAGAGATAGAGAAAAAAAGAGAGAGAAAGAAAGATGCATACATAATAGGTTCAGTGACGAGTTCCTTCAGGTTTGACCTTTTAAAGCCTGGGGTCTCCGATCGTTTTGACATTTGACACAACCGAGTTTTGTAAACACCTGTCAGTCAAACCTGATTGATATATTCTTACATTTTGAAAATCGTACATGACGTGCATGTTTCCCCACGAGAGCAAATTTGGCGAAAAGGCCTAAAATTTAGGGAGATAGGACTCCCCGAAAAGAACTCCCACCTATTATGGCATACAATTATCACTCAACCTACTAAAATTTCTAGTATTAGTGAAAAGGTAACTAGAACCGTTTTACTCATTTATCTGAGCATAATCCAATTTTATCACTGTTTTATTTCTGTTTCATACAGTAAGCGGCTATTTGCACTGTTATATGTTTCCAAGGCTATTTATTTGATCATGGTTTTGCGTCTGGTATGATTGCACAAAGGTTTCTATTTTCAATTGAGAAATATTTTACAAAAGCTAGTTTTGCCATTTGAACCAATTTTCTCTCCAGATATCCTTCCAGCCCTTGACAATATTGGTGTATAATATCTTAACGGTCTCAATTTTTTAAACGGTTTTGTAACACTTTAAATGGCTCGTTGGCGAACGCTTTCTTAAACCTTTTCAATCTTTTAAAGCACATCTAATTGCAAAATGTAGAAGAAAGCTAGCAAGGTCAAGAGTATTTTGAAGATTTATGTAGACTTTAACCTTCTTTATCCATATGACTATCTCCTTCTCTCTTCCTCTCTCTCTCTCTCTCTCTCTCTCTCTCTCTCTTTACTAAAAAGGTTTTATTACGTCTTCACCTAATTTCACTCTTTCCCAATCGACTGTGCCAAAATTATTTGCTATCTGAAAAAATATATAATGAACCAATGAGAAGTAGTAAGTTAGGCTTTAGACAAATATACTTTATGTATAAAGTATAGTTAATTATTCCTTGGAGTTTGTACACATATAGGTTTCTAACCAAAAACTACACATAAGAATCTGCTTTGCAATGATTTTAGTCCAATTATTGGTACGTTTTAAGAAATTATGAACTTATTTTCCTTCAGAGTCATCGATTTTATATATAGTTCTGCTCGATATATATGTTTTGAAGATAGTCATACATAAAGAAATCAGACGACTTTTGATTCTCATCTTCAGATCTTGTACTTCTGACACTCACCCACACTGGATAGATTTTTATCAAACACCTACTTTATTACAGCTCGGAATTATTCTCGATATTGGAGGACGCGGCAACAAAAGAGATTGGTACTTGGGCACCAGTCAAAGAATATGGTATGGAATAAATGAACTCTGTATTAATTTTTTTGACTAATAAATTGATAAGAAATAGATAACATGCAAATAAAGATCACAACACATTTTGCGATCCTGATTTTCTCTTATGAAGTCTTAACTTTGTAAATGAATTTAGTTTGCATCTTCCTACATTTGGAAAATCTAACAAATGGTCTATTAATTGTTTTACTATCAGGTTGATAAAAAATTTATTGCAGTTTTTAACTTTTAAATTCAGATGAATATATCTCGGCTCAAACAAGAATTGATTGATTGAAATAAACACCATCAGAATGAACACACTTTTGCCAACATAAAACAAATATTTTTATGCTATTAACTTAAAAACCTTGTGTTCTGGTGGCGATGGAGTCGCTGAAGGCGTTTTTGATATCGCTTAGGTTTTTTAAGCATTTCTCATGCAGAAAGTTGTCGAGATGTTTAAAACAGTGGTAGTCGGTAGGTGAGAGGTCTGACGAGTATGGTGGACAAGGCAGAGTTTCGTAGCCCAATTAGTTCAATTTCTGCAGGGTCGGTTTAGCAACGTGTGGTTGGGCATTGTCGTGGAGGAGAATTGGGCTCTTTCTGTTGACTAATGCTGGGTGTTGTTGTCGAAGTTTCTGACGCATTTCATCCATTTATTTACAGTACTTACATGCATTCAAAAAAATGTAATGGATGAGAAAAACTGTAATGGATGAGACCAGCCACACAGACCACCAAACAGTCAGCATGACCTATTTTTGGTGCATCTCGGGTTTGGGAAGTATCGCAGCGCTTCGTCAACATTTACCCACTGAGTTGAGCATCGCCGGTTGTCATAAAGAACCCACTTTTCATCACAAGTCACAACCCAGTCAAGAAATGGGTTGTTCTTGTAGCGTAAAAGAAGGGAAGATGGCACATCATAACAGCGTTTCTTTTGGTTGCCGTTCAGTTCGTGAGGCACGCATTTAAGTTTTGTTTTTCCCATCCCTCTCAAGCAGTTGAAAAGCATCGTATACGTTACACCTAGTTCAGAAGCAAGTTCTCGAACAGTTGTGTTCAGATTGGTTTCAATTAAGGCCCCTTATTGATCATTGTCAGCATCCAATGCCCGATCTCTATACTCATCATCTTCAAAACTCTCGTTGCCACCACGAAATTTCTTAAACCACCATTGTGCTGTGCGTTCAGTAGTGGTTCCAGGGCCAAACGCTTCGTTAATATCGTGAGGTGTTTCAGCAGGTTTTCGTTCTAGTTTTAATTGAAATTGTGCGGATTTGCTTTTTTTTCTATCTTATATTCATCATTCTAAAAAGAAGACATAATTGTTTTAAAACGATTGTAATTAAAAAAAACAATTAGATAGAGCGAAAAACACTGTTTAAAATGATATATAAAGTAAAGGTATTTGAAAATACATCATTTGAAATCAAAATTAAAAATTCCACGAGAACTTTCTGCTCAACCTTATATATATTCAGCTTTGCTTAATTTGACGAAGCACCTAACATTTTTTTCAGTAGCTAAAATATCTCCCTTTTAACCAAATTGAAGGAACTGAAGGTTTTGGCTCAGCCCCATAACAAAAAAGTCCAATGATGTTAGTGTCCGTTTTTTTATGCAACTATTACTCATCATAATTCAACTATTGATTTTTTTTGTTTTTTTATATGGTAGTCACCACTTATCAAGGCCCGGAAGCCACTCGGGGACAAAGGTTATTGCGTGTACAGTAATCAACGGGATAGTATCATAGTAATCGTTAGTATTGGAGATTTGATAAAGTGTCTTACTTAAGGGGGCGGTTTGTCAGGAGTTTGTTTATGTTGAACTTGAAGACATTCAAGTTGTAGTAAGGTGGGAAACAGGCAGACAGAAGAGAGTTACACTGGCGTGCACTTCTAAGAAAGAAGCTTTGTTCATGGAATCTACGTTTTGGTTTTGGCACAGATTTTCCTGGTTTATTGATTTAGTTCTCGGATTGACATTGCCACCAGTAAAAGACAAATCGACCTCTGGCGATTACGTTACTCAAATGATTTTCGACATTTTGCCTATTTCAAAGTTATTATTTCATTTGGATTAGTCCCTAAAACACATTAATTATATTTTAGTGGAATTACTGTTAAGATGAGATCAGATAGCCAATTTTCATACAAGAACTGTAAAACAACAGATATGGATGATAGAATTTCTGCTATAACTAACCAGTACAGGATTACTACAATTGACTATGGGAAGAGTCTATCAGTCATGTGAACATAGTGTGATGATGTATGACAGCGAAGACTCGCGAGCCAGGATTGAGAATATGAGTTGTATGGAGAGAAAAGATATGAGAATGATGCATGGGGATGTAAGTCTTTATGATAGGTTTAGTCCCGATGAAAGATTAAATCTGGACAGTATGGGGAGATGTGTGCAGAATAGTAGATTTCGATGATATGGCCATGTTGAAAGAATGAATGAGAGTTCTTGGGTTAATATAGGAAGCAGGTACGGTTCGATTTGTCTTTTACTGATGGCAATGTTAACCCGAGAAAAAAATCAATTAAACAAGAAAATAAACAGTTGAATTATGTAAGTGTTTAAGCCTTAATTCTCGCCGTCTCATTGGTAATGTGCCTCATCTAGGATGAATAAAAGTATAAAACATATCTAAGTAATACATTCCTTGATAAGTAATATGCATTCTTACTAACAGTTAAAGGTTAGGTATGAATTAAATTTATTTATTTTAAAATGTTTAATCAGTTTCTGAAAAATTAACTTCATTAGTTTTATTGGGTAAGCTTGGAAGATGTTTTATAGTGAGTTTTGTGTTTCCGCTATGTCAATAAAGGAATGGATATTATTTTTATGTTTTAATTATGGCAAAAGAGGAAACATAAGTGGGAAAGCCTGTATTTTAAACGAGAGTAGGGGTGGAAACAAAACAAAAGTAAAATTATTCGCCCATACTGAAGAATTCCAACGATGGTCAGAATGCTCCTTCTTAAGAGGCGTTTGCTTAACTCTCCTCATTTTCTGACATTGTGTCACATCTTCACATGGTGAGAGGAAAGTAAATACCTATTAAACGCGAACTCAGGCAATAGCAAATTGTGAAAGAAAACTATGATTAAATAGAATTACCCAGAAAAATAAATGCAGTTACAGATTTGCCACTTCGCTGTGATGGTGGACACATGCCAGTCAAGTTTCTGATCTTGAAAATCAGTCTGACAGAAATTAAGTCATTTTAGTGGTCTTTTATCTGTTTGACTGAAGCATTCGTTCTGGGTAGTCATAGGAGTCCTGTCACTCCTCTTTTTCGTTGGAGTAAGTTTATTACTTACTACTTGAGACGCCCTGACTGGGAAATGCTGACGGGGCTTCCTAATCAATTTAAAAAAAAACAGAGTGCTGCTTCTGTGGGGGCGCTAGCTTCACATTCCTCACCTTTCGATCTTGTGTCACATCTTCCTACAATGGGAAGAAAGTAAATACTGTGATTTATGGCAGTTATGATCCCAGAATCAGAACATATTCTTTCTGTAACATACTTTTGTGAATAGACTTTTTGTTAATTATACCACTGTGTTTGTCTTGATTATTACTGGCCTGCAAGACCACAATTAATTGTAAAACATTCTTCATATGCTCCAGGTCACACTGCTGGTGAAGTTATTCATTTGAGATTATAAAGACTTTCAAATCTTCTAACATCAAATACTGTCAGCCAAATCACTTCTAATTAATTAAAATCTCACCTTAACCCCAACCCTGTCAACAAAATTACTCTTCTAATACTGTTCAAATATCAACTTGCAATCACATTGCAAGCTACATAATCTTGCCACATCCAAACAGAAAAAAAAGAACGAAGAAATAAAATTGAAGTATATGTCGTATTCCAGCAAGCAGTTACTTTTACTTGCTAACCGTCATAGCAAGATGGGATCCAAGACTGAAAAGCAGAAATAACCAGCTCCTCACAAGGGAGTCCTTGGTTTGGTAAAAGAAAATAATCAAGAATAAACCTGCAGATATTACCCGGTAGAAATGCCGCAGGTGCTCAGCAATAAATCAACTCTTCCTCAAAGCTAGGAGGTACTACCTGGGAGAGTGCACCTGCTATGAGCGAGCTGGACCATACCTTAGAGTAGAATCCACTATTACTAAAGTTGATCCTGTCAAAATTAAGTGTCGAGTTTGTAGAGTTGAATGCAATAATCAAAGAGGAAAGCGCCTACGTGTGTGTGTGTCGTGTGGTCATACAACTTACCTTCGTATGTGATCTGAGAGAAAGAGAAATTAAAGATGGCAGCCATGGATTTATAAGGTGTAGTCTCGTGGAATCTCACGAGATCTCATCTTCCACTGCAGATGTATGCAAATGAAATGAGGTCAGTTTTCTGATAAAATGTCTGTTGACTGAGGCAGTGGGTAGAGACGTGCTGGAAGTTGAGAGAGAAAGTTGTCAGTGATGAATTCTAGCTGGACTTTTGCATATTGTATTTGGTTTATTTTGTTTTGTTGTTTACCACCCCATTTAACGTCAAGATATTTTGGCATAATAGGGGACAAATTCGACCTTAAATTAATACCAGAATTCGACCCCAGTACTTGACTGGGTGGAGAAGGTGGAACGGCATTGCCTGTTGTCTAGTGTGAAGAATATTGAACATGTGGTTCCTCTACGTCTGTCCAGCGGGGCTTTCACAGTAAATCAACAGCTTAGTCCTGAGGAAAAACAGGATTATGAAAGTATCTAGGCGGCATTATACAAGGAGTTCGCTATCGACCCTGCCACTGCTTGGGAGCAATTTGAGGCTAGAATCTTGCATCCCGGTGAAACTGTCGACGTTTATTTGGCCGAGCTGACGAAATTGACGATGTTTTTTGGTGGGCTGCCTGAGTGGGCCTTGGCATGCAAATTTTTGGCAGGGCTCCCAACCAGAGCAAAGCAATTCCTGCGGGCTAGCTCAAGCATAGCTTCATTGTCCCTTAACGACCTGGTAGACCGGGCCAGGACCGTGATGAAGAATACATATGAGATGGGAGAACCGGTAGGCACTGCTGCACAGTGCGCATTAAATGAGGATAGACCATCCAAGGGGCCCATCCTGTGCGGTGAAGTCATGTGTTATAAGTGTAATGACCAGGGCCACATTGTGAGGAAGTGCCGGTGGCGATTGACATCTATTCACGGCTACCGATGTGATAAGACTGGTCATATGGCCCGGAATTGGTCGGGAAATAGGGTCGGGGACAAGGTGCCAACGTCAACCTCTTCCCCAAACAAAAATTAGACGAGGCGCTTCCAACCATTCAGGTCTATGTCAATGAGACATTGTGCTCAGCACTCTTTGACTCTGGGTGCTCTTGCACGGTAGTGAGTGCGGGCCTCTGCTGCATTTGGAAGAAGAAGACTACTAGATTAACCACGCTCAGTGGAGTGACGCGGACATGTTGCTGGGTGGGCACTGTGAACATTCGCACTAAAACTGGAAATTCAGCTAACATCGAAGCGCTGGTAGTACTCGAGAAACCGCTGAGCTTTGACCTGCTCCTAGGCTATGACGCCATCAGAGCCGTAGGTGGTGCTCACATAACACAAACGGGGGCGATACAGTTTCACGAAAAGGTTCCAGTGTGTGCTGCTTTGAAGATTGATCAGCCAGACTTTATTGTCGAGTTTGACCAGCAGCAGAAGGCTTGGACAGCCGCATGGAAGTGGTCGTAAAACCAGGAACCAGCCAAACTGCGAAATGAGGTAACAGAGTACCATGTGTCCAACCAAATGAGGCCTGCATATGAAGAGGAACTTCGTGATTGGATCAAGGATGGCTGGTTGATTCTCTACCCCTATGAGAAACTTGGACCTCCCAAAGGCCTGATTCTGCTGATGGCGGTCGCTCAGCACAACAAAGCAAAGGTGAAGCTAGTGATGGACTATCGCAAACTGAACGCGCATGTTGATGCGTTCACGACAGATGTTGACGTTTGTGCCAGCAAGTTACAAGAGTGGCGGCAGCAGGGTTCCAATGTGTCCCTGCTGGATCTAAGAAAAGCATACTTGCAGGTCCGAATCAGTGAAACAATGTGGCCATTTCAGATGGTAGTGTTTGCTAGCAGGAGGTACTGCCTTACCAGACTAGATTTGGGCTGAACGTGTCACCCCAAATAATGAAGACCATTATTAACACTGTGTTGTCACAGGAAGAGACAATAAAAGAGACATCAGCGTACCTTGATGACATATATGGGAATGAAGACATTGCATCATCATCACGTGTGAGGGCCAAACTGGCTGAGTTTGATTTGACGTGCAAGGATCTAGAGCGTTTAGTGAATGGCATTTGTGTCTTGGGCCTGAACATTCGACATGAGCGAGGGACTTTGAAATGGAGGCGTAGAACTGCAGTTCCTGAAGGGCCCGATGTCTTCACAAGGCGAGCAGTATTCTCCTTGTGTGGAAAACTTGTGGGGCACCTACCAGTGTGTGGATGCACTCGCATGGCAACAGGCATCATAAAAAGGAGGGAAAGCGCAGTCACTAAAGGCTGGGATGATGAAACAG
The DNA here is from genome assembly GCF_053919585.1 of Euprymna scolopes. NCBI lineage: Eukaryota > Metazoa > Mollusca > Cephalopoda > Sepiida > Sepiolidae > Euprymna > Euprymna scolopes. The sequence goes on along the minus strand of NC_136494.1, from coordinate 89,153,741 downwards.
CCGACAATCTGTTGGTTTGCATGGCAAGAGTAAAGCAGGATGACCCCGCTAAAGGAGACTGGTGCGTGCAGGGAGACAAACTGAATGTGTGGGTGGATGCAAGCTCTCTGGCAATTGGTGTGCTGTTGGAGAAGAATGGTGCTGCAATTGAGGACGCTTGCTGGTTGCGACTGGCAAGTGACGCTGGTCATATCAACCTGGCAGAGCTCGATGCGGTGATAAAAGGTATCAACCTGGCACTCCAGTGGAAAGTCAGGAAATTACGCATGCACACAGATTCACTATGCATGTACTGTTACAATAACAGAAGCCTTGCAATGACGTGATGAGTTCTCAATATAGGTAGAGTTTTAGATGCAGTTTGAGAGTAAGAGGGAAGAGAGAGCCGAGAGAGAGAGGTCAGAGACAGTCGCTGACACCAAACCTCGAAAGCGAAGGTTAAGGAAAAGCCATGTAAAGAAACTTTGAATTCCTTGAGCGAAATCAGGACTGGTTATGAAATAAAGGACGTCAACATGTGTTTTTGTATCTGCGTCTCCATGTTGTTATTCAACAGAAAAGGTATTGTCCATTTATGTTATAAGAACCTTGATAAAATCATCATCTAAAAAATATGTGTTAGAAAGTATATATGTCAAAGTATAAATGTTATAGAGACACTTCCGTTCACAGAACTGTCAAAAGTATAAATGTCAAATCCTCGGTCTATCTATCTATCTATCTATCAAATCTCCTCTCATTGTGTATTACAAGCTGCCAGCTCTCCTCTCTTTATATGTATCCTGTCTCTCATATATACAGAACTGTCTGTCTCTTTATATATACCTGTCTCACCAATGTCTCCAACATGATATATTTCTACAACATGAACATCTTAAGACATATGAACACTCAACACATGAATACTCCTAAGACTCTAATCTCTCACTAAGACTCTCCTAAGACGAACAACAACAACAATACAGAATATACGTCTGCGCAGTAAGGCAGCCAGCGAGATGCTGATCAGACGGAAGTTGGAGAACGTAAAGAAGCTGGTAACAGAGTACAAACTATCTATGGATGCAGTACTGGTCACTTCAAATTGCAACCTTGCTGATAAGCTCACTCGGGTGCCACAGAGATGGTATGACACCATGAAGAAGAAAGCCGAGCCAGTACCATTATGTGCCGCCTCTATTGAGGTGGCGGATGAAATCAGGAAGATACACCACCTCAGTGGACACCCCGGAGTGAAACGGACATGTTATTTTGTGCAGTTGCCCAATCCATCGGTGTCCAAAAGTGCAGTGAAAGCGGTAGTTAGGGAATACCAAACATGCCAGTCAATCGCCCCCACCCCGGAGCCAACTGGGTATGGAAATAATCCACTACAGATGCCAGCACTTCCTCACCCTGATCGATTGTGGACCGACAAGGTTTGCAATCTGGTGCCCGTTGATAAGACAGGATTCCTCCAGTGTAATCCGTGAATTGGAGTCCATATTTTATGAAAGAGATCCTCACAGACAATGACATGGCCTTCTGCAGTGGAGAGTTCAGACGTTTCATAGACGAATGGGGGATCCAGCTCAGATACAGATGTGCATATGTACCAAGTGGCAACGGCATAGCAAAGCGGTGCCATCGAAGGATGAAGAGGATCACAGCAAGAAAACAATGCACGATCATAAAGGCGGTCTATAGATATAATGCAATCCCAAAGGATGGCATTACTGCTGCAAGTGGATCCACAAATGCGATCCATTGCTATCATGTGCACATCAAGGACATTGATAACCCTCTGCCTGATCAGCAGGAAACCTGAGGGCCGTATGAATTAGGGGACACTGTTTGGTGAAGCCTCCCAATAATCGATGCACCAGCAGCTTTCAAAGAGGGTGAATCACTGGCATTATTAGTGAGCAAGCCGCCCTAGTCAATAGTACTCCACGCTATGTGAAGGATATGTGGCCTGCCCTGAATACGAACCAGTTGGCGAGTAGCAGTGATGGTGAATCATCCAACGATGACCTGTGGATCCATCCTATTCCCCACAATAGTACAACTGTGAACCCCAACACTGACGCCGATAGTTCACGCACCCCTTCTGAAGAAGTCCAGCCTGACGGTATGACTGTACACCCTAACGCTGATGCTAATGGTTCTGATACATCTTCTGAGAACTCCAATGAAGATGAAGTAGTCCAGCCAATCCCCCTTCGTAGGAGTGCCGGCAACAAACGACCGCGTCCACCATACCAAATGTGTGGTCTGGAGACCAGGGGGTGTGTAGAGTTGAATGTAATAATCAAAGAGGAAAGCGCCCACGGATGGAATCTTAGAAAAATAGAAATTAAAGATGGCAGCCATGGATTTATAAGGTGTAGTCCCGTGGAATCTCGCAAGATCTCATCTTCCACTGCACATGTATGCAAATGAAATGAGGTCAGTTTTCTGATAAAATGTCTGTTGACAGAGGCAGTGGGTAGAGACGTGCTGGAAGTTGAGAGAGAAAATTGTCAGTGACAAATTCTAGCTGGACTTTTGCGTATTGTATTTGGTTTATTTTGTTTTATTGTTTGCCAGCCCATTTAACGTCAGAGTTGTGAAGAGAGAGTCCTTGGCAAATGTGAAAAGGCCACGAGTGGGGTTGGAGTCAATGAACGCTTAATATTTACAACCATCGCATCCCATTGGAGGAAGATGTGGCATAAGGTCAGAGGTAGGAATTGAAAGACCAGCATACTAGAGGAAGTGAATTCTGACCCACAAAAATTCCTTAATAGACGATTATCAATAAACTAATTCCTTCTCAAAGCACCAAAAGGTAAAATGTGAGAGAGTGAACCTCCTAGGACAGAACAAAATCATATCTCTGACAAGCCCGAAGCTAGGCCTCCCATTCAACAATGACACAAACTCTGTCGGACTAATTGTTGAAGACTTGGTCAATATTAAAAATTGCTTCACTATGTCATGTCTGATAGCTTGTCAATAAAAATTGTGGGCTTCAATCGATCGACTATCAATAACGTATCTTTAACTGTGCCAGCGTAAAGTGGCCTCTGAATTGTAGATCAAATTGGCTTCAATTGACTTGCTTATGGTTTTAATTTTCCAAACCGTAAAGTGGTTAGATTTACTCTATCTATGTAAGTTGCTTTAAGCCAATTATGTAAGAATTAAGTTTTAATGTAGATTATTTTTAAAGATAACAAAATCGGCTACTTTTTTTTTCTAGGTTACTGGATTCTTATGATAATTTTTATCTTGAAAATTATCTAGATTAAAACTTACTTCTTACATAATTGCTTTAAAGTGCCTTACATGAAGAGAGTAAATTTTAGCCAGTCTACTATTAAATAACCTGAAAAAATATTCAGGAATAGCAAACATGAAAACTGCAATGTTATAAATAATACAGAAATATATCGTCTGACAGATCTCCTCTCTTGTAAAAAAAAAAAGATTGATGGCATATAAAATCATCAAACTACATCTGCCATCACACAGTTCAATTTTAATTTAATTCCACGACCATAAATTCTGCAGTGGATGGAGAAGGGAAAAAGATTTTTTAAAAAGCTGATTCATTAATTGCTTCAAAGTTTGAACAGATAAGTGAAACAATTACCTTTAAATCGATGGAAATTATTCTGAGGCCACGAAAAACTTTTGGCCTTTAATGCTCCAAACAATTTTTATCATGAAGAATCAAGTGAAGATAATGTATTGGTCGATTTTCAATTACTATTTTCTTAGATTTTCACAGCTTATATAAACTACCATCCATCCACCGAACCCCCAGGTTCTTGATTGTCTGCTGAGAAAACGACAGAAATTCATAAAAACGCTGTATGTTTCTGTATTTTTTAGAGAAGACCGTTCACATCTGGGGTGTTATTCGTACAACATTTAGGCCGATGTAACATCCGACCCTCTCCAGATATATATTGTTAAATTGCACAGAATTTAGAATGGAACCTTTGATGTCCTGATCCCATCACGACACGTATTATTAACAATGAAATAGGAGATAAAATTACATTGTATCTGACACCCTTCTAGAGGTGGAGGGTTCAATACTAACTTTGAGCGGTATGAAAAAAAAAAAAACAATTGTGAATTACTTAAGAATTCTATCAGGTCATGGCTAATGAAATGGGAGCATGCTACGCCCGTGTATTAAGTAAAGGGTTCTCTTCTGAAATTCCATCCAGATTCTCGAGTCCGACAGAAAGATTCTCTATGAAAAGTTGAAGGTTACATCAGTCGAAATGGCTTATGAATAACACTCAAGATTTAGTTTGAATACGACAAGTAATATACATACGTTCATTAAATAATGAGAATAAGAAGAAAAAATGAGTAAGAATTTTGTTAATGTTATTATCCGATTCCTTTAATGAGGCAGAAGTAAGCGTATGAAGGTAGATATTAGTTTTTGTTATTCGATTATTTGTTGTTTTGTTGGATGACGCCATATTATTTGGTTCTCTATAGTTGTTTGTAACCGTTCGAAATTCCTTTAATCCTATATTCCCTGAATCTAATAAACGTAGCCAATCAAATTGACCAGAACTTAACAATGAATTTTGAAGGGAGGGGTTCATATTTTGATATAGTAGTTATAATGGGGGAAAGTTAAATGTACAGAATAAGAAAGTAAAAACAAATGGTGGAGTTGTGACAAATATGTCAGATGTTTCAAAGTTGTTGGTGTTGTCTGAGAGAGTGAAAGGAGAAAATAATGAATGAGTAAATGTCTTGCTACCACCTATAAATATGATTTGTTTGTGAGAGCGACGCTACACAGAAATATTATAAGAATTTGGGATATAGAATGAAATTGACTGGTAATATTTGGAAAATCTGCATTCCTTATTTGCAAACAATCTGGCCATATTGAATTTATGTGCTGCGTCTGTGTTTGTAGTGTTCTCTTTTTTTTCTAGATGCAAAAACTGTCTCTACTTTTGCTCGGGCGTAAAATACATTTAATTATGATATTTTAATTTGTCCAGATTTCGTATTATAGGGTTGTTATTTCAAATGTAAAAAAAAAAGTATTTAGCAGCTATCAGCTATAATCGAAACCGAAACTGTAGTATTTAAAGCTAGTGACGTTACCACTGTACCAACGTATTACTTGCTTAAAAATTAAAAATAAACTAAGATGAATGCATGAAATGTTTAACGATTTTTTTCAATTTTTACCCATTTGCTTACATCTTAGAAACAATTTACACTGACTAAAGACTGATAAAACAATGGCCCGTAAAAATCCAATCATTTGAGACCCCTAGCATGCTTTGCGACTTTTAGTTTTGGAAGAGATAGAGTTTGAAAATATGGACACACACACACACACACACACACACACACACACATATATGTATGTATATATATATATATATGTTGAATATATATGCATGTATATATATATGTGTGTTGAATATGAAAACTAGCGGCTAGTTTTCATATTCAACATATTCATATTGCTCTATCTAAACATTGAGCACTCTTTGGTAGACAAATTTTGTTTTTGTTTAAATAACTAAACAATACTACCAATAATATATATATATATATATATATATATATATATATATATATATATATATATTCTAAAGTTTAGATATCTGCATTTATGTTAATTATATTTATATTCATCAATTATATTCTTAATAAAGAAATCTATATTCTCATAAACATAGCCGTTTCCGAAAACAATATATATTTAGAAAGTTAATTCCCAATATGAGGGTGTACACTGCAAGTACGTAAGTCTTCTGAATATAAAAGGAATCTGAAAATAATTTATGAGACATTTCCAAATCAATTATGTTTTATAGGAAATTAATCTATCATAGAATAATCATTCTACAATTATCCAGTCTGTCATTGTTTCCAAGATGATTATTTATTATTCGTATTAGTATTCTCATGTTGTAACGAAAGTTTTGTCTGTTTATAAAGCCCAATGAAATAATAGAATAACATAAAATCAGATTTATTTATACGTATTATTTGATTATTCAGACTACTGTTCTTATATTAGGTTATTTTCACAACGTTTTGGTTGGTGTAATCTCTGACCTTATTCAAGTGTATCTTGTTGAACTTGAAAATCTTTCTGTCGAACTCGGAAATCTGCATGGATTTTAAACAGAACCATTTATTTAATTCACCAGGGTAGCATCCATTTGTTCCATCAACCATAGCTGGGAAGAGGTCTTTTTGTATTTTGACTAGCGCACGCACTGAGGATTGGATTTTCAACCATCAAAACAATGTAACTTACAACAGAATTTTCCCAAATTCTGTAGCCACTACGCCACGAGTTCTTGTCTGCGATTACTTTTGATCTGTCCGTTAACTTTAATGTCACATTCATTAAATTCCTTGGATTTTTAACTAGAAAAAGGAAACGATCTCATTTTTTTTACTTCTCTTCAAGCAGGTTTTAATTTACTTGAATAATATTGTAAAGATTGTAATCTGTTGGTTCAAGGGCTGCTGAATATGGTGGGTGATGCAGAAAGTTTTAATTATCTCTAATGATTTTTCACACATTTAAGGAAATCACCGTTCAGATAATATAAACTAATGTATAAAGTATTGTCCAATATATAGTGTAGTATGTCTAAGGACAGGTAAAATTTATTCACTGAGCAGAACAGTTTGGCATCATTTTATGCTCCCTTAGCTAGATTAAAATGGAGATATAATGATACTTAATTTTATGTCAAGAATCCTAATTCGAATTTTGGTCAAAATCCATGACATGGCTTTGATTCTAGAAAAACTTAAGTTTTTAAACAAGGGTCGGCAACATACAGTCCGCATGTCGGATCCAGCCCATGAAAGCATTTTAAGTGCCCCGTGAGCCTAATTACCAATAACTCTATTTTTAACATGAGTGACGAGGCTTTCATATTAAACAAAAGGCCTGCTGTCATTCTTCTCTTATCCACCCCACAGAATTTGACTGCAAAAACACGATCAAAACACAATTCTGCATAAAATATAAAAAAATAAATATAAAACAGATAAACATAATACAAAAATTAAAAGCCGATTTAGATTTATCAAATCTAAATGCTAGCCGGGAGACCCAACATTATCCGGGATTGAATGAAGATAAACACATGTTCCACACTCCCATACATTTTGTCATCAAAATCGGTGAAATCGAATATTTTTTAATCAAATCGATTGATTATGCACCACCCACAGTACACAGGTAGGAAGCTTCACATGTCTCCGTGCACTGACTTCGTCCACAATACATTGTAGTTTATATTGCACTGTAGAGAATCTACTGTTGATTTTATAAAATTATCCGTAAATTATGGCTTCACTTAAGTATAAAATGCAAAAGTCAATTATCATGGTTCAATTGTGCTCTAAGCAGAAGCATTCATTTCATATGCGCCTCTGTCTTATCAAAGAACCAGCTGTTGATTTTATTAAATTATTTTTATATAATCACTTGACTTAAAGTTAAACGTATTAAAGTCAAGTATCATGGTTCAATTGTGCTCTAAAAAGAAACATTTATTTCGAACATGCCCCTGTATTATTAAAATAATATACAGATAATTTTATAGGCTGGGCTTTTCTACTTGTGCGGTGATAAAAAAATCTCAAATGCACTCGTGATATTAAATTGTATAAAAGTGTTAACTTTAATCAAAATTGGACTTCCTTCTTTAATTGAATTTTTTTGATTATCGATTTTCGATACTTATCAGATGCGTTTCAATACAAAACCTACATAACAACACTTGCAAACACGTTATTAAAAACTCAATTACGCGCGCAAACAAAAAAGATAAATTTCAGAGGTGTAAAGATTTGAAAAAATACGCCCACACAAATTTTACAGAGAACAAAACTAAAAATGTGCTTTGTTCGGCGGACGTAGTAGAAAGCATACCACGTGACAAAAGAGTGCACTTCTCAGCCAATCACCGCCGAGAAAAAGATTTGATTTTCAAAACCTTTTTTCTCGTATTCGTCTCGGAACCGATCGACAAATACTTAAACTCATTCACTCATTCTCATTCGGCGCTCCGTATTTCTGCATTCATCACTCTTTGCTCACTGCTCGCTTCTCTATTCCTGTCAATGACTCCATTGCTACGTATTTTCCGCCAGCATGACAAAACACGATTATCCGCACGCACGTACGCACACACACACACATACACATACACACACACACACACAAAAGCGCTCATCCCCACGCACGCGCACACACACGGCGAATACTGCAGATATTCAGCCGCACGCAAGGACACTTTACCTTCTTTATTTCTCCTAGCACACACAAAAATTAAGCCTGTTTTCTCGCTGAGAAAACAAAGGGCACTCTCTGCCTTTTCTTGTCAAAACCACGAAATGTCACAATAACTTTCACATTTGCAGGAACTGTTTATCCAGACACACCTTTTGGACACTAAAAAATGATTCGTTTGTTATTTGTTATTTTTGTGTAAATAAACACCGTTTATTTCACATGTTTGATTTTATTTTATTTTATTTGTGGTGGAAAAAGGGATTTTATGAGACCCGAGTACCACTACAAGTTGGTGACCCGACGTTTACATGGACAAGTTGGTGACACCCGCCGTTCAAAAGGTCCCTACAATGTATACATCCATTTGGTATATAATAATAATAATAATAATAATAATAATAATAATAATAATAATAATAATAATAATAATAATAGACAAAAGATGAGAATAACGAAAACACCTGGACATGGATGCGAAAAGGACATATAAACCGAGAAACTGAATATCTAATGACTGCAGCACAAGATAACTCGATAAGAACCAACCGTATCAAAGCAAGGATCGATAAAACACAAGAAAACAGCAAATACAGACTTTGGGGACAGAGAGACGAAACGATAAACTATATAGTAAGTGAATGCAGCAAACTGGCCCAAAAGGAATACAAAAACAGGCATGACCAAGTGGGGAGGGCGGTACACTGGGAATTATGCAAACGACTGCATTTTGAGCGTACAGACAAATGTTACAAGCATAACCCCACAACAGCACTCGAAAACGAGAACCACAAAATCCTATGGGACATGGGCATACAGACGGACAAACCCATCCAAGTAAGACGACCAGATTTCGTAATAATTAACAAGAAAGAAAAATCCTGTAAAATCGTAAACTTTGCTGTCCCAGCTGACCACAGGGTGAGTATGAAAGAAAAGGAGAAACGAAGCAAATACATAGAGCTAGCCAGAGAGTTAAAAGGAATTTGGATGATGAAGAAAATCAAAATAGTACCGATAATAGTAGGACCACTAGGAACAATTCCGAAAAACTTCGAAAAAAGAATGGCAGAACTTGGAATCAGAGGAATAACTGCAAAAATACAACGCCTAACGATAAAGTAAACGGCTGAAATATTAAGGAAAATCCTAGAATCTGGGGAATAACACAAGACAATATAACAAAGAAGCGTTACAGGGAATGAAGAACGCCAAAGCTGCATATCAACAAGTTCTACACCACCATCATGCACCCCCCCATTGTCTCATCACCGTCCCCCCACCATAGAAAAGTGATACCAAAGAGCCGAGAAGGTCAAGGAGGATGGAAAGACCGAGGAGAGAGCGCTGGCCAAACCTCCGCTGGACAAGCGCGAAGAGAACTGGAATCGTGGTGAGGCTTAGTGCCACTCAAATTCCAGTATAAACCAATGGCCACTACCAGCGAGAAATCAATGGTATGAGGCTGTTGCGATGACGCAGATTTATTTGCAAATGCTATCGAAGGAGGTGGAGAGAGCTGGACGTTTGGGGAGACTTGTTGTCACTCAGCTTCCAGAGAACACCACAAGTCTCCAAACCGATCGTTTGATGACTTGTGTGAAAGCTCCATGTGAGCCAATAATAATAAAGAAGAAGAAGAAGAAGAAGAAGAAGAAGAAGAAGAAGAAGAAGAAGAAGAAGAAGAACACTAATGTTAAATTAAATATAATTTTTTTTAACTCAGTTCTAGTTGTCTCTGGATTACCATCATAATGAGAACGAGTGGTACTTCGTGCACCATATTTCGTTAAGACCATGCAGTAAAAAAAAACAACAAAAAAAAAACAACGCTAGGTTTTCATCAATAAATAGCATATATAAAAAATGAATTTTCTTTATTCAGTTTCCCACAAGCCCCAAATAAAGAGTTGATTTTCAAATTTTGATTTTCGTGATAATTTGGCTGAGACGGATTCTCAAGGCGCAATATCAAACATATTAACTTCAGTGGAGAATTCCTGTCACGTGCCAGTCTCTTACCATAGCATTCCCATCTCTGCAATTCACAGGTTCAATTCTATAAGCAACAAAGACTCCAGTCAAAACTGTATCTTCACACAGTACTCCTTTTCTCACACCTTCCAACCAATATACAGTCATTAGCCTCCGCTTCAACTCCGTGAACCGACCTTCCATAACCTCAAACCTCTCATTGCGATATATTCTTTGACTTGCTCTTGAATGCATCCAGATATTCAATACGTTAATTTTCTTCACTCACTCAGTTACGCTACTGTTACTGCCAAAAGTAACAATCATTCTTCTATTCCTTCATTCTTACCACAATTTTACCCTATGAATATCTGGATGAAGAAGTTATTTTTCTTCTTTTCTTTCATACTAAAATACACAGCAAACTAATAATGATATATGTAATAAAAATAAGCATAGGCATGTTCAGTTCACTTCAGTAATAACGTATGAAAAATTATTTTTATAGGAAAAGAAAGGAAGGCTTAATATTACTCTTAATAGTAACCAATAATAAAAACCTAAGGAAAGAATAATCATGTATGAAAATTTAATTCTTATGAGCGAATGGGAGAGAGCTTAATCGTAATAACTGATAAAAAAAAGTAATAAATCTCACTTGTCTGCTGTACGTATGTATGTATGTATGTATGTATGTCTAAAACTTCCGACACAGGCGACAAATTTTTAAGAAATTGGCGCCGTTTTGACGCTCGATCATTCGGACGACAAATATCGAAAAATTGGCTAAAAAGATTAATTCCTTCACCTTCGACTGGGCACTTTTCTATAGGGAAGCGTCGCTTTTTTCGCCGTATTTTCGAGAGTCATCCCCTCTTTTCGCTTGACTAGTCTTAATTTAAACCTTTGCCATTTCCGGTTTGGCGATGGACGCAACGGCAAAGACGTCACGTTTTTTTTCATGTTCTTTTCCTCCTTCCCGGTACGGATTCGAACCTGCCTGCCTACTTCCACCTTTTGTTTTTTTGCTCAACACACACTTCCATACACCCGGGCAACGCCGGGCTCCCAGCCTAGTAAAAATAATGAGTATAACCTCTTTAACTTTTATTGGACGCCAAAAATATTACACTGTTTTTGATAATTTTGTAACAAAAATATGAATAAATCTATGTGCACACGTATGCCTTGTTTACAGAGAGAGAGAGAGAGAGAGAGAGAGAGAGAGAGAGAGAGAGAGAGAGAGAGAGAGAGATTTATGTTTTAAGTAAAACTTATCTTGCATATATAATTTTTCTTTTGTAAGATTAGAATATTTGTATGTTTAACTTGCATATTTGTTGCTATTGTTTTTAAGTTTTACCTCGCTTATATGTTTCATTTTTTACACTAAGATTTACCTTGTGTGTGACAACATTAGGAAATAAATTACTATTGAGAAAAATAAATTACTACTTCCCTGGGCAAGGCTGAATACCCCTGTAAGTTAAAAATATAGTTCAATGCTAACTTAAGCTCACCACAACAATGGAAACTGTCAAAAGATTTTACAATTTATTTACTCATACAGGCATTGTTTGATCTCTGTAGGAGGCTTTTAAGCCAGTTAGTCTCTATCGTTTCAGTTTTTTCCATGAATCTTAATAATTTGAAAGATAAAATGTTTTTTTAATGAGAATTCGTCTTTCGATTTTGAAAAAATAGCCCATAATATTTGTTTACTATCTGGGGTAGTTTGATTGAAGTATTTTGAATATAACGAAAATCTCACCTATTTGATTTGTGATAACCTTCTTCAATTTAGTTTGCGGATTGTTTTAATAGACATTATTTTGCAGATCACCTCACAGATAAAAATGTGTGTGAATCCCATTCAGGATCACACCTTCTACTGATGAGACAAACATCAAAGTGTCCTCGCAGCCATTCAACCAAATCAATTAAAGTGGTTAAAGTTGCCTTATCCTGTTGAAACCACTGTTGATCCTTCGTAACACTTTTTTGAAATTGATCAGTATTTATCAACATTTAAAATGTAAAAAATTGTATGACATTCATAACTGAAATTTTGTAGACAAGTTAGGCAGTTGTATTATTTGTATTACATTTATGACTGAAACATGGTGGACAAGTTAGGCATTTGTACTATTTGTATTTTTTTCAGGACTGAAACTTGGTAGACAAGTTAGGCATTTATATTATTTGTATTACATTCATGACTGAAACTTGGTAGACAAGTTAGGCATTTTTAATATTTGTATTACGTTCATGACTGAACTTGGTAGACAAGTTAGACATTTGTATTATTTGAATTACGTTCATGACTGAAACTTGGTAGACAAGTTAGGCAGTTGTATTATTTGTATTACGTTCATCACTGAACTTGGTAGACAAGTTAGGCATTTATATTATTTGTATTACATTCATGACTGAAACTTGGTAGACAAGTTAGGCATTTTTAATATTTGTATTACGTTCATGACTGAACTTGGTAGACAAGTTAGACATTTGTATTATTTGAATTACGTTCATGACTGAAACTTGGTAGACAAGTTAGGCAGTTGTATTATTTGTATTACGTTCATCACTGAACTTGGTAGACAAGTTAGGCATTTATATTATTTGTATTACGTTCATGACTGAAACTTTGTAGGCAAGTTAGGCATGTGCATTATTTTGTATTACGTTCATGATTGAAACTTTGTAGACAAGTTAGGCCGTTGTATTATTTTATTTCGGTGATAATTGAAAACTTTGGAAACATTAAGCATTTGTATTATTTTTATGTATTACGTTCATGACTGAAACTTAGTAGACAAGTTAGGCATAGCCTATTTATGCTAGACTATTTGTCCTTATAGCAGAAATATTGTGAATTTTATTACCATAAGTGGCATTCGGTGTTGTGTTGCACTGTACTGATAAACATGTGATTTTTTTGGTCTTTTAAGCTTGAAGTTGAAATATACTTTCGGTAGTCTGTCATGCTTAACTTTAAAATAGCATATTTGTTGGTCTGTTATACTTTTTGAAAAAAAAAGTTTGAAAAAGTATTTTCATCCCTAAATGTACAGATTAAACAGACCAAATCTTACATGATAATCTATAAATGACTCTGTCAAACTTTCTGCCTGTCATGTTTAAATTTATATTAATATTCTCATCAATTGTCCTACGTCTACTTATATTCATTATTTCGACATGACTAAACCAACAAAGTCTTGTGTGTTGCGCACATCTCACTATATTGTCCAAATTTAATTTTCCTCTTAGTTGATGGTTGGTAATAAAATTTCCACAGTTATATATGTTGTTTGCATGTAAATGTGATAGATCAGTTTTATGGCAGGATTATTGCAGTAACTATTTAGATAAATGAAAAGGAAATACTTGTTGAGGCAGATGATTTGAATAGTAATGTTGAAGAACCCCTTTGTGATTTTGAAGGTGTGCATGGAGGAAATAGATATGGTAATGGTAATGTACAGGGGAAAAGGAATTTTAGAATTTGGCCTTGTTAGTGAGTGACGTGAAAGTAATACTTGAAGAAGAAATTGTGATACAACACTACCTGGTCACTTGCAATTTTAATTGAAGAAACCCCATGAGGTTAAGAAAAATGTCATCATCAAGCGGAAGGTGTGAGGGTTGAATGAAGAACACATAAAGCGCAAGTTTAGAGACCGAGAAATGGAGTGTTCGTTACTAGATCAACTTCAGTAAGTCTGGAAGAAGAGTGGATGTTGAAGGATATGTTTCTAGAAGTTACAGATCAGACTTGTGGATGAAGGAAAAGGCCTTAAATGTATACGATGACATAGTGGTGGAATGTAGACACTGAGAAGTACATATAAAAAAAAGCAGAAACGAAGATACCAGTGGATAAAGTTTTAGTGAATAAAGATATGTATCTATTAGCAAAAAGGGAAGAAGGAAAAACAATCTAAAAGGCCAAGAAGGTGGCAGAGCAAGTCAGATTTCCAGAGATACTATGAAGGAATGGTAAAAAAAATGAAGTATGCATAATAATAAACAAATGGCAAAGACCAATATTGTTGAAGAGAAGTGCACTCAGAATGACACTGGAATGTTAACTGTAAAAGAAATGCCTGAAAATGCCATTATGAAAAATCTAGTTATCAGTATCTAATACGGCAATAAGAATTGAGAAAGAAATGGTACCGAAAGTTGTGAGAAAGGGAAATGAGGGAAATGCTGGGGAACCATCAAGGGTTATTGTGTAAATGTTAAAGGTTGTCGGTCAAAGAGGAAATGGGATAATCTTGACAAATAAGTGGAGCGGCGAGTTACTGAACATAAAGAGCTAAACTCTAAAGGATAGGAGTCAGTATTTTACTCACGCTGTCAATAAAAGATACGCGTGCGTATGAACACAACGATGATCAAAGATAAAAGTCTCTCTTACAAAGAGTTTGGGTGTTGTGCCTCATAATTCTCCAAACTCTATAGAACAAGCTACAACGTTGGGGCATAATGCTATTGAGTTATAATTTTAAAATAGAATATGTGCCGTCTAAAAAGATTGGTGGCGCCAATACCTTAATATTCGGAACCACTTGAAGAAATAGTAATAGCGCGCTAAGAGACGAAAGTGAATGGTCTAGTCTGTTCTGTAATACGATTAGAGAACTGCCAGTCATGCTAGAATATGTGAAAAAGACTATAGAGGATGATGTTCTCATTACCAAGTGAACAAAAGCAAGTCTGGTAGAACAAGAAAAATAAAAAGGGAAATAGCGTATCACATTTTCTATATATGATCGGGTAATGCTATACGCTAATAGAGTAGTAATACCGCCACGCTGGAGAAGAGAATACTGAAAGAATTACACCTGGGTTATCTAGGGATTTCACAAATAAAATCGTTAATAAGAAGTTACACGTATGGCCTAGGATGGACTAAGATATCGAAATGGCGCTGAAACAATGTAGAGGATGCTAGCTGGCAGCACAAGATTAGATGGTAAAAATTCAGCCATGGCTAAAGACGGATGTCGCATGGAATCGATTGCATATCGATTATGCAGGGCCCATATATGGATTATATTATTTGGTCAGAGTAGATAGTTTTAAAAAGTAGCCAGAAATTGTTAAAAGCAAATATCCGATGGTAACAAATATGATAAAACCACTTAACGAAATTTTTTAGTCGTTTTGAACTCCTCAAGATTCTAGTCAGCAATGATAGAACCCAGTTCAGGAGAAAAGAATTTAAGGGAAACTGCAAATCATCGTAAATTGAGCACGTAACAACGACAGTTTACCATCGAAGATTTAATGAAATAGTAGAAAAATTTGTGAACATATTTAAACGAGCTGTGAAGAAGAATCAATGTGCGGATACAATTAAAAGAAGTATTCAGAAAATTTTGGCGGTTTACAGAATTATGCCAAAGCCGAATATGATATGATTATTGCCAGCAGAGTTAATGTTCGTGAGGAAAATATGCTGTGTTTAACTATTTCAGCGAATTACCTTCAAATAAAGACAAAGAGATAACTAAAGTCTATGCCATGGGGCAAAGCTTTTTCCAAAAACTTTAGGTATAAAAGAATGTTTTTGGTTGAGGGGAGTGTGACCAAAAGAAATAGACAGTTCATATATGATTTAAAAGGAAACAAATTGCCATGTAAAAAACATTCGAATCAGTTCAGACTCAGCCACACTACAAAGGTTACGGAATATTATATGACTCGTTTAAAATTCCTGTTCAATAACTCAGTTTTCTCAAATTCAAAGCTTACCACGGCAAAGGTTGAGTGAGAAAAAACTTAGTAAAAAGGTGAATAGAATATTTGTAGACCATCAGAAGAGAAGATATCAAGCTAGATTTCATGGGAAAATTTAGCTCAAGAGCGGTGATGTAATGAATATAAGTGCATCCGGGTCTTTCCTCCTGCAATATAGGGATTGGCTGGTTAAGCCATAAATACCTGCTGATAAGAAACATTCTAGGAAAGACGTCGAAAGATACACAAGCCTCTGAACTCCGTTGCGTCGTCGGTACTCGTCCGTATATCACAGCATACCATATATCGAAATGAAGCAAGAGAGCTCTGCTACCACAAACGATATGTATCCCTTTATAGGGATCATATCAATTTCAAATATAGTTTTCATTCGCAGTAAATGAACATACCGTAAGAATACCAGTGCTTATTTTAAAGCTACTCGTCAACTGAACAATGGTAATGTGTCTCTTGCAGAGAATCAGCTTTTGATCTCAACGTTAAAGTTCTTGAGGAATTCACAAAGATAATCCAAAATGCAAAAACAAAACGACAAATTCTGCTGCTACGACGATCCCCATTTTTTATTAATGTCATATGTGAGAGAAAAAAACAAAGATAAAGAGATAGAGAGAGAGGGGGGGAAGAGAAAAAGAGAAAGAGAGAGATAGTTAGATACACAGAGACGGTGAAAAAGAGAGAGATATGGGAAGAAAAAGAAATGAGGGGAGGCTGAGAGAGAAAGAGAAAGAGAGAGAGACAGAAGTATATAGATATAGAGAAACGTAGATAAAGCGAGAGAGATAGACGAGGAGAGAAAAAGTGAGAAAAAGAGAAAAATAGAAAGATATAGAAAGACGGGGATAGAGAGGAAGAAGGAAGAAGAGAGAGAAAGAGAAACAGGTAGATATATGGAGAGAAAGAGAAAGATATATATATATATATATATATATATATATATACAGAGAGAGAGAGAGATAGATAGAGAGAGAGAGAGATAGAGAGAGGATAAAAGGAGAAAGTGGGGGGGGAGAGAAATAAAGACAATCAAATGATCTCCACTTTCCAACGATGCTGTCGTTTTGCAAGAAATAATTGATTTGTCTTCTGCTTTTATTGCAAATAAATGCAACAATAAAACAAAACAAAAAAATCAGGTAAACTAATTCTACTGGCTTATCGATTATCATCAGTAGACCAAAAATTAATTACAAAGAATGAGAACCGTCTGAGTTGCAACTGTACTTTTCTTTCTATATTCTTCTACACCGACCAGCTGCCATCACACGCAATTGGTTGGGCGTTCCAAATATGATACAGATAATCAAAGTATTTTTAATACTTTTATAACCTCATTTAGTATGATTATATGTGAATGGTTTTGTGTTTAGTTCTTTTGTATTTTACAAGTCTTGAAAGTTCTTTTCCCTTCACTTTCTCAGATGAATATCGCAGCTTTTACTACTACTACTACTACTACTACTACTACTACTACTACTACTAATAATAATAATAATAATAATAATAATAATAATAATAATAAAATATAATACTGGATTTGGGCTTTAGTTATAAATTGATGGTGAACTATTTTTTCTCAGCGCCGATTGTATATGCAGCAGACCAAAACAGTTTCCATAGTATTTCGCATCGTCTTATATATATATATATATATATATATATATATATATATATATATATATATATATATATATATATATATATATAATGACTTGTGAAGTTATGCCATTCTCAGAACTCATTTTCCAATGAGAATAACTGGAACTACAGGAAACTACTAAAATAACAGGATTTGCAGTCAAAGTTATGTTATATATATATATATATATATATATATATATATATATATATATATATATATATATATATGTGTGTGTGTGTGTGTGTTTAGGCAGGAAGTCATTTTCAAGGCATGTCTGGTTGAATATGATGGAGTTTTCTCTTTTTCTGATCTTTCTGCTGATTCTCTTGATTTATTTAGCATTTGGTGGAAAATGGTGTGGTATGTAGCGGCGTGATTCCATGTCGGCCAATTTTCCTCGAGCGCTTTCAATCTGTGATCGTCATCGGCCGTAGTTATTATTAAATAGGCTTTTTTCAGTTGTTTTTATATAGATCACTTATTTATTGGATTTTGTGTTTTATTTTATTGTTTAATTTTATTTATTTATATTAAATGAGTTGCCTTTCGGGGAGAGAAGGATGTTAAGGGTGTGGTCGTGTCTATTTTGTATAATTATATATATATATATATATATATATATATATATATATATATATATATATATATATATATATATATATAGATTGTTAAATATGTTTATCTTAGTACCTTATCAAATACTATTTTGTTTGACTGTATTGTTTTGCTTTGTATTGATTCTAGTAATTTTAATCTCCAATCTGCAATTATTTCCTTATTTAATTTTAGTATTGGTGGTTAATTTATTTATTGTTTCGGTTTATCTTAGTCTTTTATTGAAAAAAAATTATATTCCATTGAATGGAGCTGTTTTCCGAGATGTGATTTGTGAGGCATATATATATATATATATATATATATATATATATATATATATATAAATAAATTGATGGTGAACTATTTTTTCTCAGCGCCGATTGTATATGCAGCAGACCAAAACAGTTTCCATAGTATTTAGCATCGTCTTATATATATATATATATTAACATGGGAAGAGTGGGGTGTAATATATATATATATATATATATATATATATATATATATATATATATATATATGTAATAACTTTATTGAAAGTTTCGTGGATGGTTTTTGGCCTGATGAGGTGATTTTCCCTGCTAGGGGGTCATTGAAACACGTTTGCTAATGTGTAGCCAATAGCTCTCCAACAATCAATATATTGCTCTGTTTCATGCATTGAGCACTCTTTGGAATGACATATTGTGTTGTTGTTATGAGTTACTGAAAAATTCTACCAACAGTATATTAATATATATATATATATATATATATATATATATATACTAGACTACCCGTGACCCGTTGCGTCAGTATGTTATATTAGCTATGGAATTCATGTATAAGCGTGACACTTGTGACGTAAAGAAAATAGTTTTTTTTTCACATAACAGAAACAAAACATTTCTATGAAAGTATATTAAAATGAAAAAAGAATATAGATAGATTTCTATGAGTCGTTCTGTTTATTATAATTGATTATTTTGAAAAAAAATTACGGTCACTGAATTATAAGTGGTTGGCCATACTTATAGGTAAATGTGCACTGAACAGATATCATAATACTTATTATAGTTAAATTCAAATTTTGATATATCTTCTTTTTTTTACATCGTTCATTTCTGTATAACGTTTAAGTTATTTTAAACCCCACTCTTCCCATGCTAAATAATAATTTCGAAATAATAACGTTAATATTTCAGCGTCCCAATTGTTCCTTTTTGCCGCGTTTAAATTATCCAAATAAACAATTGGTAATGCTGTCTGCTTTTTTTTACATTGTTCATTTCTATATTACGTTTAAGTTATTTTAAACCTCACTCTTCCAATGTTTAATAATAATTTCGAAATAATAACGTTAATATTCCCGTGCGTAGGTCATGCGCACATGCGCAACCGGATGTCGTAAACTGGAAAGTGGGGTACATTCATCGTTACAAGGTCATTTCAGTTTTATATATATACTAGCCTGGAAGCCCGGCGTTGCTCGGGTGTTTGGAGGTGTGTGTCGAGCAAAAAATAAAGTGGTAGGCAGGCTCGAACCCATACTGCCAAGGAGGAAAAGAATGTGAAAAAAAGATGTCTTTGCCGTTGTGTCCATCTCAAAACCGGAAGTGGTGAAGGTTTAAAGTAAGGCTAGTCAATTGAAATATCGTCGAAAAAAAGCGAATCCTCCTTGTAGAAAAGTGCTTAGTTTAGGATGAAGGAATTATTGTTTTTAGCCAATTCTTCGATATTTGTCGTCCGAAAGGTCGAGCTCTAAAACGATACCGATCTCCTGAAAATCTGCCACCTCTGTCGAAAGTTTTAGGCAGACATACATACATACATACATACATACATACATACATTTAAACAGACAGGTGACATTTATATAATAGACTAGCGAGTGGTACCCGGCGTTGTTTGTAGGTGTGTGTGAAAAAAAAACAGGTGCCCGTGAAAAAAAAAACAGTGCCTTGACGACGCGCAGTTGGAAAATAGTAAAGTGTGAAAAAAAACCCAGGTGCGCGTTTTTGCTTGACGTGATGGCGATAGGTATTCAGCAGTCAGCATTTTGTGCGGGACAGTTTTTAATGAGGTCAATAAATCGGTTTGTTTGTTTTTAAAACCCCGCTCCCCCGTCTAATATGACGAAGTCGACAAGCGTTCACTAGCTCTGGGCCTGTTGGTATTTATTTGCTCCCCCACCGAGCAAATTAGGCACAAGGCCAATTTTTAATGTAAGGAGTGAAGGGAGGGGGAAAGGAAAAAGGGGATCAGCTCCCGAGAGGTGGGAAATGGGAGCTGGTTAAAGGTCAGGTATGTGGGGTTGCCCCCACATCCGGTCTTTGCTTGCAGTATCTGTCGGAACAGACACCACACCTTGATCTTGTCGCCTGGGCCCCGAAGGGCTCTGGGCCTGTTTGGATTTATTTGCTTCCCCACTGAACAAATTAGGTACAAGCCCGTTTTTTAATGTGGAGAGAGGGAGGGGGGAGGGAAAAGGGGGACCAGCTCCCGAGAGGTGGGAAATGGGAGCTGGATTAGTAACTGTTGGTATGAAGGGTTGCCCCTTCAGTGACCAAGGTCAGATATGTGGGGTGACCCCCACATATGGTCTTTGCTAGTCATAGCTTGAGGGCGCGCGGGCATGTTATTAGAGTTGAGTTTCGCTTTTTGTTTATACCGAAAACCGAATGTAACGCGTGCGGATGTGGGAAATGTGGAATAATTAACGTTTGAAAGTCAATAAAATTAAATAGACAGGCGAGCTCCGTGGTTAAGTTTGAGATATTACAATTTATCGATGATATAAAAAGTTGTAAGAAGTTGTGAAGCGAGCTAGCGCTTCTCTGAAAGAAGCTTTTTGTGGACACTGAGGAAAAGCGTACATACATACATACATACATACATTTTCGCTTTTATATATATAGATATATAGGCATAGATATAGATATATATATAACCTCATACATTTCATTATATCAAAAAATATGTTTTCAAATATTTGCACTAGTGTTTTGTTTTCTTAATTTTATTCATCCAGAGGAAGTCTTGCAAAAAAGACGAAACGTTGATGAACGCATCAATTGGTTTGTTTCTTTTCTATCTTTCTTCCCCTCTCTCTCTCTCTCTCTCTCTCTCTCCCTCTCTCTCTCTCTCTCTCTCTCTGTATATATATATATATATATATATATATATATATATATATATATATATATATATATATATATATATATATATATAATAGAAGACTATCTATCCCAGGATGGGTAAATTTAATTTCCAAAACAGAAATGTTTTGCGCCATTTTTATGTTTCCTGTTGAAGATTAATATTAAATTAATAATGATAATAAACCTCATATCCAGAATCCTTATTCTAATTTTGATCAAAATCCATTATATGATTTTTTAAAATGTCTAAAATCTATACTTTAAAGATCTTGAGAAGAAATTGAAGTTCAAGGAATCTTGTTTAGTCAATGTCCAACAGATCACATTAAATGTAAATCTTATAGATTTTCAAATAGGAAATTGAATAATATGCTAATAAATGTCATGCCTAGAAAGTTTATTCCAATTTTGATCAGAATCTATTATGTAATCTTTATTCTAAAAAATTTCTAATATGTAAGCTTAAGTAGATTTAATAAGAATTTGAAATTCAGAAAATCTTGCTCAATTAGTGACTAAAAAAATAAAACATATTTGAATCTGAAAGAGTAAGTTGTGTACTCCAAGTGAAGTTAAATTTAAGGAATATTTTTTAATGAAAAAAATCAGATCTGAACTTCCACGAAGGAACCCACGCTCTTTTTAATCTTCTTTGTATAAAACTAGATTAAACTAAATATAGCCCACATTTAAACCCCTTCTATTTCCGCTATTATTATAATTGTGTCAAATTTTCATCTTGAGCTTCTGTTTGCACAAAGATGCAACTGCTTTTTAAAAGTTTTTTCTTAGATGA
Source organism: Euprymna scolopes (assembly GCF_053919585.1). Lineage (NCBI taxonomy): Eukaryota > Metazoa > Mollusca > Cephalopoda > Sepiida > Sepiolidae > Euprymna > Euprymna scolopes. Next base: position 89,131,536 of record NC_136494.1, on the reverse strand, counting down.
GAGACCTGACTCGTGTGTTTCAGCCTATGCACTTGGTGAATAAATATATAAGGTTTGAAAACATGTCAATCCTATATGCGTAAAATGACTTTAATCTTTAACTTTATTCAAAGCTTAGGTGCATTTTCGTAGAAAAATGACATCTGTTCATCTATTTAGAAAATTTACATTCTCAAGATTTTTTATCAGTAATATAACTTATTTAACACAAGTATACGCACACAAGTAAATAATTGTTGATCATTAAATTAATTTATTTATTCTGTAGTTTTTATTTATGTGGCGTTCGTTTGAGCAGATACGTCTTCTTATCTTATTAATCGCATGGTCTGGATGACTATCAGAGTGCTAAGATGACCTCGTAACCAGCTTTTCTCTAGCGGATGTTCTGTCTTCCTAAGCATGCAATACAAAGCAAGCTCTGTCTACTTTTGATGTTGTTCTCTTACCTCTTTCTTTGCCTTCCTATCCTTCGTTCTCTCTGTACAATTTCTTGCAGAATTGTACTTTGTGAAACCTGATAATCGTGTGGCCATTTTATTTTCATTTCTTTACAGAGGCTAATAGATCTTCATACGACCCGACTGCTTGCATGAGTATGTTCTTCACCTCACCATTTGTAATGTGGTCCCCACATGAGACATTGAAGATTTTTTTCGAAGTATTGCATTTCTGTGAACAATACAAACACGTTTCAGACGATCGAACCTTCGACCTTCTTCAGAAGTACCTTGTCAAACTCAAATATCTTTCTGTCAAACTCGGGAATCTGCACAGAACTTCGAACAGAACCCTCTACAGGGTGGACCGATAAATTTGTCACCCTAAAGAAAACAACACTACAGCTTTATTTTAAAACATTTATTGAAAAAATCAATTCAGTTTACTTGATTATGTAGTAGAGCTGACATATATTTTATCTAGCCGCCTTCATCCTCTATAACCGCCTCGATACGCGTCCGGAACTGGAGGCATGCCTTTTCACAAGCATCCACTGAAGCTCGGCGAATATTTAGTGAATGGCGGCAATCAGGCTGATTTTAGCATTGTGAGAGGCCATATTGATGATGTTCTCAACATATGACCAAATGAAGTAGGACAGCGGCTTAATGTTGGGGGCGGAGAGAGGTCAGAGAGAGAAGGGTACAAAGTCGTAGCACTCCTTCTGAAGCCTCTTTGGACTTATTGGCCGGTACCGAGTCCTGCTGTCACACTCAGGGCCTGCCAGTGGTTACCTGATTACACCAAAATATCGTCACACTCTTCAGCACATTCAGGTACACTTTGATATTGACTTTCAAGCTGACTTCGAAGATGTGAGATGGCATGATGTGGCCCTCACTTGAAACCACACCAAAGACCATAACCGTGGCCAGAAGCTTTGTTTTCATTACCCTGGGCACGTCCCTATTGCTTGTGAGTATCCAGCGATGCATTTTGAGGGTGCTCGCAATGATCCCATTGTCATAATTTGGATCGATAGAGGGCATGAGTTGTACACTGGTGCATCTCTATTCTTGCATGTTGAACATTGTGTAACTTTCAGACATGGTAGAAGGCTCCTATCGCTCTTGAGATTTGTACACAACCGGCCAACTAGCAGATGATTTGCAACATAAAAGAAAATCCGTTTTCATCAAACGGAAATGGAATCATGTCGTCTTTTCTAGGACGATAATTTTATTGTTCAACTCTGTGTTTAATCTATGGCAGTAGCATGCTTGCTGAATTGTTTTTGTGAAACCTGATGATCGTGTGACATGACCACTATATTTTTCATTTCTTTATAGTCGGCAGTAGATCTTCATATGGCTTGACTACTTGCATGGATATGTTCTTTGTTACATTTCCAATCCCGTATGTAGCACTCTGATTACCTTTAATCCATGCATGAAAATTAGTATTTATATCCGCTCCATTCTGACTTAGTCAAGGGCAGGGAAATCCACTTGTAAATGCGCTACCTAACTCTATCCCACCAAATGAAACTCCATGGGGAAAATCTTCAAATTGTACCGATCCGGATCTGGTATAATATGCTTATATCCCTCTAGAGTCTCCTGTTTATATTTTTCTACCGTCAAATAAAGAAGGTAATGAGATTGGCAGGTTATTTTGAGCAAATTAGTAAGAAGCATAAATGTTCAACAAAGGTAAAAGTGGAAAGGGAGACACAAATCTGCATTAAATTTTATAATTTTCTGGTTTGTTTTATTCAACGGAACTGAAAAGAAAAGCAAAGACAAAGAATAAAATTCTCTTACAATTCTCAATTGCTGAATGGCACGATGTGGATAAAATTCTCAAGACATTGAAAGTTAATAGTCAACTAATTTCCTCAGTCAGAAGGATTACTTATTGAGCCGAAATATAAAGGTGAAGGTCAAGCAAATTTCAAATCGTCTGAATGCGCATGAATGCGCCAGTTTCAAAGTAATTTAGATCAAATTGGCACCCATTAAAACACAACATAAGATATTTAAAAGCAGAGAACCTTGAAAGAAATACGGAATGATAATGAATTCGTCACCAACCTTTTCATTAGGGTTAAATCCATATGAAGAATATTAATTCATATATGATGACATCATGTCATCCACGGGGTTCCCTTATATTCTCTTTCCTTTTTTATCGTTTTTATTCTCCTTAAAAAAGAAAGATACCCACGAATCGCAAAAACGAGGTCTTGCGCCTTACTTGGTTAAGTTGAATCCACGGCTTGCAACAATTAAGTAAAGTCTACGACTTGCAAAAACACAACAACCTCGTGTTGCAGGGTGCCCTCGTGGAGAGATGCATACTTCCAACTCGAGCTGCATTAAGTTCATAATTTTAAAAATAAAATATCTTTCAATTTCTCTCCGTTATTCTGTGAGTTAGCAACTCCAAACTTAAGGCCTTATGCCATTGGATTCGGAGGTAGGAAAAATCAAGTATTCATAAAATTATTGTCTAGACTGTATTAATTTCAAAGCGCTCTTTTTAGGTTTCTTGTATCTGCCTTTTCCTGTCCGTAAGACATTACTCATTTCAACACGATTCATTTTCGCTTCTTGCTAAGACAAGGGGACATATTTTCATCTCCACTGCCGCTTCAGACGTGATTTCTTTTCTCGAGCTGGGTCTCGGCATGGCTTTCCGCCTACACGTTAAATGAAAAAGGTTAATTTGATTGGCCAAATTCGATTGTTTGACAAAGTTTCCGAAGGCTCCATCTGCTCATGTGATGAAGCGAAATAAGATAATGGCAGCAGCTGATTGAAAAGTAATCTGGTGACGGTCGGTATTAAGAACGTCACATCTTCACTTCCTAATTTTTAATGTGGTCCTTACATGAGATGTTGAAGATTTTTCAGAAGTATGGCATTTCTGAACAAATGCACACACGTTCCAGACGATCAAACCTTAGACCTTCTTCAGGTGTACCTTGTCAAACTCAGGAATTTTTCTGTCAAATTCCGGAATCCGCACGGAATTTCGAACAGAACCATCTATTTAATTTTTGGAGGTGGCATGCTATCGTTCCTGAATTTGTTTCGCAACTATGGCAGTCGATTAACACACACGCTGAACTTCTAAAGCTTGAATTCGTTTCACAACTACGGCAGTTGATTAACACACCCGTCGAACTTCTAATCACACTGATGCAGTTGATACACACTGTCCTCGATCTTCTGAACATACTCCATTTATTGTCCAAGCGTTTGTCATCAGCCAATCAGCGGCCAGGAAAACAGTCACGTGACGCCTGACGTCATCGCTCAATAATCTTATAAAAACCACAGCCGCCATTTTTAATTTCGGCCCCCCCGTTGATCCTCCCAGCAGGTAAGACAACACGCACAGACACGTGGTTGCTTTCTTCCTTCATTCTGTTCGACTTTACACACACCCCCGGTCTCAAGATCAAACATGCGGTATTGCGGCCGTGGTCGTTTGTTACGAGCACTCCTACGGAGGGGGATTAGCTGGACTTCTTCATCTTGATCAAAGATACTTGGGTCAGTGTCCACAGTCCTACTATCCGGCTGCGCTCCATCTTCATCTGAGCTCTCAGAAGGGGTAACAGACCTGTCGCCATTAACGTTGCCAGCAGTCCTTCCATCAAGTTGGGCTCCATCGTCATTGGGGCTCTCAGACGTGGCACTGGAACTATCGCCATCTGTGCTGAGGTTCTCAGGCATGTCATCATGGCAATGGGGCATAGGTCGGATCCACATTTCATCATTGGATGATTCATCACTTTCGCTGTTCACCATTTGGTTTGTATCCAGGGCGGGACGGACATCCCTCACATGCTGTGGAGTACCATCAACCAGCACAGCCTGCTCACTAATTATGCCGGTGATCCGTCCTCTTCTGAAACTGGTCGTACATCGGTTATTGGGAGGCCTTACCCAGACGGTGTCCCCTAACTTGTACCGTTCTTGCATCCTCTTCTGATTAGGCAGGCAGGTGTCAATACCCTTAACACGCACTCGATAGCAATGTATCGCATTAGCAGGTGCACTTTCAGCAGTCGCGTCATCCTTTGGTGTTGTATTGTACCTATATACTGCCTCTGCAATCATACATTGCTTCCTTGCTGCTATCTTCTTCACACTTCGGTGGTACCGCTCCGCTATACCGTTGCCACTCGGTACATACGCACACCTGTGTCTAAGCTGGATCCCCCACTCATCTACGAAACGCCTGAATTCTGCGCTGCAAAAGGCTGTGTCATTGTCAATGAGAATCTCTTCAGGTGGCCCCTGCTCGTAAAATATGGACTCTAATTGACAGATGACACTAGCCGAGTCCTGTCTTGTTAATAGTCGCCAAATCACAAACCTCGTTGGTCCGCAATCGATCAGTGTGAGGAAGTGCTGACCACCATAATGGGTTATGTCCATGCCTAGTCGGCTCCAATTCTCGTCGGCTCCAATTCTCGTCGACTTCCAGCCAACCTTTCTGCGATTTGGTGGGAGCAGGGTCGATTGGCTGGCATATTTGGCATTCCTTGATCACCGCTTCTACTTTGCTTTTGGACACTGACGGGTTGGTTAAGTGTACGAAATAATATGTCCGTCTCACTCCGGGGTGTCCACTGTCATGGTGTACCTTCTTGATTTTATCCGTCTCCTCAACAGAGGCAGCACATAAAGACCCTGGTTCGGCTTCTTTCTTCATTGCGTTGAACCATCTCTGGGGCACACGGGTAAGTCTATCAGCAAGATTGCAGGTTGAAGTGACAAGCACCACATTCATCAATAGGTCGTACTCTTCCACCAACTTCTTTATCGTCTCCAACCTTCGTCTGATTAGCATTTCGGTAGCCGCCTTGGTGCGCACTCTCGTTTGCCTGTTAGTGTGTCAGCTATCCAGTGGTATACGCACAGCGAATCTGTGTGTATGCCTAATTCTTTGACTTTCCACTGGAGTGCAAAGTTTATTCCTTTTATCACCGCATCCAACTCTGCCAGGTTGATGTGAGCAGCATCATCCATTGGTCGCAACCAGCAGGCGTCCTCAATCACAGACCCGTTCATCTCCAATAGCGCCCCAATTGCGAGGGAGCTCGCATCCACCCACACATTTAGCCTGTCTCCCTGGACGCACCAATCTCCTTTAGCGGGGTCCTCTTGCTTGACTCTTGTGATGGTCTCCTTCACCATGCGCAGCAACAGATTGTCCACCGTTTCGTCATCCCAGCCTTTGGTAACTGCACTCGCCCTCCTCTTCATCATGGCTGTTGCAGCCCAAGTCCTTTCACATACTGGTAAGTATCCCACCAGTTTTCCACACAGGGAAAATATAGCCGGCCTCGTGAGGACATGGGGCACTTCAGGAACTGCAGTTCCACGCCCCCACTTCAAGGTTGCTCGCTCCTGTTGAACGCTCAACCCCAAGACACGAGCGCCATCCTCCAAGCGTTCTGGATCCTTACACATCAGTCCAAGTTCGGCTAGCTTGGCCCTCACACGTGATGACGGCACAATGTCTTCATTCACGTATATGTCGTCACGGTATGCTGATGTCCCCTCTTTTACGGTCTTATCCTGTGACAATACAGCATTGATGATCGTCTTCATTATTTGGGGCACAACGTTCAGCCCAAAGCCCAGTCTTGTGAGGCAATACCTCCTACCGGCAAACACTACCGTCTGAAACGGCCACATTGTCTCGCTAACCCGGACCTACAGATATGCTCTTCTCAGATCCAACAGGGACACATTGGATCCCAGCTGGCGCCACCCTCGTAGTTTGCTAGTGCACATGTCAGCATCAGCTGTGAACGCATCAACATACGAGTTCAGTTCTCGGTAGTCCATTACCAGCCTGACTTTGGCTTTGTTGTGCTGAGCAACTGCTATTAATGGGATCAGACCCTTAGGAGGTCCAAGTTTCTTGTAGGGGTAGGGAATCAGCCACCCATCCTCGATCCATTTGCAAAGTTCTTCTTCGTACACGGGCCTCATGTGGTCGGGCACATGGTATTCAGTTATTCCATTCTGCAGTTTGGCTGGTTCCCGGTTTTCCGACCACTTCCATGAGGCAGTCCAAGCCCTCTTTTGCTCGTCAAATTCGACGCTGAAGTCTGGTTGGTCGATCCTTAACGCAGCACACACTGGGGCTTTCTCCTAAACATGTACCACCCCCGTTGCAGTTATATAGACACCACCAAGGGCTCTGATGGCATCATGTCTTAGGAGCAGGTCAAAACTCAGGGGTTTTTCGAGCACTACCAGCGCCTTTAGGTTAGCGGAGCTTCCATTTTTTGTCCGAATGTTTACATTGCCCACCCCGCAACATGTGCGCGTCTCTCCACTGATGGTAGTCACTCTGACATTCTTCTTTCTCCAAGTGTGGCAGAGATCTGCACATACGATAGTGCGGGAGCACTCAGAATCGAAGAGTGCTGAGCACAGTGTTTCGTTGATATATATCGGGATGATCGGCAGCGTCTCATTCAATTTCTGCGTGGGGAAGAGGTCGACGCTGACACCTTGTCCCCGGTTCCGTTTTCCAGACAGTCTTGAGCTATATGGCCAGTTTTCTTACACCGGTAGCAGCGAACAGCCGTTGATTGTTGCCGGCATTTCCTTGCAATGTGGCCCTGTCCATTGCATCTGTAGCATATGATTCCACCACGTGGACCGGGTCCCTGATACGGTTTCTTATCATTCGATGTGGACTGAGCAGCAGCAATTACTGGTTCCCTCATCTCGGAGTAATTCTTCATTACAGTCCTGGCCTGATCTACTAGGTCATTAAGGGTCAACGAATCTGCACTTGAGCTAGCTCGTAGTAGTTGCTTTGCTCCTGTCAGGAGTCCTGCAAGGAATTTGCATGCTAAGGCCCGCTCAGGCAGTCCACCAAACAACACTGTTAATTTCGTCAGCTCTGCCAAGTACACGTCGACCATTTCGCCTGGACGTAAGGTCCTTGCCTCAAGTTGCTCCCAAGCAGTGGTGGGGTCAATCGCAAACGCCTTGATTTTCTGATAGTCCAGTTTGTCCTCATGGCTGAGCTGTTGATACACCGCAAAGGCGCCGCCGGACAAACGCAGAGGAACAACATGTTCGAAGTTTTTTACGCCAGACAAAAGGCAATGTAATTCCACCTTTTCCACCCAGTCAAGTACCGGGGTCGATCCATCAAACTCTGGTATTAATTTGAGGTCCATTTTTTCCCCCATTTCGCCGAAATAGCTTGAATTCGTTTCACAACTACGGCAGTTGATAAACACACACGTTGAACTTCTAATCACACTGATGCAGTCTCGATCTTCTGAACCTACTCCTTTTATTGTCCAAGCATTCATCATCAGCCAATCGGTGGCCAGGAAAACAGTCATGTGAGGCCTGACGTCATCGCTCAATTATCTTACAAAAACCACAGCCGCCATTTTTAATGTCTGCCCTCCCTGTGATCCTCCCAGCAGGTAAGACAACATGCGCAGACACGTGGTCGCTTTCTTCCTTCATTCTGTTCGACTTTACAGTTCCATCAGCCATGACCGAGTAGAAGTAATTAATAATTGTATTCTTGGTATTACCGGTGCTGAAGATTAAACCTTCAGCCTTCGGAAGAATGTAATTTAGAACTGAATTTTGCTTAGTATTTTATCTGTTACGGTCGTGGATACACCTAAAGATGGTCGGAGGTTTCATCGGCTTAAACCTGACAATAAGACTCAAGATTAGCACAAGTGTCTGGATAATCAAAATATTACAAATAATCAATCCTCATCTCAAAAAATTCAGATACAGAATACACACACATCAAAAACAATGTCATAAAAGATTAAATGCAGCACCCAAACTGATACTACACCTTGATCTTAGCTGAAGGATTAAGGAAAAAGTCTATCGATTCCTGTAATAATTTCTATTTAATATAGACTACCAGGGTTACCTAACGTTGCCAGGTGCATAAATAACAAAATAATATGTATAAAATATAACATCTGTCTTTTAATATATTTTTTTTTTTACCTTTTACCACTTTTCATCCGATTGCCCTTCTGTCTTTCTCCCTATCTCTCTATCTCTCTCTTTCTCCAGTAACTGGTTCAATAGAAATAAAAAAAAAAGCAAACAACAAAAAATTCTGACCTAATGATTGTTTGCCCTAATTACAGTTTCGTCTTATAAAAAATAACTAGTAAGAAAAAAAAAAACAATTTTTACCTTGCCATATCTTAATTCGGCCGTTTACAACAGTTCCTTTACCATAAATATGTCAGAGTTAGATAAAATACGATCATCTAAGGTTTTACGTATATCTTGTGTAGCTTCTGACTTTTCGACGTTTACACACACATACTTAATTTTCTTAGTATTTTACAAAGACTACAGCCATGGAAATAGAGAATATTTCATCAGAGACCAAGTTGGATTATTTAAGTATCTCCTTGTGTTGGCTTTTCTGGCGTAAACTGCCAGGAAAGATCTGTGGGGAGATAAAGCAATTACCAAGAACTTCTGAAGGAATTCACCACTTTGAACTTGTTTGCTGATTGTATAATTTAGAGATGAAAACCAATAAATAAAAAAACGAACGACGTTTTTATTTGTTTTTATTTCAATTATTTTTATCAGTTAACGCGTTTTGCTTCTCTTTACATTTCTCCTTTAAGCAGAAAAAATAATTAAATTAAAGACAAAGCAGATACAAGTGCATTTGTACGTAACATTTTAGAATTAAACACGTCTACTAGTCGTTTGTGCGCTATATTTAGTTTCACATGTCAAGGCAAATTGTAAGAAACATGTCAATGAGACTTGCATATGGGCATATGGCTGGGTTCGTGAACAATTTGTGTTAGGTCATAGGCAATCGAGAAATAATAACAGTACCTCCCCTCATCATCATCTTTGTTTGAGTAGAGTAGCCATTTCATGTTCGGGCCTTGATAAGTGGTAACCCCCAAGTAAAAAAAAAAATATAATAAAAATTTACCTTTATGAAAATGGATTACGGGTGTGGAAGCCCTTTATGAAAATTCAGGTATCTCCGATTTTTGTGAAATTTTAACATTAATTAATAAATATTTTCTAAATTGTAATTTGCTTGGAGTAGTTTAAAGGGCTTTAAGGGCACATAATATTGATACAAGTTCTACTTAAAAAAATCATCAGTTCCAGATTTGTCTTAAATTTGATCCATTTTTGTTAGATAAATGTTAGACATTTTTTGCAATAGATTTTGATCAAAATTGAAATAAATGTTCAAGGTATATAGTTTAGAAACATAATGTGTGGATTTTAATCTTCATAAGAACACATACAATTGTTATGAGAGTGTTCTGTTCGGATATTTCTATACTTCTAGTATATACTAGCAGAGAGACCCGACGCTGTCCGGGATTAAATGAGGATCAACACCGTACCATACTTTCATTGTCATCGAAATCAGTGAAATCGCCCATTTGTAAATCAAATCAATTGTTTGCCCGTTCTAGATTGAGCCCATCACAGTGTACCAGGAGGAAGCTTCACATTGCACTGTAGAGGATCTAATGTTAATTTTATGAAACTATATGTAACTAACGGCTTCAATTAAGATTTAAAATGCAACAATCAAGTATTGTGGTTCAGTTCAATTCATGTACTGTTGATTTTATACGTCGGGCCTTTCCACTTGTCCGGGCAGAAAACTTCTCAAATGCACTTGTGATGTTGGATTGCATTAAAAAGTGTTAACTTTTATCAAAATCGGACTTCCTTCATTGATCGGTTTTATTCGATTATCGATTTCCGATACTTATCAGATGCATTCCGATACAAAACCTACATACGAACACTCCCAGATACATCAAGTACCTCTGTGTGAAATTAAAAAAAATTCGGTCCAGCAGTTTCCAAGTCCATAGGGTACAAACACACACCCACACACACATACCCCCCATATATATATATATATATATATATATATATATATATATATATATATATATATATATATATAAGGAACTTTGTGTGTGCGTGAAGTAAAGTAAATTAGGTTAATAAATAACGAGAAGATGAAAGAAAACTTGTTTGTCATTTATTTCCTTCCTAAATTGCTGCATGCTGTATGAAAAATCACGTTAATCAATGTAACTATTAATCACATTCATATTTCGTTTATTTGGGGGGGGGTAATATGGATTATATTTAGGTTAATTTAGTTTTATGCAAAGGGTATTAGAGGTGGCAGCCGTTTGTGAAGATTGAAATACCTCCGATTTGAGGGAAATTTTAAATAATATAAATCAAATAAAAATAGATATTTCCCAGATATGAGTTTCTTTAGAGGCATAATATGAGCATGACATCTCATTTGAAAATTCAAATATTTCAGATTTGCACTGAATCTGATAAATAGTCTTTAGACACCAATTAAGCATGGTTCCCCGAATTTCATTTATTTTTTAAACTTCTGCCTTAAACTGTAGACATTTTTAAAATAAAAATCAAAATTGGAATAAACCTTCTAGATATAAGGTTCAATGGTGTTATATGTTGATTTTAATCTTCGTAGGGTAAATAAAAGTGCTTCAGCAGTGTTCTGTTTACGAAATTCATTTAACCTCTCATTTTTTATACGATTACTAGATGTAAGGGTTGGATATATGGGGTATATTTAGTTTGAGTTTTATGCAAAGAAGCGATAGACAACCTTCATGAAAATCCAGATATGCTTTTTTTTTCTGTGAAATTTTAACGATAGTCACTAAACATCAATTAACAAAAAATACATACGTTTAAGCCTCTTTGGTGGTATTTTAATGACTTTTATGGAAGTATAATAAAACACAACATCCTATTTAAAATTCAAATATTTCAGATTTGCATTAAATTTGATCCATAGTCATAAGACAATAATTAAGCAAGATTTCTTGATTTCTCCTAAGCATAAATATAGGAAATTTTCTAGAGTCAAGATCTTGTAATAATTTTGTTCAAAATTGGAATAAACATTCTAGACATAAGATTTATTAGCATTACATGTTAACTAGCGGAACCTGCAGAAATTCCACAGCGAACTCTTTCATATCTAATATATTGATGTTGGCATTTTGTAGATGTTCAGCGTAAATGGAAACGCCCTGATATTATTGTAGCTCTTTTGGTAAAACTGCAAAAATATTTATCTTCTAGCAAGAATGCTAGCCTGATCGTAAAATATATTTAAATATGAGATTTTACTTATGTAGATGTCGTATATATTATTATAGAGTAAATTTTCTATCGATTCTTATATATTATAAAGCTGTGATTTCCAAAATAAAAAAAGAAATACACCCATATGACCTGGGCTCATCAGTTGGAATTGAAACCGAAACCAAAACTTATGATATATATATATATATGTATATATATATATACATATATACATATATATGTGTGTATATATATATATATATATATATATATATATATATATATATATATATATATATATATGTTTACTTGGGATCCTTCAGCGATAATCGAAACCCAAAACAGAACTTATGAAGAATTCTTTGTAAAATTATTTATAAAAAAAATAGATGACTTGAGTACAATCATCTCTTATCGAAACCAAAACCGAAACCAAAACGAAAACTTATGAAGAACTCTTGGTAAAATTATTTATTTCAAAAAATAGGTCATAACAATTAAACGACAGTCACTCTGAAGAAAAAAGATGTAAGCATGACACAGTAAATAACACATGCTATCGTAATAATATATAGATTTAAATCTTCTTAAGGCGAAATTAATTTTCTGAAAGGGAAATTAATCTTTTTAAGGAAACACAAGACTAGAGTAAAAATTTTATGTTTCAGAAATTAATTTAAGGAATCAGTATTATTATAAATATAAATACTAACCGTGATAAGGACAAAAGTCTGAAAAACTCATAACAATAATGAATCCAAAAATTCTATTTCTCTTTTCATCTCCTCTTCAGTAATCTTCTTTCAGTGGTTATTTTTTTTCCTTTAGTCCAGAAAGTTATACACAAAATTAGGTCTGGATTTGATGAACGTGTTTCTGTGGAACAGACTGGAGTTGAACTTGGATATACTCAGGATTTCAGTGCATATTGTTAACCACTTAGCCACCATCTTCCTTTCAGTGATTAATACTATAAAGTTTTACTTGAATAAATAGTTTGAATTAGAATTTATCTTTAATGTGGTAAAATGCATGGTTACTGCTCTTGAAAAATAATAATAGTTAAAAATTGGTACAAACTTATGATTTTGTGCAACATGTAGGGTTCAGTTATGGGCAAAAAAAAAAAGAAAAAAGACAACAATGGCTACTTGATTTTATTATATGCTGGTGGGTCTCGTTAAGTAACATGAACTCTTATTACTCATATGCAAATGAGATGGTGCTAACTTGGATAAAAAACTTGTTTTCAAGGAAGGAATGTGGCAAATTTGAAGCCGTTAGTTTTAACTGCAGCATGACGACTTTAACTACAAAAATTGTTATATGAAAGTACAGAACAATTAACAATCTGTTTTTGAAAGTACATAATAGTTAACGATTTATTGTTAAACCATATTTACTTCATTCAGATCCAAAATAATTACCTAATCACTAGAATAGCTGCGTTTCCTTCGAAAAGCAAAATGTCAAAAATATCGAAAGTTGACAGAAAATTCTGGAAGCCACACATAAAGTTTAATTTGATAGAAATGATGGAGATTTAAAATGCTAATCCAGAACTTTGCAAAATCTTCTTAGTTGAAGGAGATTTTTGGCAGGATTTAAAATTATGCTTAATTTCATTGCAATGCTCTTCTTAAGATTAGCGAAGTTGCAGATATAAATGAAACACTTGGGATGTTTTATTATTATTATATTATTATTTAACATGCATTCTGATAAAATGGCAATTTCATAAGAGGAAATTCTCTGGTTAATCAATTCAAACCATGGAGTTTTAATGACAGCAATCTGATGTCACACTCAGGCAAATCGGAAATTGTCTCTACATTATGGTAGAGAGTGATTAACCTAATATATAATATTGTGTTGCCCGTATTTTTAAAGTTGGGTCCTAAATAGCATTTTAGCTGACAAATCAAAAGAAGGGTGACCTTAGGTTTAACTACTTGGATTTTGCTGTTTGTCGGTTTAGTTTGGAGTATTTACATCGGGGAGGGGCAAATACTATGAGTTCGTCAGACACATTACATTAAAGTATTTCTAAACATGCATGGAGATACAGCATTACAGTGATGCGACAGAGGTTACAATTGTGATGATAGTGCGGGACTTATTAGATATGAGACTCTTTTTTGGACCCATGTGACAGTCAATATCCATGTATGGGCGAATTGTGGCTTTGTAAAAATATTTAATACTCTCTGTTGTTAAGTTTCTAACACGGTAGGCGATCCTGCCCTTGCAGCAGCCTTGGCAATGTCCTCAATGTCTGTGTTCCAGTTCATATTTTCTTATAAATGTTAAGTAGAAGAGCTTGAACGATGAACTCTTAGGTAGAGTGTTATTTGTCGTGGCAATCGGTGGTTGAGAAGGTTCAGTATCATTAGCATTATCATCATATTTGGTTCAACGTCCGTTTTACATGCTGCATATGTTGAATGGCTTTTAAAAGTTGACTTGTAAACTAATCTATCTCTATGTATTAAATCCATCGTTACTACCTTTTACCATATTTTTTCCTTCCCCTGTAAACTGAAACTACTACCTCAACTTTTCTACATCTACTAATACAAGAACTCTCTTCCCCTCTTTCAACCTGGCCATATTATCGAAGTCTCCAGACATCTGTTCTGCACACATCTCCTGTACTGTCGAAATTTAACCTTCCTCTGAGGTCATCAGATCTAAATATGTCTTAATCAACCACATTACATATTCATCATACTATTTTTATATATTTTCTCTCCATGCAATGCATGTCTTCAACCCTCCTTAGCCCGGTTTTGCTTCTATCTATTATCAGATTGCATAGTTTACAATAAATTAAAAAAGAAACAATGTTTGTACTACACTAGTGTGACTTCTAGTACCATACTACTGAAATGAACAGAGCAAATGTCTCTTCTGAAAAAAAACGGTCAAGCTTTTCGCACTTTGAGGGAATTTCAAAACATGAGCTCACGCCCACCTTACAGTTTGTGTGATGATAATGAGATCATGGGGGAGTGTAGCAGGAATAATAACATACTAATACAACAGTGTTTTACTTGTCTTAATCGAACTGGCATATTCTATAATGCATAAAATAATGTTTAAGTGTTATATAATACGCATATTATATGGTGCACGGATGTATTGGAAGTTCCAGCAGATTTGGGGTGGATAAATCATACATAATACTTTTAACATTCAGATTAGTCTGTCATGAGAGTATTCAATATTCTGATTAGTCTGTCATGAGAGTATTCAATATTCTGGCATAAGGTCATTCAATATTCTGATTAGTCTGTCATGAGAGTATTCAATATTCTGGCATAAGGTCATTCAATATTCTGATTAGTCTGTCATGAGAGTATTCAATATTAGGGCATAAGGTCATTCAATATTCAGATTAGTCTGTCATGAGAGTATTCAATATTCTGGCATAAGGTCATTCAATATTTTGATTAGTCTGTCATGAGAGTATTCAATATTCTGGCATAAGGTCATTCAATGTTCAGATTAGTCTGTCATGAGAGTATTCAATATTCTGGCATAAGGTCATTCGATATTCTGAAAATTATTAACCAGATCTGCTGCTACAATAGAGATTTTTTCTATATTTTTTCCAAAGATTTCAGCCGATTTTGGGATGTGCTTTGAACAAATGTCAAGAATAATTTTCTAAGAAAGACAATGTTATTTAATTGAAAAAAAGAAATGTATAATTTTCTTTGTTATCCAACTTCTTAAATCTATAAAAAGCTTAGAAATTGAAGAAGAGTCTTATCTGTTGGCCGCAGGTCCATAAATCAGAAATCCAAAGACTGAACATGTGTTTATGACACATGGCGTTAAACACTGACTTCGCGTCCATTTAATCACAACTCGGTTTTTTTTTTATTTTACTTTGATAATTTATTTCTTCTTTCGTCTCTTCTTTATGTGTCTCTTGCCGGAGATTAAAACGCAGAAAACATAGTTTGTATGTACGCAGCTATTTTAGTCATTATTCTTTTGCCTTTATTAAAGAATCATGACGTGACGCTGGCTCAATGGTTAACGACACGATCTGACAATCTGCGTGTGCCAAGTTCGAATCCCGTTCGTTCCATAGAAACACTTTTATTTAGAATGTTGGCAATCATTTGGTGTTTCCTCCCGTAAGTATCCGATGTGCTTCTAGAAAGGGTTCTAACTAAAATGATATCGGGGAACTAATGCCAACAATAAAATCATCTGATTCATACGAAGTGCATTATTGAATTAATGCATCACCAATTATCAAGATCAAAAGTCCCTCGAGAATTAACGTTAATGAGATAGATTAAAATTTCAAATGAATGATGAAGAATATTTACGAGAGAATTAAAAATAAAGAATAGAATGAACACAATTTTATTACTTAACAATGTTTATGATTACTATTTGTTGGCATTGGATTTGGAGACTATCATATTGTAGTCGGAAAGCAAGTAATTCTATTATCTATTTATCTATATATCTATAAGAATGAACATGTCTGTGTGTTTGTATGTCTGCTATCTATCTGACTGTTTACATTTCCCTACACAATAACTCTGTTAATTTCCAGTCTACAGACGCGGGATTTGACATAAGAGGGACTGTAGTCTCTAGCAAACTATGAAGCCAATGCAGCAAGCTTTTTCATCTGTTTTTGCGCGGAAATTTTGCTGGCAAGAGTTGACCTTTGCAGACTCTACCAAACTCCTCCGCCGATTTTGGGTCTTAACACTTGAATTTTTAGATGAAGGTTACTTGGACATGGTTCAAACATTTCAATTAGATTTGAGCCCCCAAAAAATAAATGTTAAGGGGTCAAAATTGAGGTCAAATTAAAAAAAAAAATTTGACGTCTGTGGTCTCTATCAACTTTTCTCTGTGGTAGTTAAAGAAGTCTATTATATAGAAAGGCATTGATGTACGTATGCACACTTTTTAACATATACATATGCACATAAAGTTATGAACAGTACGTAGGGACCGAGCAAAGCCGGGCGGAACTGCTAGTAGCATAGAAAGTTGTTGGGAAAAACTCTGTCAATGGAAATGCGGTTTAATGTTAGACACACGAAGGAAGAAAATAAAGTACTTTACAGTTGTAGTAAGTTGCAGTGAATATCTTACAAACAGAAACCAGAGATTAAAATAAGAATAGAGTGGATAAAGACTAGCAGTATCTCTTATGTAAGAAAGATGCTGTAGCGAAGAGAAGATATCATCTTTAAAGTCAAATTATATTCTGTGATGGCAAGAAAGAATTCTTCACGTCCTCAGATGCGACAGCTGTACTCCATCCTAAAACGTATCTGACTCATTTACAGATAGAGGATTGCATCAGTTGCCAAGCACTTTCTGGAGGAGTAGAATGATGTAAATATTTCTCCAGCAACCGTAGATATTTGTGAATTTTTTTGTGCCAAGGTTTTATTATAGGACGGTTGCCTTATTATCCAATGTAACGTCAGATATAATTCTGATATTGTGACAAACACGAGACAAACATATCTCAGCAGTTTATCAAATTATCAAAATCCATAAGAATGAAAATGCTTAAAATAGAAAAGTGTAGTTTTATATATTGAAATAAAGAAAATATCAAATATGAATACCAATCAAACAACAGGAAAATAAAAAAAGATGGACAACACGTACAAAGAAAGGAAAGTTCTTTGCATTTAGGATGTAATAGAGCACGGACTCACGTATGGTGGCTGTATGCAAATGTGCGAAGTGACGCCATGGTAAGGAAAGAGAAAACGACTATAAAAAAACTGTGCACAGACTGACGATCACTTTAGAGACGTGGGTGACGTCACAGCCGTAACAAGACGTCATGTGTGACAGAATAATAAATAAAGGTCTTTTCTTTAAGCTTGAAACAGCAAGTTGAAGTTCTTTCCTATTCTCTTTTGCGACTGAGTCTACAACGTGTGGGGTCCCAGATGTGTACATGTTAATGCGTGTGTAAATGTGTGTAACGTTACAGAAGATTATTTGGTGCCATTTCTCTAGGCTTTTTCACAAAAAAGGGTACAAAGAACAAAAACAAACCAAGCCGAGATGGAAACTTAGAGAAAGCAAGAAAGCGGATACCAAACTGAGCGGTTAAACTTAAAGAAAAAAAGAAGAAGAATTGCACCGGACTGTAAGTAATATTATTGGTTTTGTTTTTTCTCTTTTCTGCTTCATTGTCGAATTTCTTCTCCTGTTTTGTCGGTCATATTTTAGCTGCTAAAGGGTGTTTTGTGGGACCTTAGGTCAACGTGAATATTATCTTTGATGTTGGACAAAAGTTCTAGCATTGTAACTCGGTTATGTAATATTATAGGCTACAAAGTTCCATAGTATGGCACAATCATGTTGACACTGGTTCTCGCCAGATCACCGAAGTTAAGCAATGTTGAGCCTGGCCAGTACCAGATGGGTGACCATTTGGGAAGGCTAGGCGCTGTATGTACCTTCTGGAAAGGTTGGGTGTGGAGGCAGCACCCTCACCCCATAAAAAAGAACTCAGTCACTACAAAAGCATCTACAAAGTTGTAGATGGCCTATGCCCCTTAGGAGCTCTAACGTTCCATGCTCAGTTAACAAAGCAAGTAGCTTATTAGGTTTGGGGTAATTGTTGCATATTATATCCATTCATGGTCAAATTCAATGCTGCCAAAACTAAGCTTCTTTCCTTTAATAACAAAAAGAAACCTGCTCAACAACTAATATCCATAGCAAATGACACATCACCTGAAAGTACTCCATTCAAACTCCTCGGCTTATCGTTTTCAAGGAACACAAGTTGGAACAGATACATTAAGCGCATTGCTAAGGCAAGAGGTTTAAGACAAAGATGGTGAGATCTCGCTACCGTTTTAGAAAGTTACTTACGCCTGAGAGTATCCGGTACCTCTATAAGGCCACTATTCGCCCATGTCTGGAGTATTCTTGCCACATTTGGGCTGGTGAATCTGCTATTAGTCTCTCCCTCTTAGACAGGGTTCAAAATAGAGTCGCCAACCTAACAAGTCCTTCACTATCAGCTAGACTTCAATCACTGTCCTGATGACATGTTGCATCACACTGCCTGTTTTACAAGTATTTTAATAGCAAGGTGCTCTGATGAACTACAAGACCTTGTACCCCTCGACATAAATACTCCTGGCAAACCTGAGAAACAGCAAAATCACCCCTACAAATTAGAAATCTCTTGATGTAAGAAAATCTTTTACTCTAATAGTTTCTTTCCTAGGACTGCTAAACTTTGGAATTCCCTGACTGTACTGATGTGCCATGCAGAAGTTCAAGTGTAAATATCTTGCTGCTCAGCTCCCTGCCAATTATGTCCCAGATAATAGCGCCCCCCCCCCTACATCTAAGTGGAACTGTGTCTTGTTTGATTGAAAATGCAATAAAAAAATATCTGATTATATTGGGGGCACGAATAATACCTCTTGCTCTTTCAATCAGAGATCAACTGTAATTGTCTCGTATAAAACACACTAAAAAGTGGCTGAGCAGTTGAGAGACAAAATGAGTTATAATTGTCTTAAATGATCTCGTCAAAGGTGGCTGAACAGTTAAGAGACAAAAGGGCCCGTAGACTAAATCAAAAGGTTAGATTAACTAGCGTTGTCTCGAATGGTCTTGCTATATGGAGCTAAGCAATTAAGAGTCAACTAAGTTATAGGACTAGGCAAGAGGTTATGATAACTAGTTTGGTCAAAGAATTTGGAGAGGAATTTTTAACAACAAAACAAAAATTATTCGGGCAGTCGGTGTGGGAATCTATCGAGCACAAGGAGAGAAATATAAATGATATGTCTGATACGATAGATTAAGGATTCAAGTGTTGTTGAAGAGAATGAGAAAATGATTGCATAAGAAATAAAAGAAGAAAACTTGCAGGACGAGAAAGAAATGTAACATACGAATCTGCGTATACAATGAACAGTATAACAAATCTGTTATGAAGACTGTCAATGAGCAATAAACTGACTTTATTACTAAAATAAAAAATATTCCGTTTCCGTTTGGTGAATTTACATAGGGAATACAAAAAATTTACATAGGGAGTACAAAAAATCAAAATGACACTTGGATTTTATCCTGCTCGAAGTTAACTTGTTTGTAACATGTGGTTAACATTTAAAATTTTGATATTGAACAATAAAGCTGAAATATTTCGGCACAGAATCAGGCAATTTCTGAAAAGAACAACTACATTCTCATTATTGAAACACCTGAGTTTTTTCTCCTTTCAACGCATTAAAACTTTGTCTTTAAATATTTGGGGAAATACGTTCGAATTCCTATTTTCTTTTTACAAATGATAAAAAAAAATAATAAATAAAGGAAAGAATTTCTGATGGGGAAGAAAAGTGGTAAAATCAAATGACTGAAAAAACTAGACACTACGGTATTTTGTTTGGATGTATGCAAGCTTTTTTCTTTGCTTGTTTTTTGTTTCTCTCGAAGCAGGTTTTAGATTCTTGTAAATAATTTTTTCAGCATATAAAGATGTGTAACAGAGTACACATGCATGTATGGTGGCTGTATGCGAATGTCGAGCCATGTGCGAAGTGACGTCACAGTAAGAACAAAAAAGGAAATGACTATAAACAGAACATGCTCAACCGACGATTATTTTAGAAACGTGAGTGACGTCACAGTCGTAAGAAGAAGTCACACGTGGCAGGGAAAATGAGGATTAAAGGTCTTTTCTTAAAACCTGATACAGTGAGTTGAAGCTCTTTTCTATTCTTTATATACTTTGTGACTTAGTCTACAACGTGTTGAGTACCAAGTGTATACATTTTAACTTATGTGTAAACGTGTGTAGCGTTACAATGCTAGAGGGACGAGTTCTTGCTGTGAATGGATTAATTGAGCAATGTAACTTGGGATCACATTTGAATGATACAGATAGGTCTCATCGCAATAATTTTTCAATTTTGTTAATGTCAAATAAAGTTATTGGTTGGATGATTAGAAATTCATATTTCATGGAAATCAAAATTGATTGTGAGAAAATCTAAGACTTTAACAAAATTCAAATAGATCCTTATACTTAGTTCCGGTAACCAGTAGCTTGTATTTATATTCTTCATACAAAGTATACTGTGGCACAAGGCCAGAAAATTGGAGGAAAAAAGTCAACGCCCCAGCAAAAGAGCCAGGGTGACCTTTAAAAACAGCCTGGGCAGCTCAGTCAGCGATTAACTTACTTCTTTTCAAAAAGGGAAGCCGAGTACTACGAAAGACATATATACTGTAGTCTAACTGACGTTTCTGAATTTTTGAGATGAGGATTGGTTATTCGTATTATTTGGATTCATCGGACTGCTGTTCTCATCTTCAGTGTGATTTCACAACGTTTTGGTCGATGTAACCTTCTTCAGGTGTATCTTGTCGAACTCGGGAATGTTTTTGTCGAACTCGGGAATTTGGATGGAATTTCGAGCGAAACTCTTTATTTACTTCACGGGGGTAGCGTGCTCTTGTTCCATCAGCCATGAATGGATAGAGGTCCTACATAAGTCGCAATTGTATTTTTGGGTCACCCACACTGAAGATTGAACCTTTAACCTTCAGGAGGATATCACTTTTTACAATTGATTTCTCCAAGTACTCTGACCACTCGGCCACGGGACAATTGTAGTATGAATTTTAGGAGCCTTAAACCTATTTTTATTTCTAGTTGTAAATATCAAACAGACAGACAGACATAGTGAGTTATATAAATTAGACTAGCGGGGAGAGGGGGCTTTGCCCGGGTGTAAAATACCCTTAAATAGGATATTTTAATTTGCCCAGATTTTGTATATATTATTATAGAGTCGTGATTTTAAAAGTAAAATAAAGAGTATTTAGGTGCTATCAGCTAGAATCGAAACTGCAGCATTCAAAGCTAGTGACGTTATCACTGAACCAACGTGATATGCCTACAAACCGATTAAAACTTAAAAATTAAAAATAAACTAAGATGATGTATAAAATGTTTAATGATGTTTTCAATTTTGCCCCATTTTTGACTCCTTAAAAAGAATTTTAACTGGCTAAAGACTCATAAAAGAACGGCCTGTAAAAATTCCAATCATTCGAGGCGCCTAGCTTTTCTCTGTGACTTTTACGTTCAGAAAAGATAGAGTTTGAAAATATGGAGGCAGACAGACAGACCGACATATAGCCGTTTATATATTAGATTATATATTCTGTCAGAATAAATAAATTTATGGCAGTGAAATTTTATCTTATTTAAAAGCTTAGAAATTGGTCGAGGAGGAACATGAAAAATGCACAGAAGTTCTCTGTGAGAGCGAATCAATACAAGTGACTCCATTCTACAGATAGATGACATGCAGCAGAAGGTCATTCATTTTGCTGATAAAGTTGCCATGTTTTTTTTTTTTTGCAGAAACAAACTTTATATATTTTTGATCAGAATATGAAAGTAATGGTATTGACTCAGCTGATGCAAAACGAATAAACCGTTTGATGCGCATCAGTGGCCATTTGTAACGTGCAAATTATGCATGTGCACATAGATTTCACTCATAATCCCATCAGAAATAAATATGCACGAATGCTCATGTATAAAGAGTTAAATCCATGTCCGCATGCATAATGCATGCATTGTATGCACTGGCATGCAAAGGAAGAAAGGTGGCATTAAAATTGGTGCAGTGGAGGAGGGCATCAAAATTTGATTAGTGCTAGCAATCAGCGCACAATTTTCTGCATTGACAAAGTACAAAACTGATTTTGCAATCTAGTGGTCGAGGGCTTTACTACCTTTTTTTTCACAGAAGAGTCTTGCCTTTCTTTACCACATTATTATTTTCATGCAAGATGCTCGGCTGAGCTTTAATCAATGGTTCCCCTCCCTGTAAAGCATTCACAACAAAACTCCTTTAGCTACCACCACTCTCAATGGGGTGCTTTAATGAATGGGAGGTACACAATGTAACTAGATTTAACAGGACAATCTATCTATCTATCTATCTATCTATCTATTTATCTATCTATTTATCTATCTATTTATCTATCTATCTATCTATTTATCTATCTATCTATCTATCTATCTATCTATCTATCTATCTATCTATCTATTTGGCTGTTTTATCACTTTTTCTCTTGTGTCTACAGAAATAACCCGCCTATCTGCGATTGTTCTCTTTGAAATAAACCTTTTTTTTAACATCAGCATTTGAGTAGGTTTATCAACAGATGAATAAAACTGGTTTATACACGCATCAGGAAGTGAAAATATAACACATGCACAACTTTTATACCCAAAACAAATCTTTGAGAGTAGGTGTTCGAATGAGCTCCAATCTTCAGTTTTGCTTTATAAGACATTCATAGTAAGAACTTGTATTGCTATCCCAATGTAAAAAAACCTTTTCCTTTCTTTTTTCATCTCTCTAGGATAAGGCAACATTTCCCTTGTCCTAAGACGTCTCGTAAGTAATCAAAAGCAGTTCATACCATTGATCAATATTATCATTCTGATAGTGTTCCTCATCTTTCGACTAATAATCATTTCGTCTCATTAACCCTGAGTGGGTCTTGGTCTCGATAAGTAGTTACCTAATAGTAAAGGAAACAAACACCTTAAAAATAAAACCGATTGTTTCAACACTGGAATTTTAGCAGATCTGAAAAACACTGATTTGTCACATTTATAAAAGACTCTGGGAAGCAGATGTTCAGTTTAGGTGTCCTAGAGTGATAACACCTCGTATGATAATAATGATCTGAATCCAAAGTAATTATGAATAATATATATTTTTAATGGTTATTGTTGTCTAATTGTGTGTGTGTGTGTGTGTGTGTGTGAGAGAGAGAGAGAGAGAGAGAGAGAGAGAAAGCGTGAGAGAGAAAGGAAGATAGAGGAAGAGAAAAGAGAGAATAAAAATATATATAGTCAATTTCGTGTGCGTGTGGTATTTTTTTAATGAGACAAGAAATAGGGTCACCGTATATAAAGAGCTAAAAATACTATTTCAGTGTAAATTACTAGCCAACAAAAAGTGTTAGGTGAATAGATTCTGACCTAGAAAACAACAATTTTCCCCCTTTTTCAGAAATATCGCTCATGGAATGTGAGGACGAATGGACAAAATAAAGAAAGCGAGTTACGAGGCTGCTGAAAGTAAACCCAATGTCCACTTTCTATTCTTCTCAATTTATTCTATTCACTGTTGGTGTATGATAAAACACTCACGGACAACGTTATGCTTAATCTATCTATACATCTATAAAAGTGAAATTGTCTGTATGTCTGTCTCTGTGTGTACATTTCCCTACTAAGTTACTCCGACAATTTTCAGTCTACAGACTCAAGATTTGACATAAGGGGTATTGAGATTTGGGAAAATGGTTTTAGTTGGTTTTCGGCTAAGAATTTGGCTGTCAAGAGGTCAAAGTTCAACGATTTGACCTTTGAAAACTCTACCAAACTCCTCCGCAACTTTTGGGTCTAAATACTTGAAATTTTAGATGTAGGTTCCTTTGACATGGATTAAACGTTTTAACTTGATTTCAGCCCAAAACAGTAAATATTAAGGTGTCAAAATCGGGGTCAATTTTTTAAAAAATTTGACCTCTCAGACAATTTTTGGTTTAAACATTTGAAATTTTACATAAAGTGTATTCAAACATAGGGCAGATTTTTTAATCGGCCGAAAATTTGGCTACCAAGGAGTCAAAGTTCAACAGATTTGACCTTTGCAGTCTCTAGCAAACTATTCAGCAAATTTTTTTGGTCTAAACATTTGAAATTTTTCATAAAGCATATTCAGACATGTAACAAGCTTTTTAATCTGTTTTAGGGGGAAAAAATTGGATGCCAAGACATCAAAGTTTACAGAGTTGACATTTGCAGACTCTCCCAAATTTCTCCGCCAATTTTGGGTCTAAAACTTGAAATTTTACATGTAGGTTACCTGGACATAGGTCAAACTTTTTAATATATATATATATATACATATGCACATAAAGTTATGAACAGTAAATAGGGTCCGACCAAAGCTGGGCTGAACTGCTAGTATGCAATAAAACATATTTAAAGGTATATGCCACCGCTTTTAGATGCTGACGAGAATGAAAAAAACTTATATGCTATACTGTGAAACGTTTCTTCTCTGGCAATATTTTGTTTATCAACTCTTTCTGTTTTTTCAACTTGGAATTTCTTTTGGAATTATAGCCATAAAATTTCCTCAGTGATATTTTTGTTATTCTAAAGGTTTGTTTTTGGTTTATTCTTGCTATTTTCCAAATAACGATACAAACATCGATAATCGTCTCTGAGTAATAATGTGGCGCTTATATAGTTTGTCCTTTGTAAATGGTGATGTAGTTTGTCCTTTGTAGATGGCGATGTAGTTTGTCCTCTTAAGATGGCGATATAGTTTGTCCTTTGTAGATGGCGATGTAGTTTGTCCTTTGTAGATGGCGATATACTTTGTCATTTGTAGATGGCAATGTAGTTTGTTGTTTGTAGTTAGCGATGTAATTTGTCCTTTGTAAATGGCGATGTAGTTTGCCCTTTGTAGATGGCGATGTAGTTTGTACTTTGCAGATGACGATGTAGTTTGTCATTTGTAGATGGCGATATAGTTTTGAAACATTTTCGCAATCAGATTTTATTTTTTACTAAAATATCACCAATTATCAAGCTTCAAAAGCCAATCGATGATAAGCATTAAATGAGTGTCATGTGGACGGTGAGAAATACTGTTATATTCAACATGAATTTGTTTGCATTGGACTTGAAATGATTATGTTGTCGTTATCTGGGAAACAGCCCCACGGCATAGTTTTTCACTAATGGGCAGTTCTTGGAAGAAACTTTGCTCATGGAGTTTCGTTTAATTTTATGTAGAAAGAGAAAAGGAAACTATTTAAAGTGGTTGTAGCTAAGGGAGTTTTTATCGTGAATATATTACAAGTAGAGGAACCATAGATTGAAGCCTAATCAAGCACCTGGTATGAAAATAACAATATATTAAAGAAAGGAAAGAGGTAGTAGAAACTGCAACTCTACTAACTTCAAATCTTACCATGTCACATTATAAAAATTAACCAATCAGCTATTTATCTTGTATCATGTGATAGCTGAACCTGGGGCCAAATTTTGTAACTTATAAAAATTACCCATTCAGCTATTTACGTTGGGTACTTATCCAGTTTTTGATTCAATCTCTGACAATATCGCATCGTCATCCTCTGGCAGGTTATGTAAAGAGTTGGAAAATGCCGACGGTAAGACTGCGGCAAGATGAATTCAAAACACAGAATTCCTCTCTTACCCATGTTAAGCATGGTTTTATATTTAGGTTTTGTATTTACAAAAAGGGGAAAGGAGGATATATCACGTTGAAAGTCATTTTCGGTTTTAAGTTTTGTTCTTGGTTTAAGGAATTCCATACTTTCATTGAAACCTGTCTTCTGACAGCTGATTGGATAATCGCTTCAGCATTTTTCAGCTGCTTATGTAAGCCGCCGGAAGATGTTCATGCGAAATTGTTAGATATTGGATCGTGAACTGGATAGTTTCCTTATCTTGTATCACATGATAGGTGAACTTGAGGTCAAATGTTGTAACATATACATAACTAAAATTTGGTAAATCATTTCTACACTTAAATTTGGAAGCATATTATTACTAAGTAATACGTAACAGGAAGACAGGAAG
Source organism: Euprymna scolopes (assembly GCF_053919585.1). Lineage (NCBI taxonomy): Eukaryota > Metazoa > Mollusca > Cephalopoda > Sepiida > Sepiolidae > Euprymna > Euprymna scolopes. Next base: position 89,105,205 of record NC_136494.1, on the reverse strand, counting down.
ATGGTGTACTAGTTTGTAGTGATTTATTTAAGTGAAAAAGAGAAAGAAAGACTATGCACTAGTTTGTCAGATGCTACGAAAACAGGATCACTAAAAGTGAAGTGCTTGTATTACAAATGCAGAGAAGTAAAACACGAAATACCTTTTTTGGCAAACAAACTGAACTAATATTTTAAGATAACACTTTTAACCTCGTCATTGATTTTCCTGACTGCTACCACTTTAGCCATACCAACTCTCTTTTGATAACCAATTGATAGAAGAAGAAGTAGAAGAAGAAGAATAAGAAAAGACACAATTCTGCTTCGAAAATCTAATATACACTCAAGACAGAAATATCAATTTCAATTCCTGCAGACTTTAAACATTTCTACGCATTCATCCAATTAAAAGCGCAAAGAAAAAGTATAAATGATTGAAAAGAGTCTTTGATTTTTGTGGAAATGTGAGAGACACTGGCATATTTGATTAATCTCACATATTCCGAATCATTTTAAATCCGAGTTCGGTGCCATTTATTAACATGATTGATAATCTCGGAATCTTTGAAAGACAGACAACATTTTATCCATTGTCTAAAACGCGTCTGATATAAACCAAAGACAAAGAATTCGCAGAAAGTTGGAACATTCTTCTAAAACATAACTATTATTATTTGATGAGGATGAATTTTTAAAGTCTTGGATACCCATAGACAATAGTCGATTCCAAAGATTTATGACATAAATAAAATAAATTAGAAATTACTATAAGCAGAATAGATAATCGTGTTCACAGATATCACCTGAGCAACATTTTGCCCACGTCAAAATGAATGACTCTCTGCTTAATATAAACTCCTCGCTTCGCTGAGCACTCCAGGTATAAAATGAAAGATACGTTGCTAGTCATTCTGTGCTCTGTTGTTATTTTCACGAGAAGTGTTCGACCGAGTTCGTAAATTTCCTCTCAAGACTGAAAATAATCTGAGTAACATCCACATATATGTGCGTGATGTTGCCAATCTTATCAAGAAGCTTGATTTCCAGCAAAGCAAATTTGCCCTGACAACGTCCTAATAATAGTACTCAAAACGCTGCAATCAAAACTAGCTCCTATCCTTAAAAATCTATTCAAACGCTGCATAAAGAAGAAATTGTTTGCAACATCTTGGAAAACTTCGTCAGTTGGCCCAGTATTTAAAAATAATCTATAATGTATCTTTCTGTGCGTCATAAGTAAATATTTGAATCTGTGATAAATAGAGAAGTTGCCAATAACCTCATCAAAAACAATATAACCAGTGACCAGCAATATGGTTTCCATCCATTGAACAGCTGAGATGTTAACGGTAATATCACACAGGATCAGTGAATTTATTGATTGGGGGCGGAGCTTTGTTTCTAGAATTGAAATATGAAGGTCATTTCTACTTCACAAGATTTTTAACGGTGAAATATATGAAAATGTCCTCTCAACTATCAAATCCTTTCGCTCTGAGAGGTTTATAGAAGTAGTTGTAGATGGGCAGATTTTCTGATTTTCATCACTGATCTCCCAAATAATATTCTAAAATCATGCATCGACTTTTATGCAGATGACACTACTATCTATGAAAACACTTTGAAGAGCAACATTGACCAACATCTTTCTTCATTGTCTCTCTTTTGGCCTTAATAGCGTAGTACATTGGGGTAAATGTAGCTAGTTACCTTTTATGCATGCCAAACCAAGCTTCTATCTTTTCACCACCAACGCTCTGATCTCCACTTGGCCCTAATTGAGATGAATAGCTCTCGTCTTGAGAGAGCACTCTACTTTGACAAGCTTCTGGGACTGACCTTCACTCTTGATCTTAAATAGAAGACCTGCATCAAATCTGTACCAATGTTGCTGAAAAAATGGATTATTTTACCGTTCTAGAAGGTATTTCATGCCATATGCAATCCTCTACTTGTATAAAATGGAGCACTGTTACAAGATCTGAGGAGGAGCTACTCAGGCCACTCTTTCCTGTCTGGACAGGTTTATCTTTGCTCTATCGTTATTTTCATGGCAGGTGCACGACTGAGCTTCACTCTACAATACCCCCTATAAAATATTCACAAAAAGCACTTGTCTAGTTACAACTACTGTCAACAATTTCTCTAATCTCTATCTGTGCCTAAGACTAAACGAAAATTCCATGAGCATAGTTTCATTTCTGAGAACTGACTGCTTGTGGAACACAATACTGATGCTTTCCAATTGACTACAACATGGTCGGTTTCAAGTCCAGTGTAAACAAGTTCTTCAATAATCAAATTCTACCAAATTTACACTACTACTGATCATTACGATGTTATTTCACCAGCCACCTGATACTCATTAACCCTTATTCTTAAGTGGCATTTGGGCCTTGATAAGCAGTGATTCTCTTGTAAAAAAGAAAATCACAAAAGAAAACAGGCGGCTTAAAATCTAATGTTAACAAATTCTTGTCATGGTCTATCCTAAAAGTAATCGAATACAGATCATAGCATTGATTAATATTAACACTCCTCTAGTGTTCCTCATCTTCCGGTTGTTATTTATTCTCATCTGATTAAAACTTATTGTCGAGTGGCGTTTGACCTTGGCAAGTGGTGATTTCAACAGAAAAATAAAGTACAAAAATAATTAAAATTAAATCTTAAATAGAAAGGTTATTAACCAATAGACATTTTCTCGTAATTAAAATTTTCTAATTCATTTCAATTTAATTTACTTAAATTTTATAAAAATATAAAACAAACATGGTCTAGTTGGCATGTAGGAAAAAGGAAGGGTTGGTAGACATAGATGACAATGCAGTACTCAGCACCCGTTTAATTTTATCTTGAATTACTGCATCGTATTTATTTTTTTTTTATTTATCTTTTTTTTTTTACACAGTGATAACCACTTATCAAGGCCCGGAAGCCACTCAGGGATAAGGGTTATTGCAAGTACATTACGTTAGTTTGGAGCTTTGATGAAGTGTTTACTTAAGGGGGCGGTTCATTAGGAATTTGTTAACATTGGACTTGAAGACATCCAAGTTGTAGTCCGGAGGGAAGCAGGCAGACGGAACATTCCGATGTCTATGATTGAAAAAAAGCAACCCTCCTCTAATTCAATGAAGTTAGCAGTGACACACGTTCTGCTGATGTCTGCGTAGACCTCATTCTGATGCAGAAGTGTGTAGTAGGTGCTTAGGAAGATCATAAGGGTCATTGAGAAGGTTAAAGGCCAAAACATAATAACTGTGTAAACGTTGGTGTTCAACAAGAAAAGTTTAAGGTTCTTGAGTTGATTTTCGTACAGCCGATTTTGTAGTTCTTGCACCATTTTAACAACCAGACATTAAACCATCTCTGTGTGCTCTCCACGCATTTGATATTGAAGAAAGGCCTGCATACTATACTCTAACAATGACTGAACGAGGTAGACCTGAAGTAGGAAGAACACTTTCATCGATTCGTTTTTCTCAGTTCCATATGTTCCATCATTCAATAAATAAGCATCTGAAGAACCTTATCAATTCTGACCTGAGGCTACGAGAAATATGCATATATGTAATAAGTGAGGCTATGACAACAGAATATTCTTACCATTGTTTTTACGCTCGAGTATATACCCGTCGCAGTTAGACACAGTTAATCATCCGAGAGCCACATAACTCTATATAAAAGCATATAAGATATCAACGGATACACACTCGAGAGTCAAAAAAATGAAAAGAATATGCTGTTGTCCTAGCCCTAGTAATAATGGTGTAGAAAGTCAAAGCAAATTTGTGCCCTCTGTAGAGAAGCACTGGCACTAATAAGAAGATAAATGCTAATTTAGCCGCTATTGGAGTTCGAGGTAACAGCATAAAAAAACCTTTTTGCAGGATAGTGACATTATCTCGTTCACGTGATTCCGTTGTCAGTTGGGCAGAGGACGCAAAGACAAAATAGGGCAGCTGTACCGGGAAAGAAGCGAGCGAGTGGTAGAAGAGGATAAGCCAACGTTTCCTCATGGGAGAAACGCAAACATAACTTCAACATCGTTTGTTCTCAACTTGCAAGAATTTACATTATTAGACTGGAAATTAATTCCAGAGAAAAAAAATATTGATTGGTCATGACAAAAAGCAAACTAAAGGCAATCTTTCAATATACCCGCTCCAATAAAATGTCTATACAACAATGCCTAGTAATTTTTAATCACCCTGTATTCCAAGGGCCGCAGCATTCTTTCTAAATTCCAAACTGATCGAAAAAGTGTAAAAACAGAGAGATATAAAACCGCGATACGATAAGACGAGGAACCATAAATATTGGTGCGTCTTTTCATGGCATTTGCTGCTGATGATATTGATTTGTTCTGCTAGAAAGTCGTTCTTCTCAGCTAGAACATTAAATAATAATAGAATATGGGCACACGTCTCAAAGTCTTTGGCCAGCCTACTTGCGAATGTCCGTGTTGTCAGTCAAGCGGTACTTATAACCAACTCAATTCCTCACGAGAGATTTCCATTAAGAGCAAGAACTTTTACCACCTATCATATTACATGGGCAAACGATGATCTCAAAAGACAACAATGACTTCTCTGCGGAATCTTGGATTTCAATTTCTATAGGAGAAGAATGTTTATTGCTAGAACAGGAGCAGAAATCGAAAAACTAGGGTCATTCTATGAGAGGAATTATTGGAATTATGGCATTATTCCGACATTTTTAATCCTTTATATTTTACGTAATGGTAAGCGTATTTACTAATGAGCTGGGAGATCAGGGTTAAATCCTAAGTCCGAGTCATATCAAAGATGTAATGAAATACAAGGAAATCACAACTTGTCAAAGCCTGAAGGCCATTCGAGGATAAAAGTTAATGAATATGAGATAGTAATGTAGTAATCGTTATGGTGTAGATTGGGTAGAATGTGAGTTGTTTAAGGGGGCGGCTCAATCAGAATTTGTTTACATTGGACTTGAAGGCTACAATATTGTCCGATGCCAGTTTCATACAGAAAAAATAGGTAAGGTTTTAACCCCTGAAAAGTTTGGAAAGCAGACCCTTGATGTTGGAGAAGGAGACGTGGTAGTAGGGGTCTATTTTGGAAGTAGGAGTTCTGTGTTTGATACCACTTTGTTAAAACACTCAAGATTATGAGTCAGAATCAACAGAAACTGGAATAATCTTAGTATGGCTAGTAAAAATGGAGCCTTCGAGTCGCCCTTGACTATGGTCAGCTACTTTACTTTTACAACGATTTAATTTTGCATGACAGTAAGAGTTTACAGTAATGAGCCAGGAAACAAAGGTTCTATCTTCAGTCCAAGTCAAACCAAAATGTAAAAAAGATGCAGCTTTCTAAACATTTGGCATTATAAGATTAGAATGAAAAGTAAATGGCATTATCCTGGGAAAGGAGTGGCTCCCTATCCTTTATCTCTATATGTTAATTAATGAAAACGTAAGCTTTGCGTCGCCCTCGGCTATGGTCGACCACTTTTATATCGATTTAATTTGGTATAATGATAAGAGTTTTCACTAATGGATCTGGAGATTAGGGTTCTATTCTCACTCCGTCATACAAAAAATTTAAAAAATGGTCTTTGATGCTGCCTTAATAAATACTCGGCATTTTAAGATAAGAATCAAGAGTAAGTGGAGTAATCCTCGATAAAAAGTTGCTCCCTCCCCTACATCTCTGTGTAGTAACTTATTAAAAGGGAGTCTTTGTGTCGCCCTCGACTCTGGTTGCCGACTTTACTTTTATAATGATTTAATTTGGCATAATTGTAATGAGCTGGAAAACTGGGGTCCAATTCTTGATCAAGTCATTTCAAAGACTTGATGCCCCTTTGCAGTGCAAAATACTCAGTATTATATGGTGAGGATCAAGGGTGAGTGGAGTAGTCCTGGAAATAGAATGGCGATTGAGTGTAGTAGCTAATAAAAAGAGCACCTTTGGATCACCCTGGATTATGATTAACCACTTTATATTATTTACAATGATTTAATACATATTAACACATACATTAAAAAAATAGACACCCATAAAATAAAATTTCATACACGTTTAAAGCATTTGCTTCCTTCACTGATAACTAGCACTCGGAGCTGTACAACACAGCAATAAAAGTTAGAAATATCTATATTTCATATTAGTTTACATTTTTTATATTTCTGATAACAAGATATTTATCGTGTATCGCCATTTAAATATTACATGGGCAAAAGAAGCATGAGCATATTCAGTTCCAAATGGGACATGTCATAGATTAATATGAAGATTCAATTAACATCAGACTGCAACAAACGTCGATATTCCACTTCTCACTGTTACCCAAGTAATTACTACACATTAACGGGCATATTTCGGTCAGCAAGTTACAAATAACAAGAGAACGCTTCAAGTGATGTTACTTATACAAAAGAAGAATTCGTAACGAAAATTGAAAAAACAATATAAAGATGTCTGCATAGATGTATTTTTTTTTGTTTATTTTTTGTTGATTGGTGCGCAATTTTATTATTATTATTATTATTATTATTATTATTATTATTATTATTATTATTATTATTATTATTATTATTATTATTATTGGCTCACATGGAGCTTTCACAGAAGTCAGCAAACGATCTGATTGGAGACCTGTGGTGTTCTCTGGAAGCTGAGTGACAACAAGTCTCCCCAGACGTCCATCTCTCTCCTCCTCCTTTGATAGCATTTGCAAATAAATTTGCATCATAGGAACAGCCGCTTACCATTGATTTCTCGCTGGCAGTGGCCATTGGTTTATACTGGAATTTGAGAGGCACTAAGCCTCCCCAAGATTTTTTATTTTTTTATCTTTATTTATATTATCTTTTATTTTATTTTTATATTTATATTTTTATTTTATTTCTTTTTTATATACTTATCTTTTCCTTATCTTTTTCATTTTCTTTTTTATATTTCTTTATTTTTTATTATTTAAATACCGTTTGTTTACTTTATTTTTGAATATCATGTGACTTCCATCTTGATCAAGATCTACTGTGAACTTTTTCCAATTTTCATTACGAACTCTACTTTTTTATATGAAGCATCGTCTGAAGAGGTCTCTTGTTACTTGTAACTGGTTAACCAAAACATGCTCATGAATGTGTAGCGACATATAAATGCTAATGTAAAACAAATAAAAATTATATCTTGCCCTCCAACGGTATTAAGCATTCTTTTATAACCCTTGTTAAAATACATCGGTTGTTTCACTTCTGAAAAATATTAACCTAAAATAAGTTTATATATATATATATATATATATATATATATATATATATATATATATATATATATATATATATATATATATATGTTGTACCACTTCACTGGGAACAAACACTTATTTTATGCTCATCTCAAAAAATTGTATTTACCATACAAGCGTACAATTGTTTCAGTCTTACTAATATATAGTTCTTTGCATATATTTTTTATTATTCTTATATCAGTGGGTATTCACCTACGCTAGAAATATACATAAAACATAATAAGAAAACGTCATATACACCTAGAAATCCTCCTTTTCACAGAGAGACCAAAATATTCATAGTAAGGTTTCTTTTTTTTATCATCATCTGCTACGTGCTACACCCGTTACAATTTTACACTTGTATCCTAAATAAAACTGAAACATTTTTTCAGATGAGGATAAAAATGAGTTTCTGTTCATAGTGAAGTTATATAATATTGTTGTGGAGACGCCTACTAATTAACATAGGTGAGTGAGATATATAAAGGTATCAATCACCAATACCGGAAGAGTCCGGCAACGACCGCCAAACAGACAAGACGCCCATGCTGCCTCCAGTAAAACATGCAACACGCCACCTGCCGGAATATCTCCAACTGAAGTATATCTGAAGACCTGTAAATATGTATATAACTTTTCTTCCTAATATATTATTGTATACCTTTACTTTCGTGTTCTTGTTAATTATTTGTGCAGACACAACAAATATCAAACTATTTATAGCTCTACTATTGCACTATCGAGCTGTATAAAATAACTTTGTGTTATTAATTTGAATACAAAATTGGAAAATTTTCTTTCAAAAGCGTACAGATGAATACACACTCATGGAAACACACACACACACACATATATACATATAATTATCATTTCATGTATTCACATAAATGTTATAATGAGATATATTTCATGTATAAATATCCAGTATTTATTTCAACAATGCTCAATACGCTAGTATAGCTAGGTAGCAAGTATATTTATGGTAATTAAGCCTGACAATTTTTTCTAGGTATGAAACGTAGAAAAGTATATGTAACCTTTTTTCCATAAATCATATTTTTTTACCTACAGACACGAGTGTTTCATACTTTCGCAATCATCAGTGAAGGGAGTGACGATTTTTGCTAGTCGAAGGATTCTAACCTCTACATGAAAAAGCCACCCTTGGTTCTATTTGCAATTAATGTTACCCCTAGGCCACTCCAACTGCCCAAAAATGTCCCACTGGGTCACACATTGAGCTAAAGGATTAAAAACACCTTTTAATATCATTATATCTGATTTTAATTTTCGTATAGGGGATAGAAATACAGTGTAGAACTATTCTGTTCAAGGAATTAATTTTACCTTTTCCATTAAATTTTCTATATATAAATACTGTTATTTATATTAGTTTGACATTTACCATCGCGTATATCAGGTAAACACTACATCCCTTTGATTTCATTAATATATATATATATATATATATATATATATATATATTTATATATATATATATATATATATATATATATATATATATATATATATATATATATATACAGTGATGATCATATTTATTGGCACGGTAAAATAAAAGTTAAATTTTGTCTAATAAATTCTAAAAAAGGGATTAAATTAAAGAAAATAACAAAGTATATTATGTATTTTTAACTGGCCTTTCCGATGCAGCAATCGGATTTTAGAAAAAATAAATAACAAAGGAACAACAAACATAATTGCAAAAAACCCTTGTTCAAAATTATTGGCACGATTTATTTAATAATCAATTGTATAGCCTTTGGCCTTGATTACCTTCCTCAGTCGCTTTTCATAGTTTACAACCAAGTTGTTGCACTCTTCAGTAGTAATTTTAGCCCACTCTTCCTGACAATAATCCTCCAATTGAATAAGATTCTTAGGCTTCCTTTGCATTACCCTCAATTTTCATGTTCTCCATAAATTTTCAATTGGATTAAGGTCTGGGCTTTGTGATGGCCACTCCAAAACATTAATATGATTGTCCTCAAGCCATTTCTTAGTCAGTTTAGCCGAATGCTTTGGGTCATTATCTTGCATGAACCACCAACGACGACCAAGTGAGAGCTCTTTAGCAGAGTCTTTCAGGTTTTCATCCAATATTTTAACATAATCTTCCTTTTTTATGCTACCTATGACCTTAACAAGTCGCCCTGGTCCAGAGGCAGCAAAGGATCCCCAAAACATCAAACTGCCTCCACCGTGCTTCACTGTGGGTATGGTGTTCTTAGGCAGGAAAGCTTCGCCAGATTTTCTGTAAATATAAGACACTTTATTATGGCCAAATAACTCTATTTTCGTTTCGTCAGTCCATAGAACACGTTTCCAGAATGCAACATCTTTATCAATATGACGTTTTGCAAAGGCTAGCCTTGCTTTCAGGTGCATAGGCTTCAATAAGGGAGTCTTTCTCGGACGACATGCTTTTAAACCAGCTCTCTTCAAAACTCTACCAACTGTATGTCGAGATACATTCACTCCAGAGGTGCTCTGTTCATCAACAATCTCCCCAACAGAGATCCTTGGGTTTTGTTTTACTTGTCGAACAATTTTCCGTTCATCTCTTGGGGAAAGAATCCTTTTTCTCCCTCTACCCTCTAAACTCATAACGTGGCCTTGCGATTTGAACTTGTTTATTATGGCTCTAACAGTGGATTTGGGAAGGTTTAGCTTCTTTGAAATCTTATCATAGCCCTCCCCATTGGTATGGCATGCTACAACAAGCTTCCTGACGTCTTCGCTGTGTTCCTTAGTTTTAACCATGGCGATTGAAAATTATAATTTAGTCACTTATAATAGTTTAAATAAATCGCTATCTAAAAATTATCTGAAAAATATTATTCACTGAATTAGCGTTAAACAAGCATAATATGGCTATAAAAAGTTCAGAAAGCACGTAAACCGGAAATTGATTGATATTATACTGATACTAAAAGAAAAACAAAGCCGTGCCAATAATTTTGAACAAGGGTTTTTTGCAATTATGTTTGTTGTTCCTTTGTTATTTATTTTTTCTAAAATCCGATTGCTGCATCGGAAAGGCCAGTTAAAAATACATAATATACTTTGTTATTTTCTTTAATTTAATCCCTTTTTTTAGAATTTATTAGACAAAATTTAACTTTTATTTTACCGTGCCAATAAATATGATCATCACTGTATATACTAGCATTTCAGTCCGGCTTTGCCCGGGTCTTTGGAGGTGTGTGTTGAGAAAAAAAAGTGGTAGTAGGAAGGCAGGCTCGAACCCGTACCACGAAGGAGGAAAAGAACGGGAATAAACCAGACGTCTTTGCTGTTACGACCACCGCCAAACCGGAAGTGACGTAGGTTTAAATTAGGGCTCCAGCCTTAATTTAAAAAAGAGTGGATGTCTTTAAAAAATATCGCCGAACAAAAGTGACTCCTCCTTGTAGAAAAGTGCCCAATTGAGGTTGAAGAAATTAATGGTTTTAACCTATTTTTCAGTATTTGTCGTCTGAAAGATCGAGCTTTAAGACGATACTGATCTTGTGAAAATCTGTCGCCTCTGTCGAAAGTTTTAGGCAGCCATGCAAACATACATACATTTATATATTGGTAGCTCAAATTTCGATCCAAACTGATTAAAAAGCTTGCCCTATCTCTGAATACCCTTTATGTACAATTTCAATAGTTTAGACCAAAAATTGTCTTAGTAATTTGGTAGAGACCGCAGAGTTCGATTTTTTTTTAAATTTGACCTCTATTATGACCCCTTAACATTTATTGTTTTCTGCTGAAATCAAGTTATTAAGTTAGATGCATGTCCAAGGAACCTATATCTAAACTTTCAAGTGTTGATACACAAAATTGGCAGAGGAGTTTGGTAGAGTTCTCAAAAGTCAAATTGTAGAACTTTGACCTCTTAAGCGCCAAAATTCTGGCCGAAAACTGATTACAAAGAGTTTCCCAAATTTCTCTCTCCCTCTCTCTCTCTCTCTCTCTCTCTCTCTCTCTCTCTCTCTCTCTCTCTCTCCCTATATATATATATATATATATATATATATATATATATATATATAAAATTTCGAGTCTGTAGATTGGAAATTGACAGAGTTATTGTGAAGGGAAATGTACACAGATAGATACACAGACACTTTCACTCAGAATTTAAGATTTATCTCCGTTATTTTAAACAACACTGATGCTCTGTTCTATTTATAAATGAAGATTTTACTTCGTGAGTAAATGTATGTAATTGAAAACACTGAAACTATATTGGCTTACAATTGAATACAACAAGTTGAGGTTCAAGATGAAAAGAGACCTTATTAGGATATACTTCCTTCCGGTTTAAACGCACTGACTGACCTTTTAAGATAACTATTAAATATCATTTATTCTCTACTTAACCTTCAAGATTAATACATGCCGTACCAATCCGTATATATATGACTTGTTTATCAAGATACGGAAATTTATTCAAGTTTAGTGTGGAAAAAGGCGATTACGAGAAGATTTTAAGCCAATTATTTCCTACTTTGTTCTTTCTTTTAATATTCACTGGCTATTTGCAATGTTCTGATGTAACATCTCATTTGGATAGCATTCCCACTAGGATATGTTCTCCCTGCACCACCCTCAATGTGTGGTTGACAAGCGAACACTACTAGAGATAACTTCTATCTAATCATTGTTCAACCAACGGTATAACTCAACCAATAGTATACCAACTCTGTGGTCTGCGAGCTACCTCATGACGAGTGTTCAGCTCTAACACTTAACTCTATTAAGCTTTTGAATCACTATAGTAAAACGGGGAATTGACTCCGCCCCCCCCCTCGAAGAGTGAAATTCCAAAACATAAAAAATAAACTACGAGCTGATTCCCAACTACTTCCTGCTCGACTCCTAACTCTTGAACCAGTCTATAGCCTATATGAGGTGAGAAACCTTAAACAACTATAATACCTGAAAAAATCTTAACTATATGCTTTTGCGAGTGAGTGAAGATTGGGTTCTTTATACCAGTAAACGGACAATTACTTTTACTTACTTACATAGGAAAAAAAAATTCATAACAAGATTCACTTCTGAATTAAACAGAGTTTAATATCGACACACAAATAAACGAAATGCAAAAAACTAAGTACGAGCAATTAATGACTGCTTCGGTAGGGGAGGTATGATTTTTAGCGCCGGTTAATCATAATAATTTTTTAAACTTTCGAGTACTTTTTTATTGTATTTGAAAGATTATAGTTTAAAGTTAATTTCTCAAAGAAAAAAAGTGTGTGAAATAAAAAAAATACATGGAATAATTTTATTTAAAAAACCTGAGAAACCCTAGATTTCACGTAAAAATTCATTATGACAAAAATCGCGTTTACATTTTTCTGGCAAGGAAAATATAAGTTTTCTGGAATTATTTCCAAGTTAAGTATTAAGATAATGAATTAATACAATAAATGTAATTAACTTTTGCAAAAAAAAAGTAATAATTATCCAAAAATATATCACTGGTAGCAACGAGACTTGTTCATTGTATCAAAATAAACACTGACGGCAAAAAGGAAATTTGTATGGAAGTACGAATTAGACATAATTTTTGTATTTATTCCGGCATACCGAGCGACTTTTTTTCTTTTTTTATTTTTTGGAGTCGAACACCCTCCTTCCTTCATTTAAAAATGCATAAAAGTTAAATAAATTCATTAATTATACTACTGACAATTTATTCTTTGAAAAAAAAAGTTAGCACCATTATTTATTAATATTAATACAGTATTACAATTGGTTAAGAAAACAATTTATAATCATTGAAAAAATTACACACTAAAAATACAGACTTACGTCAAAATTTATCATAATGGTTACGCTAAATTTAACTGAAAAGAGGAGGAGGGTGAGCAAAACAACTCTGCGCATCCGTACTTACCGACATGGAACGTTCGTATAATTTTTGCCATTTTTTTAATTAAATTATTTTTCTATGTTCCTGTTTTTCAATTTAATTTTTTTTTACTTTATTTTCCAAGATTATATGAACATTATTTTACGTTGATAATTATACGTTCTTGCGTGCAATCGAAATATTAGAATCTTACATGTAAGGATTACGTTAAAAATGTAAGTGTAAAAAAAGTAGAAATAATTTTTGCAATTATAATTTTTTTGTGTGAAAATATTAAATAAACAATACTGAACTCTATGATAATATTGGTAGGAATTAATAATATTGGAGAAATTAATTTTTCTTCGATTTATATCGAATTCATTAATACGGACTTCAGGGTTTTTTTCGTAATGTTCCTGTAAAAATTATTTTATTTTTATTTTATTGTTACAAATTACGATGTTTTATTTACATAAAAAAGCAAAATTAAATTCTTGCGTTTTTTATTTACTACTGAAAACCATACCTTTAGTAAAAGTTTTTTTTTTTGTTTAAACAAAATAATACATTTTCACTAAGACTTAAATAAAAATAATTAGTTCATTATATTCCGCGATCATTATTTGATAAATACTGGAAATTTTATTAAAATTGGTTAATTTCTTGATTTTTGGTGAATTTTTAAGTAAAGGGAGGGGTCAAAATGGTTATGCATTTTGAGCATCGGCATTCATTTTGCCGGTACCTTCAAAACACACTTGCACACACGTACATATGCATGTATACAGCTTTAAATATAAATCAGAATCGACACATTAAAACATACACACACGCATACACATACGTGCGGCCACACACACAGGCACAAAATTCCCCTCATCTCTAATATAATACATTGAACAATGCCAACCTTACTTCACTATAAGATCAACAACACTAAGAAATACCTAGAATCACAGTGTAGTATCTATTCTGATATTACACTTCACTTCTTCTATTCTCGGCCAGTGGAGAAGAAATCCTTCATGACTGAGATAATTCTTATTCTTGTGCTTATCCAGAGTGTTCCCATTAAGGGAATGGGATTTTCCCCATACTAAAAACCGATTCTGTATCTAACTCTGCCCACGTGGGGAGACAAATAACAAGGAACACTAAGAAATACCATATATTTATTTATAAATATCGCTTATTTATGTCAACAAACGTAATTATCAAATTATAAATCTTATGAATACCTCAACAGACTAAGACAAAAACGAAAATCACAATAGAAAGAAATAAAAATCTAAAAATTAAAACAGAATGACAACACCCTACCAAAAAAACAAATACTAAACGAACCTTATTCAAACTATAAGATAAAATACACATTTCACAAGTCAATACAAGGAAACACACACACACACACACACACACACACACACACACACACACACCTTTCCACACAGGAACACACGCCCCCAAACACTTATATGGCCCAGCACCTAGACACCTCACACTTCCACACAAGTAAGAAGAAAAACAAATAAAAAAAAGTAAAAAATGAGAAAAAAGAAAAAGCAAAGATCAACAGAATTCAGTGACCATGTACTGATCTCAATAAATAAAGAGAGGGGAGACACACACTCATAAAAAAACTCCTGGTCAGCGAAAACGCTATCCTACATTTTACATATCTTACATGTCGAATATTTTAAAACTTTCTGAAGAGGACGCTTAAACAAACCATCGGAACGTCCAAAACGCGTTAATTATTTCAATGATTAAAAAATGAATATATACAGTAATACAATAAGTATAAAAACATAACAATTGTTGGTGACCCCACACATTTAAATATATATATATAATTTTAATATATACCCGTATATATATATATATATATATATATATATATATATATATATATATATATATATATACACTTCAAAATAAAATTATCTAACAATCAACTGGTACAGGTATAGAAACCTGTGATTATAAGTCTTACAAAATATTATTGGCCGTAATATTCTATAAGTACTATCTATTCTAAATAACAATTTCTCGATATACAATATAGAGGAAATGAATCAAATTTTAGTCATTCAATAAATTTTAAAATTTTTGACGTGAAATGGTTAAATTTCAAATCCAATGATTTTTATTATTCTATGTAAGACAAAGAATACATATGAAATATTATAACTTCTTATCCTATAGGATTTCAATGTCTACCATCTCTTCATACGAGAAAATATTAGCAAATAATTATAATGGTTTACATTTTATTTGTTAAAGTCAGTTGGACATTGAAATCACAATTAAATGTTTTTCTTAAGTATTTAAATATCATAGAGTAAGGGAAGCTTATGAAAAGGATATAAAAATTCACATCCTAATTGCTTCGTAAAATCCGAAGTGAATGTCTTTGATAGCAGTGTGGTAAAGTGATCTAAACTGTATTTTGAGTATTCCACATCAAAAGGTTATGGTCCGGAGTAGGCATTTTCCTGGAGCAATTTTCTTTGTTTATATAATGAGTCCGGTAAAAAAATTTTTTATATAGGTCCGGTGGATCTGCTTATTAATAAACATATAATTTAATATAATTTAATATTTTTATAATTAAAGAATATGAGCTTCAAATTCCACTCCAAAATAACCTCAAATTGTTAATAAAATAAAATAAAACCGCTTTCAGTAGACAGGCTATGCGAATTAAGAAAAACTAAACTGATATGGAAAATTAAAAAATTAAAAATTAAAAAATTAAAAATAAAATAAAAAATGAAAAGGATAAATAAATAAATAAAATAAAAATAAAAGCGAAAGAAAGAAAAGAAAAGGAAATGCTTACGCGTAATAAATTAATAAAAATAAGAGAGAAGATAAAATAAAATGAAGGGGAAAGGAAGGAAATAGATTAAGGAATAGGGATATAGAAATTAGACAATAATAATGAAAAAAGAAATAGAGGGGGAGGGGATAAAAAGAGAAGGAAGAGGAACTAAGAAAACGAAGTCAATAAACCTTTAAAAATAAAATAACAGTCCGCGAAAATAGGTCAGATCCCGAAAGTAGGTCTAGACATATGCAGGAAAGAAAAGGAAAGCAAAATAAAAAATCACGCCATGTCTAGTAGAAGTTCTCGCTTAAATAACTTTAAATCAAGTCAACTCAAAATCATCTTATCTAATATATACAGTAAAATTCTTGCTAATTTTATAAGTATTGATAATATCCTTTATATGACAATATTAAACTGAAATTTTGGAACTATAATAATCTGTGAAAGTAATTTGCACAACTAAAATTAAGCGTAATAATAAAACGTATTATAAATATTATAATATTAATAATAATACTTTACTGAAAAAATATCATAATATTTATAATAATATTAACTGAAAAAATATTTAACTAAAAGAGCTATATATATATAAAAATTAAGGGATAATAATAATGGTAATAATAATTATAATAAAAAAAATACTATTAATAATAATAATCAAAGTAACTACTTTTAAGTAAAACTAAGAGGATAGGTAACGGAACTACGCCTATAAAGTAGGGTTTCTATAGTACCACAAAGATTACACATTTTTTAGTGTTATGTGTTCATATTCATATATGTGAATTGGGAAATAACTTTCCAATGGGGAATACTTACTTTACATGTGGGTAATAAAAAGAGAGAAGATTTATAAACTCCTTAATTAAGAGATGCTAAAAACAAATTTGAAATAGTATTCGAAAGATATCCTAGAAGTGTAAATTATGTGCTGGAATTTAAAATATAGTATGTAAATGCGTCTATGGTGAGTTTTTATATAATATGGAAATAAGAATATATTAGTATATAGGTTAAATGAAATTCTCTAATGCTATTTAAAAAATCAGCATGACTTATAATTTAGTTTTTAGTTGAATGTTATATGTATTTAGTGTTATGGTTTTACACATTTACAGGTTTACAGAAAGTCTATCTTATTTTAAGTTGGCTGTTTTAAAATTTTTTCTTATGTTTACATCTAGACACTAGTTCGTTCTTGGCATTTATTATAGGTTTAAGGAAGGTGATTTAAAAAAATTGTCCCCTGGGGTGTACGATCTACTTTTATCCAGTATACTCCATTTCATTGAATAGGGAATTTTCTTTTCCTCCAGGCTATTAATTAATGTAGTTAAAGATGTACTATTATTATCATTATTTTGAGACTTTTCATTTCTGAATGAATGCAAGTTGTTTGAAATTCTTACTTTTATTACGTTTGATGTTGCACCTGCCTAAGTGAATGTTTTCAATGTTTTGTCATTGTTCTGTGGCTTATCCATCCCAGTATTAGTGAATCTTATATTGGTGAGTTGAGTTGAGAGAGGACCTGAAGATGTATAACGCGAGTGTTGGTTAATCTCCTTCTGTTTTTATTTTGAGGAGTTATATTATTAGATTTGCTATTCTAGTTATTGTTGTTATTAGACCCCTGACCATAGATATCCCAATATGTACTTGTGCCCGGAATGCTTTGATTGCATTCATCATTTTCTCCATTTGATTGTTTGTTTGCATGTTTCGGGGATTGCGTGACTGTGCAAGAGTATACCACGTCTTTGTGCATGCACTTGTTATTAAAAGGGCATTCATTTTTATTTTGACAGTTACATTTGTTGCTAGGTATTAAGTCAAGGGGAATATTCTGAGTTTATCTAATTTTCATGTTATTTGTCGAAATTATTGTCTGTGCTAGATTAGGTATTGTAGAGCATGATATTTTTATAGAGTTTTTGTTTGATATTGTACTATACTTATGCGGGTATTTAAAGGATTTTTCGACTATTCTAAAGAATCCTTTGGGTATGTTAGTTTTTACATAAGGGCTGAATGAAGGATTGAACCAAATGGCCTTTTTACGCCTTCCTTTTCTATTTTTATTAAATTGTTTTTGGTTTGGAATTGTATAGGGGGCTGTATCCTTTGTGATTATTAATATTGTTAGTATTAATATTGTTAGGAACATTTTATCTTATTGTTTTGTTATTAGTTTTTATTATCATATTATGGGTAATTATTGAATTTAACTTTTTCACTAAAAAGTAGTTTTTCTTTTGTTATATTCTATATGTTCTTTATATCCTGAGTTCCTTAAAGCATTGTTGTAAAATGTCGATACTTGGTCAAAGGCTTTTTTGTCAGCTGATAAATTTGAAATTCTTTTGGAGATAGAAGGAACTATTGACTTAATTATTGACTTAGGATAATTAGATTGTTTATGTACATAAAATAGGTTTAGATTTGGTTTATGGTACGGGGTGTAAATTCAAAGAGATGTCTAAAAAATTGGATGCTTTATTATTTGGGTGACTTCAATTGTTAATCCAAAGTTTTTCAAAGATTCGTGTAGTTTTTTAATAGTGTTGTTGTATTGTCTCGGTCTTGCAGGGGTAACAATAACGCGTCATCTCTGTAGAGCCCTCCTTGTAGATTGTTGAATTCTATGTTAATATCTTTTAATAGATAAAGTCCCAGTAAGTCGGTAACTTGTGCAGAATCCAACCAACCTATTATTATATCGATGTCATTAGGAGTGTCCTTCCTTGCTCAATATTTACCATCAAAATTTATTAAGGATCGTCTAGCTAATAGGATTAATTTTATTTCTAAATCCGGAATGTCCGAATGATTTTTTGCAAATATTAGTGCCTTATTTAATAGTACTAGGGAGATTGAGTGATAGTAATTATTTATATCGAAAGTGATAAAGCTTAGTCGTTGCTTATCTTTAAGTTTTAAAAACCATTTTATAACAGATTCAGTGCATTGTCAAAGTGGGAATTTAACCTCTTCTCTAATGGAAGGTATTCTATCTGAGATTTTCTTACTTACTAGACCATTATCCGAACTGATTGGACAAATTAGTCTAATGGAAGTTTTATCATGGAAGTTTGGTTTATGGTCCTTCATTGAAAATCTTTTAATTTTTTAATTTTTCCTTTTCCATTTTTCATTTTTCATATCAGTTCAGTTTCTCTTAATTTTCGTAGCCTGTCTACTGAAAGCGGTTTTATTTTATTTTATTTTATTAACAATTTCAAGTTATTTTGAAGTGGAATTTGAAGCTCATGTTCCATAATTATAAAAATATTAAATATATTAGATTATATGTTTATTAATAAACAAGTCCATCAGACCTATATATAAATTATTTTTTACCAGACCCATTATATAAACAAAGAAAATTGCTCCAGGAAAATGCCTACTCCCGATCATTACCTTTTGATGTGGATTACTCAAAATACAGTTTGAATCACTTTACCACAAAGGCATTCACTTCGGATTTTACGAGGCAATTTGAATGTGAATTTTTATATCCTTTTCATTAGCTTCCCTTACTCTTATGATATTTAAATATTTAAAAAGAAACTTTTAACTATGATTTTCCATGTCTAACTGACTTTAGCCAATAAGGTGTAAACCATTATAATTATTTGCTAATATTTTCTCCTCTGAAGAGAAGTAGATATCGAAATTCAATAGTATAAAGAGTTATAATATTTCAAATGTATTCTTTGTCTTACATAGAATAATAAAAACTCTTTGGATTTGAAATTTAACCATTTCACATCATAAATTTTTAAATTTATTGAATGACTAACATTTTATATATATATATATATATATATATATATATATATATATATATATATATATATATATATATATATATATATTCAAATACGGTTTAACATTCGTTTTACATGCTGGTATGTATTTGATAGCTTTAAAAATTCTTCCAAACTGACATATCTCTTGACAAGTGAATTTATTGGTTCTTTCAAGTATATTTTTATTACTTCCCCCATGTTTTCGTTGACATTCTCCTCTGAACTGATCTTATCTCAACTGTTCTACATCTTCTGATCCAAGAACTCTCATCCATTCTTTCAATGTGCTCATACCGTCTCTGTCTTCTGTTTTGCACACATTTACTTTAAAGGTGAAATTTGTTATATATATATATTAGGTTGAGAAGAAAATTCTTCTGCAATTTTAATTTGATGATGATGATGATGATGATGATGATGATGATGATGATGATGACGACGACGACGACGACGATGATGATGATGATGATGATGATGATGATGATGATGATGATGAGGATGATGATGATGATGATGATCGTGGTGGTGGCTTGTGTGTGTGTGTTTGTGTAAAAAGTGTTAAAGGATTCCAATGAGAGAAAACTGTATGTCAAATGGAACTAAGTGAGATGTGTCTTTTTTTTTTTTTAATTTTTTTATTACATTTTCACTCCAAACAAGGCACATTGCCACTTTGGTGTAGGGGGCTACTATCAGGGGCATCAACTACTGGGGTACTATGTAAGGATTTGGGCAGCAAGATGTCAGTTCAGGTTGCACTTGAACTTCTGCATGCCAGTACAGTTGGGGAAGCAGGGACCTGGAATGGAATTCCAAAGTTTAGCGGTTCTGGGGAAGAAACTTCTGGAGTAGAAAGATCTTTTACATCTAGAGATCTCTACAGTGTGGGGGTGGGATTTAGCAGCCTGTCGGATTTGTCGAGGGTGTTAACGTCGTGGCGGCATAAGTGCTTGCAGTTCGTCAGAGCATTAACCATTAAAATACTTGTAGAACAGGCAGAGGGATGCAATATTTCGTCGATGGGACAGAGGCTGAAGCTTAGATGCCAGTTCAGGGCCTATCAGATTTGTGACTCTCTTTTGAATCCTGTCAAGGAGCGAGAGACTAGTAGCAGATGCACCAGCCCAAATATGACAGCAATACTCCATACATGGGAGAATGGTGGCCTTATAGAGGTACAAAATACTTTCAAGTGTTAGTAGTTTTCTAGCACGGTAGAGAGAGCCCACCCTCCTTACAGCGGCCCTGGCGATGCTTTCAATGTAATTGTTCCAACTCATGTTTCCTGTGAACGTTAGGCCAAGGAGTTTGAAAGATGTACTCTCAGTCGTTGGCCATTTCTATAGGTGGTAGAGACGGTTTCTTGTAATTATTGAATGAAACCAGTTTAGTCTTGGCGGCATTGAACGTGATCATCCATTTTTGTCTCCATTCCACTACAGATTGGCGGTCATCCTCTAGTGTTTCTACCATTTCTTTAGATATGTGTTCATTTGTTTTCCTGTCATGCCTGTTATAGAGTGTGGTGTCATCAGCATATATAGCCATCTCAGAGACAATTTTGTCGGGGAGGTCATTTATGAATATTAGGAACAGTAGAGGTCCAAGGATAGACTCCTGGGGAACTCCCGCATTTATATCATATTGTTTCGATGTACGACCGTTGAGGACAACCTGGATTTTTCTCTTATCTAAGAAGATTTAATTATGTTGAGTATTCTACCAGTGATACTGTATGATCTAATTTTCCTGAGGAGACCCTCATGCCATACCCTGTCAAAAGCCTTAGATATATCTTGAGCTACCGCTCTGCCCTCCCCCGCTTTATCCAGTGAATGGTATATACGTTCAGAGATTACAGTTAGGATGTTTGCTGTGGAACGGGCTTGTCTAAATCCATATTGTTGGTCATTCAGAAGTTTAGCATCTGTAAGGTGATGGACTAGAGCATGGTTAATTAAGGTCTCAAATAGTTTGGCAAAAAGCAGGAGAAGGCTAATGGGGTGACAATTTAATGGGTCAGTTCTTTCACTCGAATTCTTGAATACTGGTACCACAGAAGCAGTTTTCCAATAGCCCGGAAAGCAAGATTCATTAAGCATTTGTTGTAGAGTTTGGAGAGAACTGGAGCTACTTCGGCTGAGCACTTTTTTAATAGCACAGCAGGAATGAGATCGGGTCCACATGCTTTTGAAGTGTCAAGGTTTTTTATGATAGCATGCACCTGAGCAGGGGTGATTTTCAGATCGTCTAGCGTGGCATCTGTCTGCATCGGATATTCAGGTTGAGAGTGGTTGGAAGGGTCCAGTGTGGAGTTTGAGGCAAATCGACTGGCAAGCATATTAGCCTTCTCGGTTGCTGAGCAAACAACCTCATGATTTTTGGTTAGTGGGGGAATTGTTGATTGTCCATTATTTACTACACTGTTGTGGATTTTCCAGAAGTCACGAGTTCCTAGTTTTTGTGCTTTGATGCGTTTTTTAGTGGTTTCAGTAAATTTTCTCTTAGCGGTCGCTATTTCTTTCTTAACGTTACTTCTAGCTTCTATGTACTTCTGTCTGTTTGAACTGGATTTATGTCGGTTAAATCTGCGGTATGCATGCTGCCTTTGAGAAATGGCAGTAGTGCAAGTAGAAGTAAACCATTGGGGAGAGTGGGGCTTGCTATAAAATTTCCGCATGGGAACATGCACTTCGATTGCAGTTTTGAAGCATCGGTGGTCTTATTTGTGCACTGTTCAGCAGGAAGAGAAAAATATTTCCCCATGGGGCATCTCTGATAAGATCTCTGATGGCTTCCCAGTCAGCCTTTTTATTATATCTCGTTGTTTTGAGCACTGGCTCTTCTGTTTTGGCTCCAGAGTGTAGGGCGATTTCAACCATTATCACTGCATGATCAGCGTTCCCAAGTGGGCTGTCAGCATTCGTTATACAATCATTGGAAACTGTGGTCAAAAACAGATCTAAATGTGATGCATGTTGTTCTTCTTGGTCAGGGAAACGGGTTGAAAATGTAACAATTTGTGATAGGGAATGAGATATAGAGAAGCTATGAGTTGTGCTACCCACTGCATCTGTGCAAGTAGAGAATCCAAGCCAGTTTTTTGTGGTAGACATTAAAGTCACCAAATACATGTACTTGTGCGCTAGTGTCGAGGGAGAGTGCTGTGTCTATGCTGCCAGAAACTTTGTTTATTATGGTGCAGTCTTGGGTCAAGGGAGAGCGGTAGAGAAAGTAAAAGTAGCTAATGTTGTGTTGCAAGTTTAGTCTAAAGCACATAAAGGCTTGATCATCCGATTCTAGGTTTGTTTCTCTACTCAAGGGAAGGGTATTACGAATGTAAACTCCAAGTTCTTGCATGTGTCTGTCAGAGTCCGTACGGCAGAGTGGGAGATATCCAGGCATATTAAAGTGGTTAGAGGGGATGGAGGAGTGTAGGTTAGTCTCACTTAGTGCTAAGATATCCGGGGTATTTGTTAGGAGAAATGCTTCAACATCAGCTAAATTAGTTCTAAGACCACGGATGTTTGTGAATGCTAGCCTCAAGGGAGGAGGCAAGTTGGATTTATTTGACCCTAAGCCTGGTTTAAGCTTATTTTTTTTTATTGTACTGTCGTCATATTTTTTTAAGAGTTTCAGTTTAGGTAAGGGGAAGCTGAACAAGAGGTTATGCAGAGCAGCAGACATGCATCACAAGTAGACCATCAGCTGACCTTTCTTCAATTAGGATTGTGGCCTCAGGAAAGCCCATTGGGGATGAGTGCAGGGTCCATTTCCATGCTCGACATGGCACTACAAACATCCTGATATTTTACAACTGTTGATGGAGCAGCCGCTCCAAGCGCTACCAAAGAGTTAAGGCCGCTGTACTACCAGTCGGAAACAGCAGCAATGAACTGTCAATCCGGTACCCTCAACCCATCAGAGGAAGGTCAACCCAATCTAATTGCTCAAGCATATATGGTACTCAAGCACTCTAAAGTGCCCAGTTTTAGGGGTGGGGTGTGATGTGGGAGTGGAGAAAACGGCATTCATTGCCCTAGACAAGAAACAAAATCTACCACTGGGTGTTTCAGTCGAATCACTGTGATTCGATCTCTGCGCCTGACTAAAAGAAGGAGTATGGAAACCGGGCAATAGACAGAGCCTATCTACTTCTTAAGCAGTTTAGGTTTGCAAACCGGTAATTTGTTTGAGTCACAAGCTCTAGAAAGGTTGTCATCCAAGACTGAAGAGGCCTCTCTACCCTTACCCCGATCCTATTCGCTCTTTTTTTTCATTGATGCTTGATACAGCTTTCAAGAACACATCGAAAGGTGTGGGTGTTGAGTATCGATCAAGTGGAGGATTATATAACTAGCAACAGTTCAAGGCCAAAACCGGGACTTCTGTGCAGACTGTTGTCGATCTCATTGGTACGGATGACTGTACTCTTGTCACCCATAGTCTTGATGACGTGCAGAACATCCTCAATAACTTCTCTGATGCATATAAGGCCTTTGGTCTAACAATTAGCATAACAAAGACGGAACTTATTCACCAGCCGAAACCAAACGCTACACCCTCTTCACAACCAGTGATATATGTTGATGGTAAAGCTTTGAAAACAATATCGTATTTTACATACCTCGGATGTGTTGCGTCTGATGATGTTAAATGTAAAAGGGACATCCAATGTAGAATCAATAAAACTAGTGATGCAACACAAACTCTGGAACAGCCACGATGTGTCTATAAAAAGTGAAGGTGGCAGTCTACAAGCCTGTTGTTCTGAAATGTGGATCTTGTACCGCAAGCATATAAATCAGCTTGACTCCTTCCATATGAGATATCTGCATTCTATTTGCAATGTTGGATGGCAGGATTGTATTCCAAATAGTGAATTACTGGAAAGATGTGAAATCGTTGGTATTGAATCACTTTTGATCAGGGTACAAATGCGGTGGTCGGGTCGTGAGAATGGATGACACAAGTGTTTCTAAGCAACTTTTTATGGGCAACTGACAAATTCTTGCCGTTCAATAAGGCATTCCCTGCTTCATTACAAGGATAGTCTGAAGCATTGTGAAATTTCTCTGAACTCCTGAAAGAGTGCAGCAGAGGATCGCAGTGAATTGAGAAAGATGTGTTTTCTAGGAACCAGAGAATTCGAACATAACTGCCTTCATCATAGGGACGCCCTTGGTGCAAATATGAAGGCGAAACACTAGAAAAATCCACCAAAAAATGAATATGTATGCCACTGTGGTTTCAAAGCACAAAGCAGAGCAAGCTTATCTTTCCACTCGAGAAGGCATCTTTGACCGACGTGCATATGCAAATTCACTAGCTGTGGAAGAGCGTGCCGGCTGTCTGCTGGATTGTAATTATACATACAGTGTCTCAGAGTTTAGGAGGTACTGAAAATCGCATGCTGAACCCTCATTTATTGTCTTCGATGAGAGAATCCACCATATAAATTTCATTTAAAAGATTAGGAAGAAAAGTTATATAGACCTTTTATAAATAAGGCCGAAAATGAGATGAAAAAGGAGAATGACCTCTTTAGGTGATGGCATTTCGAATGTAAATGCTTTTCATCAGAAGAGGGGAATACAACACTATGTGCGCATACAAAGATAAAACCGGCTTGAGAACATGTAGATTAGAAATAAAAAGTAAAAAAAGAAAAGAAAAAATATGGGGTGAATTAATGGAGGCTATTAAAAGGGGATGGCGATGAGAAACGAGGATTGTTTGTAAGAGGGTGAGGTAGAACAACGAAATGCTCCTCAACCGGATAGAGCTTCTACTATCTTGATAGTTTTGCTTTATAAAGAAAATATTCTTTTTAATCTCATTTATTTAATTTTTAGCTCATTAATTTTATGTATATGTGTATATATTTATCTATCTATCTTTCTATCTCCATATCTATCTATCTATCTATCTATATATATATATATATATGTGTGTGTGTGTGTGTGTGTGTGTGTGTGTGTGTGCGTGCGTGCGTGCGCGCGTGTGTGTATGTGTGAGAGAGAGAGAGACAAATTTCGCTAACCCAACAGATTGATCCTCAACCGGATAGAGCTTCTACTATCTTGATAGTTTTGCTTTATAAAGGAAATATTCTTTTTAATCTCATTTATTTAATTTTTAGCTCATTCATTGTACGTATACATGTATAGATTTATCTATGTATCTCTTTCTCCATATATATATATATATATATATATATATATATATTTATCTCTCT
Organism: Euprymna scolopes; assembly: GCF_053919585.1. Lineage (NCBI taxonomy): Eukaryota > Metazoa > Mollusca > Cephalopoda > Sepiida > Sepiolidae > Euprymna > Euprymna scolopes. Next base: position 89,079,170 of record NC_136494.1, on the reverse strand, counting down.
ATATATATATTTATGTGTGTGTGTGTGACGAATTTGGCTTTTAAATAGTTTTAATGATACTTTTTATTCATGCTTTATTTTTCTAGAGATAATGAGTGGATATTTGATGATGCTCTTCAGGACGGTCGTTATGAAAAATCAATATTTATCATCGAAGCATAAACAAATTAAAAACTGTTTTTTTTAAAGGATACAAAAAATATATATATATATTGAATTCTATGATTAATTCTCATTCTGTGAGGATATAATTTGTCTTGAAAACCGAATTGGTAATTTAAGGGATTTTGCTTTAAAACAAAGACTGTTCATTTACAACCCCAATGAAAAATAGTTGACAATAGTTATAAGATACGCTCTTGCGCATCTGTGAAGAAGCTTTTTTGGTGTAGGTTATGAAATTGTTCAGTCGGTTCAGCAGTGGCGTGTAGATTGAGTTAGGTCCTTGTAACGAACGGGGCCAACTGCTGATTACATGCTCCAAAGAGTCAAGTATAAGTCCTAGTCCTGACAAATATTATTAGAACAGAGAAATTGTTTGATAATGATTGGATGTCTCCAAAATTTGAATGCCATTGAGTACTGCCCTCCCCAACTCGGTACCTCACTGCGGTCATGGTTAAGTTTGTTTTCATAACTATGTATATTTAAAAGACTGCATGATTAAACTTTGTGAAAAATAATGTATCCGTTGAGACAAGAGCATTAACTATATGGTTATAATATTAGTAGAATTGACACAAGAATTTAGCAATTATTTTTTTACAAAAATGGCATATTCTTTATTCTGCCAAAATTGCTTGAAATAATATTTTCATATATTTGTCAGGTTTAACGCTTAAATAGCATTTATATATGACTTACACACTTCGGTTTGAACTAGCAATTTTTATAGATTTGTTACTAGAATATACTTTGAAATATTGCTTTCATATGTTTGCCATTCTTAAGTTAGAAATTGTATTTCCATATTTAAATTTGAAAGAAAATTTCTATATCTCTACTTTTTTGACTCACATTCTTCCCTAACAAGGCATATCGCCTAGGAAAGATTAACAAGATGTTAGTTTACGTTACATTTAAACTTCTGCATAGGGAAGCAGGTAGCAGAAAGGGAATTCCAAAGTCTAGCGGTTGGAGGTAAGAATCTATTAGAGTAGCTTTCTGGCATTTAGGGACCTCAACTGAGATTTTGTTGCTAAGCAATATGTATGTCGAGAAAGCGATATGTATGTCGAGAAAGCAATATGTATGTCGAGAAAGCTATATGTATGTCGAGAAAGCAATATGTATGTCGAAAAAGCGATATGTATGTCGAGAAAGCAATATGTATGTCGAGAAAGCAATATGTATGTCGAGAAAGCAATATGTATGTCGAGAAAGCGATATGTATGTCGAGAAAGCGATATGTATGTCGAGAAAGCGATATGTATGTCGAGAAAGCAATATGTATGTCGAGAAAGCGATATGTATGTCGAGAAAGCGATATGTATGTCGAGAAAGCAATATGTATGTCGAGAAAGCAATATGTATGTCGAGAAAGCGATATGTATGTCGAGAAAGCGATATGTATGTCGAGAAAGCGATATGTATGTCGAGAAAGCGATATGTATGTCGAGAAAGCGATATGTATGTCGGGAAAGCAATATGTATGTCGAGAAAGCAATATGTATGCCGAGAAAGCAATATGTATGTCGAAAAAGCGATATGTATGTCGAGAAAGCGATATGTATGTCGAGAAAGCGATATGTATGTCGAGAAAGCGATATGTATGTCGGGAAAGCAATATGCATGTCGAGAAATCGATATGTATGTCGAGAAAGTGATATGTATGTCGAGAAAACGATATGTATATCGAGAAAGCGATATGTATGTCGAGAAAGCGATATGTATGTCGAGAAAGCAATATGTATGTCGAGAAAGCGATATGTATGTCGAGAAAGCAATATGTATGTCAAGAAAACGATATGTATATCGAGAAAGCGATATGTATGTTGAGAAAGCACAAGTGCAACAAGTTCATCAGCGCACATTCAAATAAGATATTTTTAAAATAAGCACAGAGATGCAATATTGCGGCGATGGGACAGGGTTTGTTGCTTAGTTGAGAAAGTGGGATCTATTAGATTGAAAAGTCTGTTAACGAGAGGTTAGTGACAGATGCACCGGCCCAGATGTGGCAACAATGCTCCATGCATGGTCGAATGGTGGCCTTGTAGAGATACAGGATACTCTCAGGTACGAGTAGTCTTCTAACTTGATAAACAGAATTCACTTCTTTGCAGCAGCCCTGCAATGTCCTCAATGTATTTGGTCCAGTTCATATTGCTCATGAATGTGAGGAGTTTAAAGAAAGAATTCTCACGTAGGGTGTTATTTGTCATGGATATCGGTGCTTGGAAAGGCTTTTTGTAAAGGATAAATGAGAACAGCTTAGTCTTACTAGCATTAAATGTTACCATCCGTTTGCGGCTTCATTCCACTATGATCTATTATAACAAAGTTTAAAATAAGTTATTTATATATCTGTCGTGGTTAAGTTTGATATATTTCTATATAGCAAACATATAGCATTTTGATATGCTTGCCACAATAATGTTTGAAATAAAAACTATAAGTCACACTTAAATTAAGATGTCAAATAAAAGAAATAGAAAATAGAAATCTTATGTATCTATCGCAGGATTTTCATATCTTTGTTACATTTAAATTTGAAAAAGAATTTTATGGACATTCAAAATAAACTTTTAATATGTCTGTCAGACTTAATGTGAAATGCTTATTTATATGTTTGTCACACTTAAGCGTGAAGTAGCATTTACACCTAGGGTTGAAATAACATTTCATATGTTTGTTATACTAAAATATGTGAATACATTTTTATATCTGGGGTTCATAAGTTTGTAATAATATTTTCATATCTGTCACATTATAGTTTGAAATACCATTTTAATATATCTGTCGTATAAAAATTTGAAACAGCATTTTTATGTAAAAATGCTGTTTCAAATTTTTATACGTCATCTTTTTGCCTATTTTACAAGTATTTTAATGGTGGATGCTCTGACGAACTACTAATCCTTGTACCCCCTCGACGTAAATACCCCTGACAAACCCAACAAGCAGCAAAGTCCCATCCCTACAAAGTAGAGATCCCTAGATGTAAAAAAAGCCGTCTACTCTAATAGTTTCTTCTCCAGAATTGCTAGACTTTAGAATTTCCTACTTCCCCCAACTGTACTGACATGCAGAAGTTCAAATGTAATGTGAACAGACATCTTGCTGTTCAACTCCCTACATAGTATCCCTGCAATTCATGTCCCTGATAGAAGCCCCCTACATCAAAGTGGCACTGTGCCTTGTTTGGGGTGAAAATGTAATAAAAAATCTGTTTAAATATTTACGTGAGATTAAAGTTTAAAATAGCATTTTCATACGTCTGTTACATAAAAATTTAAAATAGTATTATTCATATGTCTGTCACATTAAAGTTTGAAATAGCATTTTTATATGCCTGTTATATTAAAGTTTGAAATAGTATTGTCATATGTCTGTCACATATATGTTTGAAATAGCATTTTTATATGTCTGTCACATTAAAATTTGAAATAGCATTGTCATATGTCTGCCACATTAAAGTCTTAATAGCATTTTCATATGTCTTTTACAGTAAAATTTAAAATAGCATTATTCATATGTCTGTCACATTAAAGTTTGAAATAGCAGTGTCATATGTCTGCCACATTAAAGTCTTAATAGCTTTTCATATGTACGTCACATTAACTTTTGAAATAGCATTTTCTCACACTTTCATTTTGATCGCTGAACACTCACATTAAATGGATGCATCTTAAGCATAGACATGTATATTCTACATGGAAGTAGAAACCAGACAAATTCATAGACCATGTGTAATTTCCTTTGAACTAGGAAGCAAAATAATTTCTATTTTAATTTGTGGATTAATGAAATGAAAATAAAAATAGATACTTCAATCATTTGTATAAGGTTTCCATAATTATTCCCAATGTTCTAAAGACAAAATGGTATAATCCCATTAGTCTTATAAAATATAACCTCATAACGACAGATTTGAATCTGAGCTAAATTAAATCTAGACGGAAAACGAGACTTTGACGGTATGAGGGCGTTGAAGAAAATGGATGATAGTTTTTAGGTTAGTAGATGTAGAACAGTTAAGGTAGCAGGGTCACTTGTTAGGTGGAGACCAAGACATACATGGCTATAAATGATAAAATGGACTTGAGAGAAAGAAGAATAAATAAAGACCTGGTTTGTTTTAACAGTCAGTTTCTAAAAGGCGTCCATCACATGCTAGCATGTAAAACAGAAATTAAACCGATGATGATGATGATAAAGAAGAAACTTTTCATATTACAATTGAAAGTTATAATTATGCAGTGTGCAAAGATAATCTTTTTAAGAAAAGTACACGGAAAGTAAGGACAGAGAGAGAAAAAAAGGAACTAGATCTGAGAGTGGACAGAGCTGGCATTCAAGAAGGTACATCAAGCGGGTATTATAGCTGTAAAATCCCAACAGTCATCTACACTAGGGTTTCCCAAACTTCAGGACAGTATGAAGCCCCGGAGCAGGACAGTGTTTTTTTTCACAGAGTACTAACAATAATGAATATGAAAAACATTCATTTTAAATTTTGACTTATGTTTGTTCATTAGTCGTTTCTGTTCGTGATTTCACTATATTTTCCTGTTCATAACCATTTTTTTGTTTTTGATTAAGAAAAAATTGCTGCATTTTTGTGAAACTATTTTTTTATTTACTTATGAACCATCCTGAAACTCTTTGCAGCTGTAGTTATGTATCACATCTCTTTACAGTAAAAACCATCAATAATTAAATATCTGTAGCCATTTAATTTTTTCATATAAAAGCTTTGGTCCTCTTTAAGAAAAGGATTGCAGATCCCCATCGGTGTTACTCACGGAGCCCCAGGGCTCCATGGAGCCTACTTTCAAAAATCCTGATCTAGACCATGGCGATGAAATGAGAATGACTGCATGATGTTAACGAAAGCGACATTCCTGGTTTTTTTAGATGAGGATTGATTATTCATATTATTTGGATTCTTCGAACTACTGTCCTCTTCTTGAGTGTTACTTTTACCAATTGTCTCTCACATTAAGGATTGAATCTTCATTGTTGCTCGCACTGAGAAGTGAAATTTACAATTTAATTTTAATAAGTACTTAATCCATTACAGCATGTGTCCTTGCAGACAAATCTAATCTGATTTTATGGAGTCTTAAACCTATTATTTTGTTTTTAGATGTACAATCTTACTACTTATCATTATATATCATTATTTATTATTGCATATATGTATATATTGTTAAGTTTGCAGGTTGAAACAAGTAACGTAGAAAGCAATACAAATGACGACTCAACAAACAAAGGTAGATCAAATAAGAAGTGTATTAGGAAAAGGTATATTTACAGGATATTTACATAATGGTGTCAAATAAGAGAGTCTTTGCTGGAGAAACATATCTGCTCTCGGCGGCCTTCGGTGGCTTCTGCTGAACACACACTCAAACTAACTGAGTCTTCCTATTTATGTGTAATTATTATCCACATATGCAAATGAATGTGTGCCACCACAACACCCTCCTCCCAAGATTTGAAGTCGCACAGATTTCAATATCTTTTTCTTTTGGGATTTAACATTAATGGTTAATTAAACTTTCTTTTTCTACCTGATCTTCGGGGTTCAGGTGTATATTGAGGCGGTTCCAAATGAAAGGTTTCGTATATGATGTCCATGGTTTCTTCCTCTTCGACTGCTGCTGTATAATCACCATCTTGAATGTGTGGTTTTTTTATTTGGTTCAGGTGCCTTTTATGTATATTTTGTGGACCTTTAATCATGTATGTACAATCACCAATGCGTTTATCCACTACTCCACATTCCCAGTAAGAAGTGTTATTCCTGTAGCACTTGAAATATACTCGATCTCCCGAGTTATATTTCTTTCTCATCATGTGTGTAGTGTTTCGGACAATTGCCTGTCTTGGCAATAGTTTATCAAACGCTGATTTCACCTTTCTGGCAAACATTAAATCAGGTGGTGATATGTTTGACGGGGTATTAGGGTGCGGTGTTATCCTATATATTTGCAAAAATTGTTGCAAAGGTTTTTCCATTGGTATCCCAATGGATTTTTTCAACGCTCGTTTTAACGTATCCACGAACCTCTCCGCGAGGCCGTTTGATCTTGGATGATACGGCAGAGTAGTGACATGCTTTACTTGGAACGTGTCACAAAATTCCTTAAAGTCTGTGGATGTAAATTGAGTTCCATTGTCAGTGACCAGTGTGTCTGGTACACCAAATCGTGCAAATAACTCGTGTATGAATCCTATTGAGTTGTTCGCTGTTGGATTCCTGCAACGCATTATCTCAGGCCATTTTGTATAACTATCTATTACAATTAAGTAGTAATTTTCTCCTACTGGACCAGCGAAGTCCATGTGGATTCTCGACCATGGGTGGTTGGTTTTCGGCCAAGGTTTGTGTACTATAGGTGGGGATTTTGCCACTAACTGGCATCCTTCACATCTATTTATTGTTGTAGCTATGTCAACGTCCATGTTACGCCAGTATACGTAGCTTCTCATTAGAGACTTCATTCGATTTATCCCCGGATGTCCTGTGTGGAAGTCTCTCAAAATCCTCTTCTGCAACGTTTAAGGTATTACTACTCTCTCGCTATATAATAACACATCGTTACATATGGAAAAAATTTCCTGAACCTTATTGTCATTTATAATTTTTTCTTTTATATCTTTTATATATTCATCTTTATCGGCTTTTCTTTTAATGTCCGACAATGTTACCGGTAGTTCTTTAATGATGTTTGCTACCATATTTTTTACTTCGACGTTTGTTCGAATTGCTGCAATCACTAATTCTTCCAAATTATATTTCTTTGGTATCAGTCTTGAAAGTCCATCCGCATGGCAAATCTTTTTCGATGCTAGATGTTGTAGCTGGAAATCGTAATTCAGTAGGATCGTACCCCAGCGCAGCAATCTATTTGCGGTGTATACAGGCAATCCTTTTTTTGATCCGTAGATTTTGACTAATGGTTTATGGTCGGTTTCAAGTATGAATTGTCTACCATATAAATATCGGTGGAATTTAGTCACTGCAAAGATTATACTCAACGCTTCTTTTTCAATCTGTGAATACGCCTTCTCTGCTGGAAGCAGCGTTCTTAAAGCGTAAGCTATCGGCTTTCTAGATCCATTAAGCATGATATGTTGAATGCATGCTCCTATGCCGTAGGAACTAGCGTCACTAGCGACGACTATATTTAATTTTGTGTCATAGTTTATGTCAATAATTCAGATGTTAGTGCGTTCTTTATTTTGTCAAAAGCGGTTTGACATTCTTGCGTCTAGTTCCAAAGTGTGTCCTTTTTTAGCAGCTCATTTAAGGGAGATCGCAAATTATGCATCCCTTCAATAAAAGATTGGTAATAATTTGCGAGTCCTAAGAAACTCTGCAAGGTTGTAACGTTATTAGGTGCTGGCATGTTTTTTATTGCCGCAGATATTTCTGGATCTGGACGTCGCCCATGTTTATTTATTATATGTCCAAGATACTTAATTTCGCTCATACAAAAGTCGCATTTATTTTCTTTTACTTTAAACTCGAATTCTAGTATTCGAGTGAATACTTGTTTTAAATGCTCCTTATGTTCTTCTAGGGATTTTCTCCTGATAACAATGTCGTCTAGGTATGCACATGCGCACTCAATGCCACCTAGCATTGTGTCCATCGCTTGTTGAAAAATGGCAGGCGCTACTTTGATGCCAAAGGGCAACCGGTTGTATTTGTACAATCCCTTATGCGTGTTGATGCATAGTATTTTTGAGCAATTCTCCTCGACCGGTATTTGTAAATACGCGTCGCTCAAGTCTATCTTGAAGATATTACCACCATTCAACTTTGTGAATATTTCCTCTGGGCTTGGTAGAGGGTAATGGTAATCTTGTAATATGGAGTTTAGACCTGTCGAAAAGTCTGTGCACACTCTAATTTCATCATTCTTTTTCTTTACATATGGGCTGCCCAGTCGCTATGTTCTATTTTTGATAGTATTCCTGTCTGTTCCAATCTGTCTAATTCTTTATTAATCTTTTCCAACCCAGCGAACGGAACGTTTCGCTTTTTTCTAAAAATTGGGCTGGTGTTTTCTTCAAGTTCAAACGAGGCCTTAAATTTATTGCAACGACCTAATTTAGTCATTAATACATCAGGGAATAATTTTTTTTAAGTCCTCTTTTATATTTTCTGTTGTTGGAGTAGTACATTCTATTTTTTTACAGAATGTATTAATTGGCTTATCCCAGAGTCCAAATTTTTCAATTAAATCTATTCCAAACAGGTTTTCGCTATTTTTCAATACGAACATTTTTAATTTCTTCGTAATCCCTTTCAATTTTATCGGAAAGATAACTTCTCCTTCAAATTTTATCTCACCACCAGTTACCGTCGGAGCTGATTTACTTGTTTTCATTATGGTTGGTTTACCCAACTTTTTCCATGTATTCAAGTTTATTATAGAAATATCGGATCCTGAATCCAGTTGTAATTTTATTGGCGTTTTAAATATTTCCGCTTTTATGTATTTTCGCCGATTTTTGTCTAATTTTTCATTTGATTTTGTTTGCTGTACTCTCTTTCTGGTGAAATCTTTACATCTGCAACAATCACTTTTGTGTCCGACTTTCTTGCAAATGTAGTATTTTTTCTTCTTATAAGGGCAATCCGATTCCCAATGTCTTTCTGCGCATCTCTGACAGTTATATCTAGGAAGCGACTTGTTATATTCTTTACTATAATTATAATTATTATTTTTGGAATATCTCGTTCCGTTTTGACTGCTTTTATTTGTATAGTTCTTGGTTGGTGTGTATGGTTTTCTAACCTTTCTTACATATGCCACTCCGGATTCTTCTATCTTTTTTGAATCCTTTTTTAGTGTATTGGCCCTTTCACAATCCTCTGCTAATTTCTGAAGTGTTAAATCTTGCTCAGATTCCAGCTTAGACAGCACTCCTCTGCGTATTTCTGCATTTTTCGTGAAACTAACCCTTGTGCGAAGATTAGGCATTTGAAATCTTCTACTGTTAGGTCCGCTAGCTTAAAATTATCACAGTTTTTATTGACAACTGATGCGTATGTCAAATAATCTTGGTTGTCCATCTTCCTTAGATTCATACACAACCATCTCTTATGAAAAAGAGATATATTCGGATTAAATAATTATTTTAGTAATTTTACACCTTCCATGAAATCTAATTCCGTAGTTTTTTTAGATAGTATATAATCTACGAACTTGCTGTGTTCTCTTACACCCAGCTTCCTGAGTAAAAGGCTCATTTTCTGGCTATTTGGCCAACTTTTGCAGTCCAGTTGAAAGACATCCTCGTATCTTGTATAGTATGCTTCAAAAGTCTTTTCTTCCTCCGGCACATAATTAAATGTGTCCATGCTATTAAATATAGTTGTATGCGAGAAATTAGTACTGTCGACATTTTCTCGATTAGTCTTTAATAGTCCCAGTTCATTTTGCCTTTCTTCATATTCAAATTGTAATTTCTTCTGCCTTTCTTCTTGTTCCATTTGCCATTTCAATAATTTCTCCTCTCTACGTGCATCTAGCTCGGATTGCGCCTTTTGTTGCGTCTGCAAACATTGCATTAACATTCTAGATAAATCTTCCATTTTTTGTTTTTTTTACGTGACGTTTTACTGTCTTATATCCGTTATCCAGTGACAACTTTAGTTAAAAAAAAAATCTTTCCTTGATTTTAGTTTAACTGTGGTATTTTTTTTTTAATACCGAAAAGAAAAATTTGGTTTACCAAAAAGTCTTTAGTTAGTATTTACAGCAATTTAGGAACTATTTTTTACTTCGTATGTTACTTCCTTGTAATTTAGTAATACGAATCTGTTTGTCGTTTTACAAAAATTCACTTTTACAGTTTGTTATTTTTTTTAAGATGGATTCCACGGGAAACGGTGTAAATCGTCGCTTTTTTTTTTTTTTTTTTTTTTTTTTTGCCACGTTCGAGTTCTTTTTTCTTTGAGACTGCAATTAAAGGTTTTGGTTGGTCTCTTTTTTTTCCGACTAGTATTTTAGTAAATAAAATACTATTAATCGAGGTTACTTTTTTTTTTTTTTAACCTGAATGTAGTTTTTTTCTTGGAATTTGGGAAACAACTGTTTCTTTCTTTTAGTGTTGTACTTCGCGAGGAAAATATTTTACAGTTTTCCAATGTTGGCTGAATTATTCATTTTTTCCTGCTTGAGTCGAACTTCTCTTTAGCGTAAAATCCGTTTTTACGACTATTCCGTTCGTCAAAACTTGTATTCCTTAGAAAGGTCAACCGTTGCGTTGTACTTTTTTTTTAGTGAGTTCTTTCCATTTCTTCGTTAAACTGTTACATTTGACGTTCATCTTCGTCGCCACTGCTAAGTTTGCAGGTTGAAGCAAGTAACGTAGAAAGCAATACAAATGACGACTCAACAAAGGTAGATCAAATAAGAAGTGTATTAGGAAAAGGTATATTTACAGGATATTTACATAATGGTGTCAAATAAGAGAGTCTTTGCTGGAGAAACATATCTGCTCTCGGCGGCCTTCGGTGGCTTCTGGTGAACACACACCCAGACTAACTGAGTCTTCCTATTTATGTGTAATTACTATCCACATATGCAAATGAATGCGTGCCACCACAACACACACACACACACACACACACACACACACACACACACACACACATATATATATATATGAATGGAAATGTATAAAAAAAGAATACGAAAAGTATAAAAGTTTATAACTTTTCTTTATTCGTTTTCAATTGGTGACGTGCAGGAATACAAAATAATATTATGAAAAAAAAAAATTAAAAAACTTTTTTTACAGGTACATAATTTTCGACCGATCCTTCAGTCTTCATCTGTGTAGTGAAAGTATGAGCATGCACGGGGAAAAGGGGAATGGAAAAGGAAGGAAGGAGGAGGAGGAGGAAAAGGAGGTGGAGAAGGAGGTATAGCCAATAAGAAGGGTGAATCCAAAACAAAAACGTTATTAATCCCAGACGGGATATTTTCAAAGTGAGGGGGGGTGTTATACCGGCCTTCCTTGAACAGAGGAATTTACACCGATTCGCACTATAAATAGCGCTAGTAATTCCAACACCGGTGAGAGATGCGACTGCACTTCAACTGCTAGCCGAGAGCCCAGCAGATATACACGCTTTCCTATCTTTGTACATTATTGTTAATACACTTGTTCCTTAACCGAAACTCGACTTGATTGTTCTTATTTTCACTGTTGTTCCACGACACAACATATATATATATATATATATATATATATATATATATATATATATATATATATATATATATACACGCTATTTGGCTGCTTCTATGCACACACACATTATATATATATATATATATATAAAGAGAGAGAGAGAGAAGTAGATAGATAGATAGATAGATAGATATTTCTAATTATCTTTTTTTATTTTATTACATTCGTTCCACTAGCTTGAAATATCTTAACGTAATTTCAGACATGTCGACGGTGTAGCGTGTAAGGTCTTGTGATCGCTATTAACAAAGAAAAACTTTTCAAAAGAGTTCCGTATGAAGGCTGAATGAATGTGTTTAACAATTTAAAGTCGTCAAAAACGAAAAGCCCCAACCAGTGTCTATCGTTGTACAGTTATCTGTACTTACGAAGTTAGTATCTAATTAGTTAATAGAAGTCCAGTCTCTAAATCTCTTGCGTGAGATTTTTCTCCAAATAAACCTTTGAAAAGTCTCAGCGAACTACTCTTGTCTCCTTTCTGCATGAGGAAAAGTTTCGTAAAGAGAAGTTTTACTTGTCTAGCTGAACGGATGAGATGATTACGGATATGAAAAGCGGAAGATGAAATGAATCATGCAGTGGCAACTAGACGAAAATGTGCAGCAACAGTCAACAGAAAAAAATATGCGCGAAAAGCGCGTAAAAGGAGTGAGATGCAAATGATCACGTATAAAAATTTATAGAAACGACAACGTTACACAAGCTCACAGACACAAAAGGAAAGAAGAAATCATCTCATGTATGTAGACCTTGAACCTGTTTGTAAACTCACACAATAAAAAACCCAAATATGAACTAGAATAACTGATAAATTCAATCGTCAGTCAGGACATTCGAATTGAATTTGAATAAAAATGTGTGCACTACTAGAGGAAAAAGGGGAGAGAAGAGAGCAGAGTGCATGGAATTTTCCAACTGAGAAGAGATGAAGGCACTTGTGTAACATAAGACGTATAAATAGTTCTGTAAGTAGACACAATCAAATAAACAAAAACGAACGAGAAGATTAGAAGAGAATAACTTTGTATAACTAAATTATTCTTAGAAATAATAATAAAATTATATAATAGAAAACCCTGAGTGGCTTCCTGGCCTTGAAAAGTGGTGATCACTGTAAAAAAAAAGAAAAAAAAAGAAAAGGAATTTGATAAGAAGGAAGAAATCGATTAATATTTCTAGTTATTTCATTTATTTCCATCCAGGAGTTAGACAAACGGTCAAATGTTGGTTTCATGAAAGTGTTTATGTGGAACAAACTGGATTTGAACTTGGCACACCCAGGTTTTCAGTATGTGTCGTTCACCACTTAGCCACTGTCACCTTCAATACCTTTTATATATTCTGAACATTTCACAGGCTGGAGGAAGGAGGAACTTAGACATCTGGTTCAAAGAATTAGGAAAGTAATACCTATGTACAATGGACTGTACCAAGAAGATAATATTGACCCACTCTGTGTAAGAAAGGTGAGGAGGGGAAGGGGACTGATAAGTATTAAATGTTGTGTAAACGATGTGATAAAAGAAATAGAAAAATATAAAACATAACTTGCAGAAAGACTGTTTATTACTAGAAAAACAACACTGGTAAAATGAACAATACAAAAAAGTAATGAGACTGATAACAAAAAGGCGAGAAAAGCAAAATGGAAAGAGAAGAAGCTACAAGAATGATCTATAAAACTGATCGAAAATTATACATATGTACAATGGATTGCATCCATAAGATAATACTTACCTACTCTTTGCAAGAATGAAAATGATAAAATCCTTTGTGACATGTCAATACCAAAACATTCAAACAAGGAAACCGTAAAGAGAAAAGAACTGTCAAATTGTAGATTCCGTCATTCCAGCAGTTGACAGGGAGAATATGAGGAAGGCAGAAAAACTAAGAAAATAAATAGAACTTGTTAGAGATGAAATGAATGTGAAGAAAATTACTGTAATAATTGTAATAGCACGGGGAACTATCCCAAATAGTCAGAAACAAGACTAGGAAAAATTAGAAATAAAGAAAGGATTAGCACCATATAGACATACGGCAGTAATGAAAACAGATGTGATATTCAGGAAAATCCCCGAATGCAGAAACTAATCCACATCAACCAGCAAACACGAACCAACAACAAATAAATTTAAATCGAAAAAATCTAGGAATAATAATGATATTTTGCAATAAAAGCTCTTAAGCATCTGTAAAAAATCAAAATTTTGAACAAATAGACCAAATACCTTTGAAACAAGATTTAAGATGCAAATATTTTATTTAAAATCATTATATATTTTTAAAATTTTACTTTTTATTCCTCATTAATTTCGGATAGTAAAATTTTCATCATCAGAGAAAATGTTTGTTTTTCTGTAATTAGAAATATTTTGACTTGTGTTGTTATCGAGGTGGTCATCAGATGAGGTTACACGCTTTAAGTTGGAGAATACCTCCTTAATTTTGTATGCGATAGTTTAATGAATTTTGGCAAAAAAGGCTCAAGAATAATCTTTAAGAAATTAAACGTCTTGAATAAACTGAAAAATGCCTTTGAAACGAGGTTTAAAATGACAAATATTTTATTAAAAAAATCATTAGACTTTTTGACAAATCTCGTTGCACAGAAATATCAAGTTAAAAAAAAATCACATGATCTCCAATAAAATATTTGCAACGTTGTTTCCAAGGATTTTCCTTGTTTATTCAAAATGTTAAATTTCTTAAAGATGCTTCTAAAAACGTTTTTGCCAAATCTCGTCAAACTACAACGACTAAACGCTTAAAAAGAAGTTTAAATTAAAGAGATATGCTCCACCGACATACATCTGACGTCTACTTCAATAACAACACGAGCCAAGAACATTTTTATTTAAAAAAAACAAACATTTTCTCTGATGAGGGATAATTTACTATCTGAAATTAACCCTTTATGACCTAAATTATGACGTAGATGATTAAAAAATATTTACTGTTAATTTTAGATGGCGGCCTAATGAATATAAGCAATAGACAGTTGCAATCTGAAGGTATCTGGCATCTACCCATATAATGAACTAATATTTACAAGGCGTCTTTGAATAAATTCCCACTTTATTTATGCCGCTATATCCATGTATTTACGACTGAACGAATTAGTTCAACCAAATAATAAAAAGTTAATAATTAAAAGCAATTTAAAGAAAATGTATTTAATAAAACATTTGTATCTTAAACATGGTTTCAAAAGCATTTTGTCTGTTTATCAAAACTTATATAGAAAAAATATTGCGAAAATCTAAAGGAGCCTAAACTGTCGGAAATCCTATTATTTGATCCCCCTATCTCTGGGACATAGTGCGCATGTACACCTTTCTGACATTTCCGTCCAGTGTTTTTGGTGGCTTTATAAACAGTTCTTGAAATATGCTGCTAAGCCCAGACGTTATGAATCTCTTTTCATCTCTTACAATAACATTGTGGGATGAGATGAAACACCGGAACTCAATTCTTTTTTATGCTCAACGTCCGTCGACCAAATAAACCTGTCTTACATTGTTGCTTTCTTCTGTCTTATATTGTTCCTATATCTATCTGGTTTCTATTCTTATATTGTTCCTACTGTTATGAAATAGGTAAAACACAATAAGTTATCTATCTATCTATCTATCTATCTATCTATCTATCTATCTATCTATCTCACTGGAGAAGTAGACAGGAGATGGATATGATGATGTTTTCATAAAACCTGTCAAAATATAACAAAGCTAGATCATAGACAAGTTTACCGGAAGATCTTATCAGCTGATCGGAACTATGTGTGAATCATGTGGATCAGGTTATCTGGGAATCACTTTGAGTTGGAACTTGAACACGGTGAACAGCAGTTGGATTAATGTTTGCCCGCCCCCTTGAGAGGGAAGTGACGTGCTTATCAATGGAGACTGTTAAAGACCACAAGAAAAGAACTAACTTTCCATGTTCATCTGCGTCGACATCTGAGGAAGTGAATAAAAAACTAAAACCAATTATCGTCTTTGAGACAATGTCTTTCATTCAACAGATTCCAGCCCCTCCAAGAAGGTGGATTCCAGATGGACCAGTGAATATAAGGTATGTCGGATATATGACCCCTCTCCCTGCACACACGCATATAAATTTAGGCGATCCGAGAACATAAAACGTGTATATATACATCAGACAACATAAATAGACGAGCACGGTTCAGAAAGTGAAGAACCACTAAAGACATTAGTAACACATTAAAGATATGTCACAAACAAACACGAAACGTATACACCCTTTTAGATGGGTACGTTCATGTTAGTAGCATAACTTAACACAACATCCTTCTGGTTACTATTCTGTTTGAAGAAACTGCTAAATAAAGTTGATTTAATTGTAGATAAATGTTATTTAAAGTAATTGTAGATAAAGTGTTTTTTTTTTTTATGGAACCTGGTGGCCCTTTTCGCTTCTTCATCTCAAGTAAACGTCATCAGATAAAGACAGATGTAACATCCCTACTACAGAATGCTGTACTCACACATGCATCACAATTTACACCCATCTCTTTTGTCATCAGGTTGACAAGAAACTTCTTGCTGTTTCTAACTTTTAAATTCAGATGAATATTTCTCAGCTCAAACAAAAATTTATTTATCGAAATAAGCACCATCAGAATTAACACACTTTTATCAACACAAAACAAGTGTATTTATGCCAGTAACGTAAAAATCTTGCGTTCTGGTGGCGATGAAGTGGCGGAAGGCGTTTTTGATATCGCTTAGGTTTTTTAAGCATTTTTCATGCAGAAAGTTCTCGGGATGCTTGAAAAAGTGGTAGTCGGTGGGTGAGGGGTCTGGGGAGTATGGCGGATAAGGCAGAGTTTTGTAACCTAATTTGTTCAACTTCTGCAGGGTTGGTTTAGCAACATGCAGTCGGGCATTGCCGTCGAAGAGAATTGGGCCTTTTCTGTTGACTAATGCTGAGTGTTGCTGTCGAAGTTTCTGGTGCATTTCATTCATTTATTGATAGTACTTCTCTGCCGTAATGGTTTTGCCTGTATTAAAAAATAAACTGTAATGGATGAGACTGGTCGCAGACCATCAAACAATTAGCATGACCTTCTTTTGGTGCAACTCTGGCTTCAGGAAGTGTCGTGGCGCTTCGTCGGCATCTAACCACTGAGCTGAGTATTGCCGGTTGTCATAAAGAACCCACTTTTCATTGCAAGTCACAACCCGATCGAGAAACGGGTTGTACTTGCTACGTTAAAGAAGGGAAGATGACATTTCATTACAGCTTTTGGTTGTCGTTCAATTTGTGAGGAGCCCATTTATCAAGTTTTTTTGTCTTTCCAATCTTTCTCAAGTGGTTAGAAATCGTTGTATATATTACATCTAATTCAGAAGCAAGTTTGCAAACTGTTGCGCATGGATCGGTTTCTAAGGCTCTTATTGATCGTTGTCAACCACTACGCTTATCATCAGCAAGACTCTCATCACCGCCACAAAATTTCTTAAACCATCATTGTGCTGCATGTTCAGTAGTGGTTACTGGGCCAAATGCTTCGTTGATATCATGAGCTACCTCAGCAGCATTTCGGCCTAGCTTGAATTGAAATAAGAAAATTGTGCGAATTTTTGGTTTTTCTATCTTGTATTCAACGTTCTGAAAAGAAGACATAATTGTTTTAAAATGATTGTAATTTGGCGATTAGATAGAGCGGAAAACACTCTTTAAAATGATATATGAAGTAAAGGTATCATAATTTCATTTTTTTTTTATGAAGACCGAGGATAATAACAATCTTATAGTTAAATAATTAGAGGTTTATAAAGAATCAGAATTGGAATCGGTAAATGTATCGGAATCAGGAATTTAGCACGAAATCGGTAAATGTATTGGAATTGGGAAAATGTTGCATTCGTCCCATCACTAGTACTAATATTTATACTAAGTTTTATCTATTGTTCCCTACGGCACTCTTCAGGTGTATGCGTCATTTATGTACCGTGATAGGTGTTCTATATTTGAATATGATCTTTGTATATTCATGTGCAAGTAATCAATGCACATCACATAAATAGTTTAAATGTGAATCGCGATGATTCAAATTTTTTCAAACTGAGAAATTAGATTAATAATAAAACAAAAATTTACGCCATACACTTTGATTGTAAAATCTTATTTTACCTGGAATCAAGAAAATTGGGCGTATGATATAAAAAAAAGGGGGTTTGTATTACTGTACACATCGATTCGAAAAGGCAAGATAAGTTACTTTTCTACCTAACTGGATATATTTTTTGTGTTTTTATTCAATGTAACATATTTATTCAGCTCGAAAAACATACAGTGTTTACCGATGTATTGGAAAATTCAAGATGGCGTCTCACACCCTCTTTAACACCGTAAGTTTGAGAAAAGGTGTTATAAATAAAAAACTATACAAAATACTATTAAAAACCCGCCGAATATATGTCAACCTATGTCACGGTAACATATATTGAGCGAGTTTTTAACAGTATTCTATCCGGTTTTTTATTTATAACACCTTTTCGTGTTAAAGTAAGAATCAGAGGCCATCTTGAATGTTCCAATACATCGGTAAACACTGTATGGTTTTCGAGCTGAATAAACATGTTACATTGAATAAAAACACGAAAAATATATCCAGTTTGGTAGAAAAGTAACTTATCTTGCCTTTGATAACATTTATTTGTTATATATTGTTTTTTTGACAACTTTTTCGAATCTATGTGTACAGTAATACAAACCCCCAAAAAAGATAGGAGTTTGGGGTTAGAGAGAAAAAATACAAAATTTTGGTACCGCGGAATTATTTTTTGAAAATGTTTTCTGCCATAGAGAACCTGTTAAAGAAGAGATCATCTTTCATTAGATTGCAAAGTGATTTTGAACTAAGTCAAGGCAAAAAAGAAAAGAATACTCTGACCGGTACCTCTCAAGTATAACAGCAGAACTCCATCTTAGGTTGATTATGACTCTTATTAAAGTAAAGGATTGCATCAGGAGTAAGATGAGTACTGTTGCCACATCTGGGGTGGAGCTCCTAAAAACACCCTTCCTAACTTGACAGGGCACAAAAAACTGTCTTCAAAATTTAGTGAATGATGACTAGGGTTGTGGCAACAGTATATTCTTTTCCTTGTTTTGATTCTCAGGTATATATCCATTGATATCTGATACATTTTTATGTAGAGTGATGTGACCCTCGGTTGATTAATCATGTCTGTGTCAGATATATACTCGAGAGTAAAAACAATGAAAAGAATATGCTGTTGTCATAGCCCTAGTGATTACCTTTTATCCTCCCTACTGTCTTTCTCATAGAAGAGACGTCGCGAGTCTATTTCTGCTCTGTCGATACTTTTATGGTAGGTGTCTAACTGAACTCAATCTATGGTACCCCCCCCCAAAAAAAAAACAAAATGTTTACAACAAATACTCGCCTAGCTAAAACAAACGCCAACAACTTTGCTCACTCCGTATCTGTGCCCAAAACTAAATGAAAACTTCATGAGCAGAGTTTCCTTTCGTAGAACTGTCTATCTATGGAAAGCAATACGTTGTCTGCTTCCCGGCTGGTTATAACATGGTCATCTTGAAGTATAATTTGAATAAATTCCTATTGAGTAGTCAATTTAGATAATCTAGTCCTATCAAAGTTCCACCGTGATTGATCTTGTCTCAGCAGTAACCTAACTCTTAACCCTTATCCTTGAAAGGCCTTGGTGAGTGGCGACCCTCTTTGTAAGAAAAAAAAGTACTTTCTGAAGCAGTAGAATGATTCAATCATTTTTCCAGCAACTTGAACAACGAATTTGATTTAAAATTTTAATTTCAGGTTTGACGTTTATCGAGGTTTATATTCAAACAGTACATATGTAAATCTAAAAAAAAGAAACATAACCGTAAATGAATTAACACCTAATGAAAGCCAGAAAGTACGGCGGCCAAAACGTAGTAGAAATGTGAATATCATCGTTGATGAGCACAATAATCTGTAGATAAACAATATAAATAATAACTCCTTATCCCCAGATAATTCCAACTGAGTAGATGTTTAAAAATAATTTATACTTCTTCGGTTCTTTCCGTTTTTTTTTTTTTTCTTTTTTTTGAGGGGTGGGGGCATTGACATTATAATTTAACTGACTTGCTTTACCTTTGATGGGATAAAGGAGAAATTCCGGTGGGCTTGGCACAGAGTTATCATAATCTCTTTTAAGCATTCCCTATAAATGGGGATGAGTTCGGACTAACCAAAAGCAAACAGATTATGGAAGAGAGAAAATAAAAGGAAACCTAAAAGACTAAAAGAGAAAGAAATTAACACGAGAAGACAATCTAATCGGAAAAGAATAGCTTTGAAAATAATTTCGACTTGGAGATTATTTAAAAGAGAAGAGCAAATCTGAAAGAGGAAATCAAAGAGTTTTTCAAACATTTAATATTATTAGGATTGCTAATTTCGGTTTTGTATTCAGGATATCTTGGTTTAATTATTCTGTCGACAATAAGAAAAAGAGGATTAAATATCTGAAGAACTCTTTGAATGCTAATGATTTTTCTCTAAATAAAAGACTAATTCTGAAAATTGGGATTTTGACGGATGTTCAAAACCAGATGACAAAAGTGAATGATGTTTATTATCTTTCTAGATGCGTTCAAATATCTCTACAAAAGGCCATGTTCAGTGGCCAGCTGTTTTGTCATGCTTACGTTTGAAATAGTATTTCTGTTAGTCTGCCATGCTTAAATTTAAGAAGCATTGTCGTTAGTGTCTATCATGTTTGTATCATTAATATGATTCACCAGTGCGACTCAGAGCACTCTTTCTTGCCTCAATAAAGTACAAAACCGACTTTGTAATCTAGTGAGCAATGTTCTTTTCTCCTCCCTACTACCTCTTTCTCACAGAAGAGACGTTGCTAATCTCTCTCTACTCTATCGTTATTTTCATGGCCGATTCTCGACTGAGCTTCAATCTATACCAACCAAAACACTCATAACTAAAACTTGCCTAACGACAACCACTATGCAGAGTTTCCTTTTTTTCCTTATCTCTACCTAAAACTAAGCAAAACTTCCAAGAGCACGTTCTTTTCTTTTCAAAGAACGATTGTGGAACATGGCGCCATGGAGCTGCTTCCCAGTCGACTATAACATGATCATTTTCAAGTCGAATGTGGACAACTTCGTGTTAAACTACTTTCTTAAATAATCAAATTCTGCACAATAACTAACATATCTCCCAATCCATCTGACACTCGTTTAACACTTATCCTTGAGTGGCTTTTGAATCTTGGTAAGGGCTGACACCTTAATAAAAAAACACACACATACTTTTAGTAGAAATAACCTTAGTCATAAATGTCAAACAGTTTTTCTTTGATCGGCATTTAATGATAAGCACATTTCAATGCAATGTGTAAAATTGTCAATGACTCTTATGTGCTCCTCTTTTGGCATTGCCTTGATTTCTTCAGTTTAGGAATAGTCTGGGTTGTTTGGATAGCTTTGAGATAAGCTCATGTACAAACATCTGGAGGATTAAGATCTGCTGAGTGTAAAATCCATTCAGGATTACACCTCTTACTGATGAAACGATCATCAAAGTGACCCTGCATATGAAGTGCAATAAAGCAAAGACGGACTTTTACAAATGATACTTGATGGGAAACTTCAGCATAGACTGACGTTTATTTAAAATAATACAGTTGGAATGTATATGAAAGACATCTATACACACACACACACACACACACACACACACACACACACACAAACACACACATAATGCAGAACGGATTTTGAACTTTCTTAACGATTACATGGGTAGCATTTTTTAGGGAGTGGGTCATTATGTATATGGAAGACATCTATACACACACACACACACACACACACACACACACACACACACACACATATATATATTTATACACTAAGGGTTTTTCTGTTTACTAACATCAAAAAACATTCTAGGACAAGGGTGAGTAGGATTTTAAGTTTAGTGATAGAACAGTATGCTGAAAGGATTAAGAATGATAATTAATTCATGGGACGGTAATTGTTGACATTGAACTTGAAAACGACCACGTTGTAAGCTGCAGGGAAATATTCTAACGTGCTTCACAAATAGGAAGTCCCCAGAAATAAACTGTGTCTATGGAAGTTTCATTTAAATCGACTTACATAGAGGAATAAAGTAGAGTTCTTTGCAGTGTTGAAAGCTAGGCGAGTTCTTGCTGTGAGGGATTTACAGTAAGGAACCAGAGTTTGAAGCTCAGTTGTTGGGCACCTGTCAATAGAGCAGAGAAAAACTAGCAGTCTGTATTCTGCGAGAAAGGGGCTGTAGAGACAAGAAGAGATTATCTTTCATTAGATTGTGAAATCGCTTTTGTACTCTCTCCAGATATGGCAACCCTTTTGTTGAGTCGAATTTGACTCTTATACATATAGAGAATTATATTAAGAGTCAAATACTTTCTGGAGCAGTAGAATGATCCAACCATTTTTTTTTCCAGCGAATTTTTTAAATTACATTTTTATTAATTATGATCTTAAGAGATGCATAGATATTTTAAGTTTCTTATTCTTGTTAAATTTAATTTCAAACTTCTTTTTTGAATACATTTTTATCTTGATTTTTTATCATTTATCTTTTGCTTTATACGTTTATTTTCCCCTCGATTTTCTTGTCGTGAACTTTACCAAATATCAGAAAGAAGAAGAAAAAAATTAAATATATGAGAACTTTCAATCCGAAACTGATATATTTCTAGACACTCAAATGAAAACATAGTTTTGTTTGCTTAAATCATCACCAAGAATAGTGGCGCAGTGAAGTTAAAATAGCTTGCTGAAAATAAAATTGACTTTATTTAGAAATTCTTGATTAAATCATATTTCAACAAAAACAAAAAGACAGCAAAAATGCAAATGCGAATTGTAATCATTTGCATATGTTGAGCTTAAAAATATTTTATGGTCTATTAATTTTTAACCTACTAGCAAATAAAAGTCCCAACATATGATTTGTAATTTAAACCTAATAGTAAAACGTGACTTCAGTTATAACCAGACAAATCAAGCATAGTGGTAATAAAGTATCTAATAATACGACCATAGTCACACCGAAACACTGCTTCCTGTCAGATCAGCTATGTTATGTAATGTTGAGTCTGATCAGTACTAGATGACTGACCATTATGACTATGAAATGTTAGTATTTGTCCCCGTTGCAATATCTTTGGTATAACTGTACTAAGACTGATCATAAAGATTGGGACAATTATATTTATAGCCAGGAGTGATAAGAATATTATATTTATAGCCGGGAATGATAAGAATAAACAAATCAGGTACCAGAATCGCTGTATAAAATAATCTGAATCTTTGAATTTTTCAGTTTTAGTTTTTTGTCTTGAAATAAGGGGAGAAACACTGCTGACTCTGGCTGGATTAATACTACCATTCTTTACAAGGAATTCTTTATGATTCAAAGCTTCTCTGATTGGGTTAATGCTGCTAATTTTTACTTGAGACAGCTACATTTAATATTCGTAATTGGATAATTTCCTTTTCTCTATGACAGAATCATTTCTTTTGCCAACCCTTTTTGGATCGTCTTTCTATTACGAGAATGGCTGCCTCTCGACTCAAAAGCCCCACTCTTCCTCTCACATAAGAAGATGTGATACCAGGTGAGTAGACGTGGATGGAAAAGGCAGCACATGCGAGGAAATGCACTCTGGACTACAATACAAACACCTGAACAGTCCAATCGGCATTCCTTATTAGGGTGTTTTATGCGATTAGCAATAAACTAATCCCTTCTCAGAGCATGAGAAAGTAAAGCCTGGGAAAATGTTTATCCTAAAAATGCAGAGTTGACAGAAGGAAATCACGACATATCTTCAACTATGAGGTGCTATATAAGGGAGGATTATGCCTTCACGAGGCGTTTCTGTGACGCCCCATTCATGGGATTAATGGACTATCTCATGACGTCACTTCCTCTGGTGACGTCACGTCCGGTAACTAATACCAGTGCCCAGAGATTGGTACGCGGCCAAGGAGGCTGTGTGCAAACACCGAACAGTTGAGGAATGGTATTGCTCAACCCGCCTTGCCTGTAATATATGTGAATATATGTTTGTTCCTAATAGTCCTGTGTTCCTTTCATTTTATTACCATTTAACACCATAACAGAAACCTAATGTCATAAAGTCTGCTAGCTCACAATTGCAATAAAGGCTGTCCTCTACATAATGTCTATACTTCACAATGCCTATGACTGTAGAAAAGTCTAAAGATGAAAGAAAAAAAGAAAGTCTCAATGTTATGTTTTAACTTTGTATTATATGTGCAATCGTAAACTTTATAGAAACATTAAAGTTCACAAATTGTATTCATGCCTTGGTACTTGTATGTTCTTCCTGTACGTGTTTCTGTGTGATCTTTCCAGGCCGAGAAAATGCTGCACGGTAAGTAAGCGTCTTTGACAACCTTCAAAAGAACTAACAAAAACAATATTGATTAAAGACAGGGGAGATTTATTCAACTGGATCTTTGTTCCAAATCACTGATCAGTGAGGTGAAGACAGAAAGGGGTTGAAATCACTAATTAATTATATTTTAATTAACCCATGTAATTTACTTTCTCTTTCACACCCACTTTGTGAGCTATTTTACGTCATATCATTTTTATTATATTCTTTCATCTTACAGGGAGCGTGCAATAAGTAATGTCTCTGACCCACTTAGAGTTGTTTGATCTAGCTGAAATTTTGCATGTGCAGGTTTTGTGGCAAATTACAGCTCTGAACAAATTGTGGTTTTTGTTTTACAGGTGTTTGGACTAAGTCAGGTGTGAAATGGAGCCTGTTGAATGTCGAGCAGTGATCCGGTTTTTGTATTTGAAAGAATGCACACCACAGGAGACTTTTGATGAAATGAAAGAAACTTATGGTGATAATGCCACATCATATGACCTTATAAAACGCTCGCATCGTGAATTTAAACATAGCCGGAAGTCTATGGAAACATCTCCCAGACCTGGTCGCCCCCCCCCCCTTCTGCCATTGATGAGGCATCTATCCGTCAAGTTGAGGCTGCCATTTTGGAAGATCGGCGCATTACTATTCACCAAATAGTCCAAGATGTCAAGATTAGTACAGGATCTGTGAAACTATCATTCATGACCATTTACATATGCATAAGGTGTCTGGCAGATGGATTCCCAGGTTGCTCACACCATTCCAGAAGCGAGAACGCATTGAGTGCTCCAGGATGAATTTGGAGATGTGTCAAGAAGATGAGTCAAATTTTTTCAAAAGACTGATTACACAGGATTAAACCTAGGTCCATCACTATGATCCAGAGACCAAAGCCCAGTCAATGCAGTGGAAGCACTTGGACTCACCACCTCCAAAGAAGACAAGGGTACAGCCCTCCACTGGTAAGGTCATGCTCACAGTCTTCTGGGACCAGGACGGAGTAGTGATGACAGATTTTCTGGCAAAGGGTACCACAATTACAGGAGCCTATTATGCTTCACTTTTGAGGAAATTAAGGGAAGCTATCAAAACTAAGAGGTGGAACAAGATCAGCAAAGATACCCTCCTCCTACAGGACAACAATCCGTCCACAACTTGCATGTCGCCAGATCAGAAGCACGGGCGTGTGGTTATGAAATCCTGCTCCATCCTCCCTACTCTCCTAACCTTGAACCCTCTGACTTTCACCTCTTCCCAGCCATGAAGTTGTTTTTGAAAGGGAAGCGTTTCCCAGATGATGCAGCCTTGATTTCTGAAGTCACGTCGTGGTTTGAGGACCAACCTGGTGTGTTTTACAAAAACGGTCTCCAGAGCTGCATCAAATGATGGGAGAAATGCATAACTCTGGGTGGTTCCTATGTAGAGAAAGATTAATAACTGTGCCAAGTTTCGTTGCTCTACTGCTATGAGAAGTGGGTCAGGGGCATTACTTATTGCACGCCCCTCGTAATCTGAGGATCACCTAGTTGACCCTGGCTAAATTCTCAACAGATTCCATTTCCTGTTATTCTCAATTACTAATGGATGTCCTTGTCTAATATCTAATATTATTTCATAACCTCAACTCGACACTATTTTTAACAGAGAAAAGTCGTAAGAAAAACATATTTAATATAAATTTAATCTCTCATTGGAGAAACTATTTAAAATGCTGCCCCAAAATATTAGAAAATCCAGATGAACAGATGGAATGAATTTAGTTAAATCAAAGTCAGGCATTTTCTTCGGACGCTTTGTACAGTAATAGTGGCTGTTGTACGACTTTCAATGTAAATTGCCTCAATCAACCCGACTAGCAGCAAAGGGATTAACGACACAGACTGACGACCTGGGTGTTCCAAGTTTGAATCCAGTTTGTTTCACAAAAATCACTTTCACTTAGGATGTTGGCAACCTTTTTATGGTCCCTTCCATAAATACCTGATGTCTTTCTAGAAATAATTCTAAATAGATAAATGTCGAGCGACCAATGCCAACAATAAAATCTTTGGAGTCATGTGATATGATGATGACTGTAGAAATACCCAGATGTTGGAAAATTTTCTCGTCTAATAGCTTCTTTTCTCTAACTGATTGCCTTTGGAATTCGTTCCATGCTCTTTGTTTTTCAAACTATATCAACGTGCAGAAATTTTAATGTAATATGAACAAATATATTAATGCATAACTCACAATTTGCTATGTAATTCTGCCTCCATAATTATGATAACTCCCTATGTTTCAGTGGTAATATTTTTTGTTTAGGGTTAAATAAAGAAGTAATATATATATATATATATATATATATATATATATATATATATATATATATATATATAGCAAACAACTGTGTTCACAAGATAAAATTTACTCTAGGATAGCGATACAAAATAGTTTAAAAACTAACAAAACAATAGACAATAAACAAATAAATAAATTAAATAAACATGAATATACATAAACGATCACACATATATGTATGTATATATATATATGTATATGTAACGAGCAGCGTCACGCGCATCACGTTGTAACGAGAACGATGTCCCGGGCATGTGTCGTCCAGTGGTGGACCCCTCCAGCGTGACCAGACTCGTACTGGTCCCTGGAAAACATACCTCCGCTGCTCAAGGCACGTTAAACGTGCATGACCCCAAGTCCGTGTGGCAACATTGTCCTCTTCGGCCGTCACTCTGGTTTTATGTCTGCGTCTTCGTCGTCTGGCGTCAGGGCATACCTGAAATAAACTGCATCTTCACTTATGCCGGCAATCGAAAAGCAAAGAAAAAACTCTGAGGTCATTTTCGTTTAAGCCAAATAAAATAATTATTTGCAATTATTCTACATTTGTTTAACGTCGTGTTTTCGTTATCCGCGCTTCGTGATGCAGGTACTTGAGATTTCAGGTTAATTCTCTAGCTAAGAACAAGATCTTTTTAAGTTAGTCCTTACTGAGATTTCTGCCCCTGCCTCTCACCCCAGGCGGGGCGAGAGCCGATGTGTACGCTTCGCTCGCTAGCCAAAGACTGCCAAAACCCTTCTAACTCTCCTTTTTCCGAGTAGACAATCGTTGTTTATATCAAAAGCATCTTCCTTGCTTTTCTCCATTATCTTCTATTCCCCCCTCTTTCTTCTCTTGTGAATTTCTTTTTCTATCCCTCTATTTTCTTATTTCTCTATTGTTTTGTGAACATATCTGTCAAACTAGCTTGGTGGTCTCTGAGTTAAAGCACCACGGGTCCCCGACTCCGAGCAGACATTTTGGAACCCAATTCTCGAGACTGTCCGAATCAATTACGTTAGTTAAAACTCATTCTCGCCAGATCCAACTATAAAAATAATCTCCTTTTTTTCCGCCATTAAAACAGATATCATCTCCCGAAGATTTCATAAACGCTTGTCTTAATCTTTGACACAGTATCAGCACGCCCCCCCCCCGGGCCATAAGCATTCTTATCTTCACCTAGCTGAACGGGACACCCGGCATCGTCCGGTGTCCCGTCACATCCGCCCTCCCCTTTCACCTGTCAATTAACCATAATTGGCATATACGCGACCTGCATCAGAAGCCGGATCCGAAACTAGTAATTCTACAGTCTAGGTCAATTAACAGCAGCTGACAAAAATTGTCCATTCGGCATGCAAAAATGTCCCTGTATCAATGGTCCGGTTGGTATGCAAAAATGTTCTGCTCTAATGGTTTTGCTTATCTTGGTGTATGAGATTGTATACATGCATATTTTTTTTCTCGATTGTTAAACTCTCATCATTTTTTTTTCTACTAGTCCTTTTAAGGTGACTAACCCATGTACATGCAAAACAGTTTCTCTTTTCTTTTCATTTTTTTTTCCAATATTCGGTCCTTCTCTATGCCTTAATCTATGTGCATGCAACTTAGGAAAGATAACCATGCTCAGTTCACTATCAAAAGAGGGCTCATACACCCTTTAACTACTTGTTCATTTTCTCTTTCTCATAATTCATAAAACAATCAGAAAAATATTTGCACTTTTTATATTTGTTTTTTTTTTTACATTCTTTTTTTTTCTTTTTTTTTGTTAATAATGGCTTAGGGATTGACTGTGCTGCAACCTTGGGTTTTGTCGATAGTTGCAGCCCATGCACCCTATCCAGGTTTTGGTGGAGGGCACTCATTGGTATCCCTGCCCCGCCCAGGCGCGCTGCCGTCAGTGGTTTACGGTCACCTGATTTCTCCCTACACTTAACACTGGGGAGGTCTCTTCATCATTGACCCCCTCACATCCTTATCCAGCTATCTGCAAATTAAAAAACACTCGCCAGATTTTTTTTCTCACACCTCATTGAACAAATCCTATCCACATATCCATTTTTCTTTTTTCGTCTTTTTTTTTTCTGACACTCCCCTTCCTTTCCCAATCTAGTCCGTCCTCAACTAAACTGTTTCTTTTTTTTTCTTTTTTCCCAGAATTTCCCAAATACAATACAATACAATACAGAATTCCCAATACAATTAATTCTTTCTCCTACGAGATCAACAAAAGTTTCCAGGCACCTCAACCAGATACACACACACGTACATTTCTAGTGCATCGATCCAACCGACGGCAACAAAATCTTTCATCTCAATTTCTTCCCCATGGTCCCAAATATAAAACAACATAGGCGTGCCAGCTGGGGAGGGTGCATATCGTTTCTCCTAAGTACCCCGGTGCAAGGAGACTAAGTTTCCTCCACAGCTAATACGTTTTCCAAACCATACTTACACAACGTTGCACTTTCCTGTACAGCTTTCATTAAACTCTACGATACCCAAGCTTTTTTTTTTATTACCTTCACTTGTCCCATAGGCATTCTCTCACTCGGAACAAGGTACAGCATCTGCCCTAACGCCACACCCAACATGCACTATTCTCATCCAGTGAAGGAGAGATCCTCCCCGACCGAGGCAATCCTGCCCTTCAGTCCCATAATTTGTCCCAGCAGCGCCATTTTGGTCAGAGACCAAGTGCAACAACTGTTTCAACGCTACACTAACAATATTCAATCCCCGTCCCGTGTAGGAGAAATCCTTCTCGACTGAGCATTTCTAAATTTCTCTTTTCCAAAACAGAACAATATCAGCACCGTTAGTTTCTTTAAGATATTCTACTCGACAGTTTAAATGATTTAACACTACCATCAATTAGATTATTACTTCTCTCACTCTCACTGGTAACAACAAACGTTTCTAGGCATCCCGTACTCACCCAGCCGTCAGCGAACAATAACTCCATGCCCCTTTTGTGAAGCATTTTCTTTTCCGCCAGGCTCCTGGTCGGCTGGTATACTGCTTCGAATACCAGGGAGGGTACTCAGCCTCGCCCTCCAACGAGGCAGAAAAAAAAAAAAAAATTGACGGAGTAATTACCTTCTCGTATTATAACACACCTGACAATCACAGGTCCTTTTTCGTGTCCCATCACTGGACTTACGCCGTCTTATGCGACCAGTATATTTTCCAATAATCTCACAATATGTTTTCCTTTTCTCGTATTACATCCTCTGATGACTTTACAACCTCTTTCCCCGTTGTACACTCCTCGGTAATATGTTTTCTCGTGTTACCATACCTGACAATCACAGGTCCCTTTTTTTTCATCACTGGACTTACGCCGTCCCACGCGACCAGCACACTTTCCAACAACCTCACAATATGTTTTCTCGTGCCACATCCTTTGATAATTTTGCAAACCGTGCACTGGGTTTACGTCTTCCAACCACCCGTTCCCTTCGGTACTAAGATGTCTTAAAGCCCTTTTTTTTTCGTAAGAGCAATGGAGTTCGCCGCGGAGCGACCGATAGAAACCCTTAAACACAGGACATCCCTCAATCATTAAGTTTTTTTTTTTCTTCTTCTTAACTACAATAATAATAATTATTATTATTATTTTATTTTTATTTATTTATTTATTTTTTTTTAATGACTAATTTAAGATTTGAATACCTGACTAGGGCAAGAATAGATTTTCAAAAATAAACGATTCAGGATATACATCAATCAATAAAAATAGGGTGCTACAATTCTGTTTTATTCTGTTCGCCTCTCTCCCTTCATCTGGCGCGTGTCTCATAATTTATGACTTCCTCTGTTTGCTTGTCTATCTTGTTTTTTTTTGTTTTGTTTTTTTTCTACCCGTTTGATATGTTTCTAATTAGCGTCTCTTTTTTTTATTTTCCCCCTTTTTTTGTTTCTTATCTTCCTTTCTTTTCCTTGACCTCTACGCGTGCCTAACCGTGGCTATTCTCATCTTCATGACCCCCCTCCGCTATCAGGGGTTGTCTGGTTTTTATTGCTACCCGTTTGATATGCCTCTAAATGGCGTCTCTTCTTTTTTTCTTTCTTTCTTCCTCCCTTTTATTTCTTTATTTATTTATCTATCTAGGTAACCACACCTATACACCCGTACACGCGCATACACACGCACACGCCTACACATACCTACATACTTGGATCAAATCTACTCCTATACGGCAGTTTAAACACTTAAAACTAAATTTCAATAATGGAATTAATTGTCAACAAATTAATTTTTTTTCTTTCTTTTTCTTTTCTCTAGTTTTAATAAAATTCTCCCACCCACCGTCTATTTAACGGTCTTAGAATGGCATCGGTACTGCCCGACTGCCGGTCTCTCTCTCTCTCTCTCTCTCTCTCTCTCTCTCTCTCTCTCTCTCTCTCTCTCTCTCTCTCTCTCTCTCATATCAGTGATAACATATGCGCGACTGTTCTTAATGCCCCAATACAACAACGTATCAACCCGTTTAAACAAATACATATTTCATTTTCACTTTTTTTCTTTGGGGGTGACAAAAAAAAATCAACAATACTTTGCAATATTAAGAAAAAAAAATCTTTACAGAATACGTAACCAACGAAAAGCACCCTGACAACAGCGCCTAAAAAAACATCTGGGCGAAGCAAATAGGAACCAATAAAAATCTGCCCCTACCTTTCTCGTCATCTACCTTTCTTTCCATATCTCCACTCCCTGTCTCGCTGCACATTTTTTTCTGCATTCTGACGGCTATTTATGCCCTCAAAGTTCAATTTCACTCTTTCTTTTGCCTTCGGTACGTTCAATGTCAGTCTTTCTTTTCTCTTCGATAAGTTTTCTTTTCAATCGTTCTTTTTCTATTTTTTTTTTCTTTTTTTTCTAAACATTTTTCTGTGCTATTTTCCATTTCCTTTATATATATACATTTTTTTTCAAGAGAACTGAGTTCCAAACGCTTCAAACTGTGTTCGTGGCACCTCGTTCGCGCACATTCCAGATGTGATGGTCCTAAGTCATCGGCACCACGTTGTAACGGAACATCTCACGTGCATCACGTTATAACGAGAACGATGTCCCGGGCCTGCGTCGTCCAGTGGTGGACCCCTCCAGCGTGACCAGACTCGTACTGGTCCCTGGAAAACATACCTCCGCTGCTCAAGGCACGTTAAACGTGCATGACCCCAAGTCCGTGTGGCAACATTGTCCTCTTCGGCCGTCACTCTGGTTTTATGTCTGCGTCTTCGTCGTCTGGCGTCAGGGCATACCTGAAATAAACTGCATCTTCACTTATGACGGCAATCGAAAAACAAAGAAAAAACTCTGAGGTCATTTTCGTTTAAGCCAAATAAAATAATTATTTGCAATCATTCTACATTTGTTTAACGTCGTGTTTTCGTTATCCGCGCTTCGTGATGCAGGTACTTGAGATTTCAGGTTAATTCTCTAGCTAAGAACAAGATCTTTTTAAGTTAGTCCTTACTGAGATTTCTGCCCCTGCCTCTCACCCCAGGCGGGGCGAGAGCCGATGTGTACGCTTCGCTCGCTAGCCAAAGACTGCCAAACCCCTTCTGTATCTTTTTCGAGTAGGCGATCGTCGTTTATATCAAAAGCATCTTCCTCCCTTTTCTCCATTATCTTCTATTCCCCCCTCTTTCTTATTCTTTTCCCTTTCTCTATTGTTTTGTGAACATATCTGTCAAACTAGCTTGGTGGTCTCTGAGTTAAAGCACCACGGGTCCCCGACTCCGAGCAGACATTTTGGAACCCAATTCTCGAGACTGTCCGAATCAATTACGTTAGTTAAAATTCATTCTCGCCAGATCCAACTATAAAAATAATCTCCTTTTTTTCCGCCATTAAAACAGATATCATCTCCCGAAGATTTCATAAACGCTTGTCTTAATCTTTGACACAGTATCAGCACGCCCCCCCCCCCCGGGCCATAAGCATTCTTATCTTCACCTAGCTGAACGGGACACCCGGCATCGTCCGGTGTCCCGTCACATATATATGTATGTGCATATATATGTGTGTACACATATATATATTTATATATAAACTAACATAAAAAAAACACTAACCTAGATTTAAAAAATATCAATAAGCTAAATATCCAAGCTAAATAGAGAACACACAAAGGAACAAGTCAATCAGAGGTCAAATAGACTTTAGTCCGATAAATGCATTCTCATTGGCTGATAGGAAGGGCGCGGTGGATACTAGTAAGCTGATTGGCTAACTAAAATTTCAATAGAAGAGGAGCATATAAAAACGACAAACAACCACAGAATTCGCGCATAAGCCTGAATAATCCTAAAGTGGATGAAACGCGGAATATTCAGTGTAGCTTAATCGCCATATACATTTTATAACTTACTATATATATATATATATATATATATATATATATATATATATATATATATATATATATATATATATATATATACTAGCAAAAGTACCCGTCATTGACTGGGTTTAGAAACAGCCTACAGAAAATGAACTTTGATTTATTAAAGTATGATAGCTTATGAAAAGGAAGGGTTGTAAAGAGATAGCTTCGAATTTAGGGGTATCCAAACCAAAGCAAAATATGATGAAAGTAAAAATTAAATAGATAAACCCCATAATTTATTATACCATACCTGTTCACACTGAAGCACTTATTACAATATTCTGTGGATCTATATTAAAAAACCTTGTTAAACCTTGTGACATATTTGCATTCTATGGAGGTCAGGCGCGAACGAACACCCCATAATTTTATTATACCATATTTCTTCAAACTGAAACATAATTATCAAAGTATACTTACGCAGATAGATATGAAAAGTATTAAAGTTTGTGCCTATTTCCATTCTATGGAGGCAAGGCGCGAACGCAGACCCCACAATTTTATTATACCATCCTTATTTAAGTTAAAACATACTTATCAAAGTATTCTTATGTACATCTATATCAAAAACACTTGTAAACATTTTTTTTTTAATTTTTATATTTCCATACTTTGTGGACCAGGTGCGAATGCAGACCCCACAATTTTAATGAATCACCGTTCTGCCAGATCAAACATACCCATTCCTGTGTCTCGATACATCTTCTATCATTATATGTAATCAGTTTTTTTAAATAGTCAACCATATAGGAGCCTTTTCCTGACCAGACACACACACACACACACACACAAACAGACAGCTTTATATTATATATACATACACACACACACACACACACACACACACACACACACACACACACACACACACATATATGTATATATATATATGCATTTTCACAGGGTCACAATTCTTAGTATGTTATATGTTACAGTGTAACCAAAATTAAATGCTACTCGCTCATGAAATCGTCAATAAAATTTAAAATTCCGTCCTCAATTCAACCATATTTGGTACAAATAAACTTTAGCCTATGCCTGACTTATCCACCAAGAATCAATTTGTAATGTACTTCGGTCTTTGTTTTCTTGCTGTTCAACGATAAGCTCCCAATATAAAACTTTGCACTGCAAGAACTAATTTGAACTGCGATATCTCTCTTCAGTGCAGGAATAGTTTGGGGATTAATTTGATAGATATTACCTTTGAGATAACCCCAAAATAAAAAAGA
This sequence comes from Euprymna scolopes, assembly GCF_053919585.1. NCBI lineage: Eukaryota > Metazoa > Mollusca > Cephalopoda > Sepiida > Sepiolidae > Euprymna > Euprymna scolopes. Next base: position 89,045,263 of record NC_136494.1, on the reverse strand, counting down.
TAAAAAGCTTGGCAGTCATGCTCCGGTAAGTATGAAACCCATTCAGAATCAAACCTCATTCTGATGAGACTATCACCATAATGTACCCATATATGATTGAAACAAAAACTGTTCGACATTCATAGCTGAAACTTGGTGTGCAAGTCAGGCCGAGAGTGAAGTTTATCTGTGCCAAATATGATTGGATTGTAGAAAAGAATTGTGACTCTTATTAGCGATTTCATAGGTGTCATTTTAAGGGTCACTCTATAAACGTGAAAGCGATACGACTCTCTGGTCCTTATTGTGAAAGTCTTTTGGCTGGGTAGTATCCATGATAATGACTTTTGACATATTATATGAGTTTAAACATTATGAGAGTGAATGCTAGCAAAATGTATGTTAAAAGATATTCATGTTGGTTGTTTGGTTTCGTTTTACAGTATATCAAATGTTCTGGTTATTTAATGCTGACTGCAGCCATTTTGATAAGAGTATTTATGCTTAAATCATTTATATCGTCAGATATTTATTCATGCTGTTTGGTCTAATTATTTTTTGTTTGTTTTACAGCATATCAAATTTTTTCCGCTTATTTAATGCCGAATGCCGTCATTGTGGTAAAAGTTTTGTTTCATTTTTGCAAATATTAATTCATGGTGTTTAGTTTGTTTTGTAGAGGAAAATTGTTGTTTTTGTATTTTGGCTTTGCAGAACATGATTGAGTTTTGCAGAACATAATTGAGTTTTGCAAAGGGAAAGAAAAAAAAACAATAAGATCAATATTTGGAGTATTTTAGGTCAAGAATCAGATATCTTCAGACAGCCTGATCTGGGAGCAACAGCTACTCATATTCAGCTTACACAACGCTGTAGTAGAACCGTTAGTGCTTGTAGTCACAATGAGTGCATAACACATGCAAATGACCAAGCCAGTGTGCAATGTGATGTCACAGCGGAGGAAGAGAAGGGAAAGAAAAAATGCACCACATGGCGTGGACAAAGAAGAAGCTATGTGCAGCAGAAGATGAACGTTTGGCTTGTGGTGGCGAGAGACTTTCAACTACATGGCAGACGTCATAAACTAAGAGATTTTAAAACGAGAGGCAATGCGTTATTTTGGTAGAAACATGAATAAATGCATTTTATTTCCACTGAAAATCTGAACCGAATTTCATCCTTTTTGTTTGTTTCCTTGCGACTGTTTCAGATACAACGTTTTGGGTCCAAATGTTAAAATGTAACCACACTGTTCAAAAAGAATAACGACTACATTACAATATGGCAATGCTTCAAATTAAAAACGTCAATTGTTTCAGAGACAAGTAGATAAATATAAAGAGCAGATTTAAAAAAAAATGGAATTAATTCAGATTTTTAAAAAAAGAAATAGACGTGGTTGGACGGTTGTATCGGCGGAAACGTTGTGGAAAAAACAACCAAGATAAGAACAATAGTCTAAAGAATCGAAATAATACAAAAAATAGCAGATATTATATCTGGATACACAAATCTTCGTATTAATACCATCTTTGTTGTCCCTTTTTTCTTATGTCTTTCTGTTCTACCGTGATGTTTTTTTTTTTTCTTATTTTACTCTATATTCCTTATATCTAACATGATAATTACTCATCCGAATATCAACTGTTCATTTCTAAACTCAGGGTTTAACACCAATTACTTTTCTGGTATTTTTTAATGAAAATATACACAAGAATTGAAATCAGAGCCTCCACGTTTGAGAGTTTTATATTTAATAAATAAAATAAATACTTCTCCATATCTCTTTTCTACCACTCCTTATCTCATTCGCCTTAAATTATCACACGATGAAACATTGCACAGTCAAACACATTATTTACTTTAGTGATATATATATATATATATATATCTTTATATATATATATATATATATATATATATATATATATATATATATATATATATACTAGCAATGGGTGCCTGGTGTTGCCCGGGTGTTTGGAGGTGTATGCTGAGCAAAAAGAAAAAAAAAAAAAAAGACAAAAACCGTTCAATTTTTTAAAAAATTTGACCCCTATTATGATCCCTTAAAATTTATTGTTTAGGGCTCAAATCAAGTTATTAAGTTAGATCCATGTCCAAGGAACCTATATCTAAAATTTCACGTGTTTAGACCCAAAATTGTAGGAGGAGTTTGGTAGAGTTCTCAAAGGTCAAATCGTTGATCTTTGGCCCTTTAGTCGCCAAATTTCTGTCCGAAAATAAATCACATCGATTTTCCCAAATCTAAGTACCCTGCATATCAAATTTCGAATCTGTAGGCTTAAAATTGAGAGAGTTATTGCGTAGGGAAATGTACACAGACACACACACACAGACACGTTCACTTTTATACATATATATATATATATATATATATATATATATATATATATATATATATATATATAGAGAGAGAGAGAGAGAGAGAGAGAGAGATACAGTAGAACCCCGGGATACGCCATTAATCTGTTTTGGAGTTGGGATCATAAGGTGAAATTGCCGTATGGCGAGGCCTAAGCAAAATTTTGTACAGTAAATATTAACAATTAGCAACAAAATGCAGTACAGTATATAATATATATATATATATATATATAATCAAATAACATTATAAATAACACTACAGGGCAGGGAAAATACCGTAACCAGGGGCCGCAAAAAACATTGTATTCCACATTGTAACCTAAAAAACAAGTGCTCCAGGGTACTACTGTATATATATATATATATATATATATATATATATATATATATATATATATGTTCATCATCACCATCGTCATAGACATCAAAGAGACCTGGCATCCTTAAAATGGTTTTCCTATATGAACTTTTTAACAGAAGATGGCGACTAAGGTCTGCCCATTACATGTATCGTTTCTGTCGGACATGTATTGTTTTTATTTCTGTATTAATTTATTTAAATTGATTTGAACATGAATAGATAAAATAAAATTAAGTAAATTAATTTAATTGGACGCTTCTTAGGTTTGAGATTTGCACACATACAGTAACTCTTGACCACTTGTTTTACATGTCGTGTGTGTTGGATTTGTTTTTATTTATTCATTGTTGAGGCACTGATGAACAGCGTGTGTCTGCCACCGTATAACTGGACCCCCACTGCCTTGCGAGCCAAGGTTCTTTAACCAAAGACTAAGGGTGAGGTAACCCTGACAGAAACCTCCAGAGAAGCTTAAGCCCTGTCAGATGCAGCATGCATGACCCCCCCCCCCCCCGGTGTATTGAATATTCTCTGGTGCCCAGCAACCTAAGCCCCAGACATGGATCAAATAGCATTGAGGTGGAGAGGACTCCCGCAATCCATGATGAAGGCAACTCCTCTTAGAGAAGCAACTCTGGTTTAAAAAAAACATAAAGCGGAAGACCAGTATGGAAGCATGTAATAACTGATCTGCACACAGACGAAAAAAGGCTTATCCTAATATCGCTTTTCACAACAATACTTAGGCAGTTGTGTGCTCGATGGGGCTTTTTCTGACTGAGCAGCATTTTCAGGATAGTACTGCTCACCGAAGAATTTGGGAGAGGACAAGAAAATGCACCCTAAAACTATTAGCAGGAACAGGAACAGAAGATATTATGCTAAACGACACTCACTCCAGCTCTATTGCTGGAATGTGAGAATACTTATTGACGATGGTAAAGACTAGAATAGAAGACTGCAATTTTGGCTAAGGAAGTGCAAAGATATAGACATTGCTGCACGCTCTGAAACACGTTTCGCAGGTGAGGATCAACTGGTTGAGCATGAGTCAGGCTACACGATCTTCTGGTCTGGTAAATTTGAAAAGGAGAGGCGCGAGGGTGGTGTGGGCTTTGCAGTTGAGACCTCCTTAATTACCAAGATCGAGCAGCCAATTTGCATAAATAACCGTGCAATAAGATTGAAAATTCCCCTTGCTGCTGATCATTACATGAATGCTCTTTCTGTCTATGCGCCGACTCTTACTCCATCTGAAGACGATATTACTTCTTTTCATCATATGCTTAGATATGGTATCACCAGTTTGCCAAGTGCTGAGAGTTTCGTGGTTCTTGGTGACTTCAATGCATGGATCGGATCAGACAATGGGGCTTGGTTTTCGCTGGGTTCGTATGGCATTGGCAGAGTTAATTCAAATGATACGCTGCTCCTCCATCTTTGCAGTGAGCTAAATCTTGTTATCACCAACACTTTTTCTCACCAGAAAAACAAGGAGACCTAAACATGGCTATTTGCTCGATTACATACTGTATACATGTGGTGATCTTGAAAATATTTGCAAAGTTAGAGTAATGTATGGTGCCGACTGTAGTACTGATCATTTAATGGTCAGAGCTAAACTCAAAATTACAATTCACTAGAAAAGCTGTTTCAATGGTGTCAAAGTGCCTAAGCGTATTGTTATCTCCAAATTGAAAGATCCCGTCCTACGAAATTCCTTGAAATCTGCTTTTAAACAGGTGGATTTCTCAGATTATGATTGGGAGACAGTAAGAGATACAATATACCAAAAAGGTGTTGAAGCTCTTGGATTGAAGGTTCCCAGACATCGATATTGGTTTGCTGATAACTCCAATCTAATCAACCTTCAAATTGATAAGAAGCAGAAAGCTTATTTGAAACTTCTGAACTCTTCACCTCTAAACAGGCCAGCTTTCGCTGTCCACTTCTCTTCTGTAAATAGTGAGGTTCAGTGTTGTGTGCACCAAATAAATAAACAAATGGTGGTTTGACCTCTCCAGGGAGATACACACTGCCTACGATCCTAGATATGTTAAGACATTTTACACTTTGCTTCGTCAGGCCTATGGTCCAAAATCCTCTTCAATTACACCACCCCTGGCAAAGAATGGGAGAACCTTGCTGAAAACCTTAAATGAAATTATACATCGATGGCATTTCCTGATCTTTTGTTGATGTTGATGTTGTATAAATAGAAAGTATTCCTCAGTGTTCCTTTCATACGTAACTTGATGATGTACCGAGTCTCATGGAAACAGTTGACTGCATAAAACAGATAATTTCGAACAAAGCCCCTGGGCTGGATGGCATTCCTGTTGAGCTGCTGAAAAATGGTGGTGTCAATGTACATTGTGCAGTTCACTCTTTGATAGTATGGCAGGGTGACCCAGTTGTCCAAGATTGGATGAATGCCATCCTGATTATGCTGTACAAAAGAAAAGATGCAAGGTCTGATTGTGGAAATTATTGAGGTATCTCGCTGCTATCAACGGTTGGAAAGATATTCGCACGGTTCTTGCTAAATCGATTGTGAAAGTATGTCTGTCGTTATATCCTTCTGGAATCCTACTATGGTTTTAGAGGTGGTTGCAGGACCATTTATATGGTATTTTCTGCGAGACAGGTTTTAGAAAAGTGTATTGAGCAGCGTATGCCTCTTCGCCAGGTGTTTGTGGACTTAACCAAGGCATTAGACACAGTCAACCGTAAGGCTTTCTGGAATGTGCTGAAAAAATTTCGCTGTACACCTGCTTTTACGGAAAAGTTCATGCAACTTCATCATTGTATAAAAGGTTGTGTCAACAACTTCTACTGTACACTCTTTAACCCTTATCCTCGGGTGGCCCCTTGGCCTCGATAAGTGGTGATGCCTATGTAATAAAAAAAACCTTCAATGGTCGGCTATCAGAAGAATTCCCCATTGATAATGGAGTGAAGCAGGGTGATATAGCTGCACCAACATTGTTTTCACTCTATCTGACTGCTGTGCTCCAGTATGGTTCCTGTGATTGCAATACGGGTGCTTATATTAGATTCTGAAGGACTGGAAAGGTGTTCAACCTCAGAAGATTCCAAGCCAAAACACTTGTTAGTGATAGACTTGTTAGGAAGCTGTTATATCCTGATGATGCTGACTTGGTGACACACTCCCCAGTTGATATGCAATTAGTGATGTATCTCTTCAGGAATGCTTGTACCTGCTTCAGACTAACAGTTAGTATTAGAAAACTAAGGTCGTGTACACTCCGGCTCCTGGTGATCTGTATGTGTAACCTGATATCTCTGTCTATGGAAAACACCTTCAAGTCGTAAAAAATTTTGTCTACCTTGGTAGTACCTTATAAAATGATGGCACTCTTGATGGGAAATAAGACAGAGAATCAGAAACGCATCAGACGCGTTTGGTAGGTTACAAGATAGAGTCTGGTCTGATGGGGATATAACTCTGACAACTAAAATTTCAGTATATAAAAAATGTGTAGTAATATCCCTTCTCTATGCCTCTGAAACAGGAACCTTGTACCGGTCACAGGTAGAACTGCTTGAGAGGTTTCATCAGCACTGCCTTAGACACATTCTTGGTTTAAAGTGGTTTAAACTCGCATTTAGGTAAAAGTGTGCTTTTGTATAAATAATTGAGTTCTTTTCAAACATATCTCAAAAACAAAAACAAATAAACAACATCTACATAAGTGGCAATATATCCAAACAGTCGTGCGAGATGGACCGGTGGTAGGAGTTTAGGCTTCTTACCATGAGGTCCCGATTTTTAATCATGCTAGCTTCAGCCACTTTGATGAGTCGTAGACGACGAAACACGTGTCAGTGGATAATTATATTTTAAAAACAATATATATATATATATATATATATATATATATATATATATATATATATATACATGGGCGTGTGTGTGTGTTTCTCCATAGTTGGATTGCATGAAATTCTTTGGTTGGAGATTCTTCTTTGAAGTGAGGAACTCCATAATATTATCAATTTGCTGATTTCATTTTCCGTTTGCTTTCTGATTCCAGGAATCCTGATAAGTTTATTTGATTAACTCAATTTTCAAATCGTGAAATGCTACTCCTAAATTTTCTCCATTTTTCTAAGATAATTTTGCAATTTTCCAACTCATCGAGAAAGAAAACTATGAAAAACTTGATTAAAAGAAAATTATATTAAAAGAAACGTTTTGTAAATCCAAGATGATCGTATATTTCATCATTTGTGTTATTTATATCTTACTAGCTGACACGACCCGGCATTGCACCGGAACATATGACATTGCTTACATTTTAAACAAAGTATTATTATTATGAATATGCAGAGGTCATGGCTAAATTATGTTCGAATGCATTATTTTTAACTAAATATTTAATAAAAATGAAATTGGTAGTATTTAAATTATTCTGACTACTGAGTGTTATGTTCACAATGTTTTGCATGATTTGTTTTTATTTTTACATAGGAGTCACCACTTATTAAGGCCCAGAGGTCACTTGAGGATAAAGGTTAAAGAGTGTTCAGTATTCAATGGGACAATATCATAGTAATCGTTAGTAGTGTAAATTTAGTCAATTGGATTACTTAAGGGAAAAGGCTCATCAAGAACTTGTTTATGTTGGATTTGAAGACGACCATATTGTAGTCAGCTGGAAAGCAGGTAAACGGAAGAGAGTTCTATCGGCGTGCAGTTCTAAGAAAGAAGCTTTGTTCATGGAATCTACGTTTAGGTTTAGGCACAGATAAAGAGTGGAGTAAATTATTGATAGTGTTTTCAGCTTTCTCAAAGTTTGGTGAGGGGGAACCTTAGATTGGAGCTCAGACGAGAACTTGCCATGAAAATAATGATAAAGCAGTCAGGCTCGCAACGTGTCTTCTGTGAGAAAGAGGTTGCAGGGAAGAGAAAAGGACATCCCCTACTAAGCTACGAAGTCTAGTTTAAACTCTGTCAAGGCAGGTAAGATATTTTTAACAGCTCCTGCCCAGATGTGGCAACAATACCCCATCCTTGGACATACCTGGATCTTATATTGGTAGAGATCTCCAACCTCTTTTAGGTGTATCTTGTCAAATTCAGGAATCTTCTGTTAAACTCAGAAATCTACACAGAATTTTAAATTTCACTGTTTATTTAATCCATGGAAGTCGCACGCTCTCGTTCCATCAGCCATGACTGGATAGAAGTGATAAGTAATTTGCAGTGGTATTTTTGAGTGTCAGCCGCACTGAGGATTGAAGTTTCAACCTGCCGAAGAATGTAACTTACAACTGAATTTTATCAAGTACTGTACGTCTAAAACGTTGTGAATATCATATTCAAAATGAGGCTAATAGTCTGAATAATCCAAATAATAAAAGTTATCAATTCACATTTCAAAAATTCAAAAAGAGAAAAGTAGAATATTTTAAATAACATTTTGGACGTCTTCGGAAAGTGACGATCAAATCTATTATTTTTAATTGAAACAATGCATTAATAAAACTGGAATGATTTGAATGAAATCGGCTGTTTATCGTTAATGTCGAAACTCATTGTAGTTTATGTGTGTGAAAGTATGGGAAATTATTTGGGAATTTCTCTTAAGAAAGAAAAATTGAAATATATGATTATGAAATTTTAAATGGAGATTATACCAAGGTGATCTATAATATAAAATAGTAAATAAAAATGATAGATTATATGGTCAGGGGTGTGTATAGAGATTGCATTTGGAATGTAACTGTGATTGTTTTGATAATTTCGTAGTTGGAACGGAAATAAAAATTGAAACATTGTATTTTTATATTTTGAGGCATGCTGAATTGAGGAATTGCATTAAAAACAATTTTCAGAATTATGTCACTGTGTAACAGAGCCGGAAGCAGCAACAGCAGCTGTATAAAGATATGCAAATGACTAAACTGGCTGCGCAAAGTGACGTCACAGCAGAGATAAAAAGACACGTATTTGGAGGGTTGTGGTTCAGTGAAGTGGTATTCGAGACATGATGAGAGAAACACATTTTCAAGATGTGGATAGTGTTTGGAAAAGCATGTGTTCGAGACATATGGGTGATGTCACAGCAGAGGTGAAAAGTCACATGTGGCCAGAGAAGGAGAAATGAACTGTTTATATATTTAGAAAAACTATGTATTGTTATTCATTGGACTACTGTTCTCATCTTGAGTGTGATTTTCTAAACGTTTGGGTCGATATAACCTCCGACCTTCTTCAGGTGTTTCTTGTTGAACTCGGAAATGTTTCTGTCAAACTCGGGAATTTGGACGGAATTTCGAGTGAAACCCTTTACTTTACGGGGCTAGCGTGGTAGTGTGGTCTTTTTCCATCAGCCATGACTGGATAGAGCTCTTAAGTAATTTGCAAATGTATTTTTTTGTTGCCCACACTTAGGATTGAACCTTCAACCATCAGGAGAATATCACTTTTACAAATGATTTTTTCCAATACTCTAATCACTGTGTCACGGGTACGAATTTTAAGAGCCTTAAACCTATTTTTATTTCTAGTTGTAAATATCACAATTTATTACTAATTATTACTATATATATTAATATCTATCTATCTCTATACTTATTACTTGTATATATTAATGTTTTTACCTATTAGTTGTATATATTATGTACTAGCATTTCACACCGGCGTTGCCCGGGTGTTTGGAAGTGTATGTTGAACAAAAAAATAAAAAAAGTGGTAGTAGGAAGGTAGGCGCAAACCAGTACCGCAAAGAAGGAAAAGAATGGGGAAAAAACCTGACGTCTTTGCTGTAACGACCACCGCCAAACAGGAAGTGAGGTAGGTTTAAATTAAGGCGAGACAATCGAAAGGAGAGCATCACTTTGGAAAATATCGGCGAAAAAAGCGACCCCCCCCCTGTAGAAAAGTGCCTAGTCGAAGGTGAAGATTTTAATGTTTTTAGTGAATTTTTCGATATTTATCGTTTGAAGGGTCGATCTTCAAAATGATAGAGATCTTGTGAAAATCCGTCGCCTCTGTCAAAAGTTTAAGGCAGAAATATAAACAGACGTACATACATACATTTATATATTGGTAACTAAAAATTTTCGACCCAAACCGATTAAAGAGCTTACTCTATCTCTTTATGTAATGTTTCAAATGTTTAGATCAGAAATTGTCTGAGTAATTTGGTAGAGACCGCAGAGGTCAAATCTTTCCAAAATTTTGACCCCTATTATGACCCCTTAGCATTTATTGTTTGGGGCTTAAATCAAGTTATTAAGTTAGATCCATGTCCATGGAACCTATATCTAAACTTTCAAGTGTTTAGACCTAAAATTGTCGGACGAGTTTGGTAGAATTTTCAAAAGTAAAATCGTTGAACTTTGACTACTTAACAGGCAAATTTCTGGCTGGAAACCGATTATAAAGATTTTCCCAACTCTCAGTACCCTGTATATCAAATTTCGAGTCTGTAGATTAAAAATTGACAGAGTTATTGCATAAGTAAATGTACACATGCACAAAGACACACAGATATACAGACACATAGATACACAGACACGTTCACTTTTATAGATATACTAGCATTTCAGCCCGGCGTTGCCCGGGTGTTTGGATGCGTATGTTGAGCAAAAAAAAAAAAAAAGACAAACAAAAAAAAAAACATGTGGTAGTAGGAAGGAAGGCTGGAACCCGTACTGCAAAGGAGGAAACGAACGGGGGAAAAAGCTGACGCCTATGCTGTTACGACCATCGTCACACTGGAACTGACATTTTTTAAAATTAAGGCTAGACAATCGAAAGGAAAGGATGACTTTCATAAATATCGGCGAAAAAAGCCCCCCCCCCTCGCCCGTAGAAATGTTCCCAGTTGAAGGTGAAGATATTAATGTTTTAGCCAATTTTTCGATATCTGTCTAGAAGGTCGGACATAAAAACGATACTAATCTTGGTAAAATAGGTCGCCTCTGTCGAAAGTTTTGGGCAGGCATCCAAACATATATACATACATACATACATACATTTATATATTGGTAACTAAAAATTTCCGAACAAACCGATTAAAAAGCTTGCCCTATCTCTGAATAACCTTTATGTAAAATTTCAAATGTTTAGTCCAGAAATTGTCTGAGTAATTTGGTAGAGACCGCAGTGGTCCAATTTTTTTTTTAACTTCGACCCCTATTATGATGCCTTAACATTTATTGTTTTGAGCTCAAATCAAGTTATTAATTAGATCCATGACTAAGAAACGTATATCTAAAATTTAAAGTGTTTAGACACAAAGTTGTCAGAGGAGTTTGGTAGAGTTCTCAAAGGTCAAATCGTTGAACTTTGACCTCTTAATAGCCAAATTTCTGGCCGAAAACAAATCACATAAATTTTCCCAAATCTCAGTACCCTGTATATCAAATTTCGAGTCTGTAGATTAAAATTGAGAGAGTTATTGCTTAGGGAAATGTACACACACAGACAGACACACAGACAGACACACAGACACACAGACACACAGAAATACAGTCACGTTAACTTTCATAGATATACTAGCATGGGTGCCCGGTGTTGCCCGGGTATTTGGAGGTGTATGTTGAGCAAAAAAAAAACGGTCATTTTTTTTAACTTTGACCCCTATTATGATCTCTTAAAATTAATTATTTTGGGCTCACATCGAGTTATTACGTTAGATCCATGTCCAAGGAACATATATCTAAGATTTCAAGTGTTTACACCCAAAATTGTCAGAGGAGTTTGGTAGAGTTCTCAAAGATCAAATCGTTGAACTTTGACCCAATAACAGCAAAATTTCTGGCCGAAAACTGATCACATAAATTCTCCACAATCTCAGTACCCTGTATATAAAATTTCGAGTCTGTAGACTTAAAATTGATAGAGTTTTATTTATTTTTTATTTACATAGGCATCACCACATTATCAAGGCCAAGAGGCCACTCAAGGATAAGGGTTAAAGAGTGTACAGTAGAAATTGGACATTATAGTAATCATTAGAAATGAAAATTCGGTAAAGTTGATAACTTATATGGAACGGCTCATCAAGAACGTATTTACGTTAGAATTGAAGACAACCATATTGTAGTCAGCCGGAAAGCAGGAAAACGGAAGACAATTCTACAGGCGTGCAGTTCTAAGAAAAAAACTTTGTTCATGGAATCTACGTTTAGGTTTAGGCACAGATAAAGAGTGGGGGAAATTATTGATAGTGTTTACAGCTAGACGAGTGTTTCTTGTGAAAGTTTGGCGAGGGGGGACCATAGATTGAAGCTCATTCGAACACTTTCCATGAAAATAACGATACATCAGAGACATTGCGTAGGGAAATGTACACAGACACACAAGCAGACAGACAGACAGACAGATAGACACACAGACACGTTCACTTTTATAGAAATACTAGCATTTCAGCTCGGCGTTGCCCGGGTGTTTGGATGTGTATGTTGAACAAAAAAAAAGGTGGTTGTAGGAGGCAGGCTGGAACCCGTACCGCAAAGGAGGAAAAGAACGGGGTAAAATCTTACGTTTATGCTGTTACGACCACCGCCAAACCCGAAGCGACATTTTTTAAAATTAAGGCTAGACGATCTAAAGGGGAGGATAACTTTAAAAAATATCTGCGAAAAAAGTTACCCCCCCCTGTAGAAAAGTGCCTTGATAAAGGGGGAGATATTAATGCTTTTAGCCAATTTTTTGATATTTGTCGTGTGAATGGTCGAACTTTAAAACGGTACTGATTTTGGTAAAATCCGTCGCCTCTATTTTCAAATGCGTAGACCCAAAATTGCCAAAGGAGTTTGGAAGAGTTCTCAAAGGTCAAATCGTTGAACTTTGACCCCTTACTCGCCAAATTTCTGGCCAAAAACCGATCAGATCGATTTTCCCAAATCTCAGTACCCTGTATATCAAATTTCGAGTCTGTAGACCAAAATTTACAGAGTTATTGTGTAGGGAAATGTACACACACCGACACGTTCACTTTTATATATATATACAGTTGTGCCCGATATTATTCATACCCCCCCCCCCTTGAAAATTGAGTTTATTAGGTGTAACTTTGTTAGAATTTATTGTTTACGTCCATATTGATACATATTCTTAATAAACCTCTTCTGATCATTTTCGTCATTTTAAAATCTCGGGATACTTGTAATAAAAGAAATATACAGCTATTTATAAAATCTGCAATGTTCAAAAATAATCATACCCCCTTATTTTTTCAGTATTAATCGAGTTTCTGACTGTTTGTTTCCTGTTTGATTCTTATTTTGAATGCTTTTATACAACCTTTGATTAATTTCATTTCGTTTTTTGCATTTTTCAGAAATTAAAATGATATCAACTGAAAACCAATAAAAGAATAAAAATTATTAGAATGGGGAAGAAAAAAGAGCTTAGTAATGATCTTAGGACTAAAATTGCGAATTCACATAAGGATGGTTTAGGTTAAAAGTCAATTTCCAAGAAATTTGAGGTCCCTACAGCAACAGTACAGAGCATCATCAAAAAATTCCAGAGCCACCACACAACAAACAACTTGATTGGTAGAGGAAGGAAAAGGAAACTGTCTGCTAGAGCCACCAGGAATATTGTAAGAAGTGTTAATGCAAATCCAACCACCACTACTAAGGACATTTTAGAAAATCTGGAGTCTTCTGGCATAAAAATATCAAGGCAAACATTGTAAAGGACTCTGCATGAAAATGGTCTGAAAGGAAGAAGACCAAGAAGGACTCTATTGCACACCGGAAAACACCTTGCAGCACGTCTAAAGTTTACTAGGAACCATGTGAATTCTCCAGAGTCCGTTTTCTCAAGTATTTTGTGGACTCACGAAACAAAAATTGAATTGTTTGGCCATATGGATGCTTCTTACGTTTGGAGGAAGAAAGGAGAAGCTTACAACCCAAAGAACACCATACCCACGGTGAAACATGGTGGTGGTAGCCTAATGTTTTGGGGCTCCTTTTCGGCTAGTGGTCCAGGTAGTTTGGTCAAGATAGATGGAACCATGAAGAAGGAGCAATATTTGGAGATACTCCAGAAAAACATTAGACAGGATGCGGAGAAGCTCCATTTAGGACCAAACTGGGTCCTTCAACAGGATAATGATCCAAAACATACTGCCAAAATAGTCAAGAAATGGTTTGAGGATAATCAAATTAATGTTTTGGAATGGCCTAGCCAGAGTCCCGACCTGAACCCTATCGAAAACCTCTGGCACATATTGAGAACTGAGGTTAAAAAGCGGAAACCTAGAAATTTGAGGGATTTGGAGAACTACTGCATTGAAGAATGGTCAAAAATCAGTGTTGATGCTTGTAAAAACCTTGTTGATAAATATCCAAAACGGTTACAGGCAGTTATTAAGAATAAAGGGCATGCTATTGACTATTAGTAAGAGAGGTATGAATAATTTTGAACTAGTGCCATTATTGTTTTTCTTTGTATAATGTTTCAAACTTGCATAATTTATTTATTTGTTGAGTTTAAATTAAATGCTTATGCTTGATTTATTGTTTGAAATCCCTTTAATATTGTCTACCTTCTGGTTTGAGCAATAATCTTATAGAAATCTCAAAGATCCGAGGGGTATGAATAATATCGGGCACAAGTGTATATATATATATATATATATATATATATATATATATATATATATATATATATATATATATATATATATAGAGAGAGAGAGAGAGAGAGAGAGAGAGAGATAGATAGATAGATAGATAGACTAGCATTTCAGCCCGGCATTACCATGGTGTTTGGATGTGTCTTTTGAGCAAAAAAAAAAGTGGTAGTAGTAACGCAGGCCTGAACCCGTACCGCAAAGGAGAAATGAACAGGGGAAAAAACCTGACGTCTTTGCGGTTACGACCACCGCCAAACCTGAAGAGACTAACGTTTAAATTAAAGCTAGACAATCAAAAAGAGATGATAACTGAAAAATATCGGCGAAAAAAGCGACCCCCCCCCGTAGAAAAGTTCCCAGTTGAACCTGAAGATATTAATGTTTTTAGCTGATTTTTCGATATTTGTCGAACTTAAAAACGATGCTGATCTTGGTAAAATCCGTCGCCTTTGTTGAAATTTTAGGCACACATGCAAACATACATACATACATTTATATATTGGTAACTAAAAATTTTCGACCCAAACCGATGAAAAAGCTTGCCCAATCTCTGATTACCCTTTATGTAAAATTTCAAATGTTTAGACCAGAAATTGTCTGAGTAATTTGGAAGAGAGCGCAGAGGTAATTTTTTTCTTTAACGTTAAGCCATATTATGACCCCCTTAAATTTTATTGTTTTGGGCTCAAATCAAGTTATTAAGTTAGATCTATGTCCATGGAACCTATATCTAAACTTTCAAGTGTTTAGACCCAAAATTGTCGGAGGAGTTTGGTAGAGTTCTCAAAGATCAAATCGTTGAATTTTGACCCCTTACTCGCCAAATTTCTGGCCGGAAACCGATCACATCGATTTCCCCAAATCTCAGTACCCTGTATATCAAATTTCGAGTCTGTAGACTGAAAATGTAGAGAGTTATTGCGTAGGGAAATGTACACAGGCATACAGACACACAGATACACGAACAGGTTCACTTTTATAGATATACTAGCATTTCAGCCCGGCGTTGCCCGGGTATTTGGATATGTGTGTTGAGCAAAAGAAAAAAAAATGGTAGTAGGAAGGCAGGCTGGAACCCGTACCACAAATGTGGAAAGGAACGGGAAAAAAACCTGACGTCTATCCTGTTACGACCACCGCCACACTGGAACTGACATTTTTAAAATTAATGCTAGACAGTCGAAAGGAGAGGATGACTTTCAAAAATATTCGGCGAAAAAAGCGACCGCCTCCCTGTAGAAAAGTGCCCAGTTGAAGGTGAAGATATTAATGTTTTAGCCATTTTTTTAAATATTTGTCGTCTAGAAAGTCGGACTTAAAAACGATACTGATCTTGGTAAAATGCGTCACATCTGTCGAAAGTTTTAGGCACATGCAAACATACATACATACATTTATATATTGGTAACTTAAAATTTTCGATCCAAACCGATTAAAAAGCTTGCCCTATCTCTGAATACCCTCTATGTAAATTTTCAAATATTTAGCTCAGAAATTGTCTGAGTAAATTGGTAGAGACCGCAGAGGTCAATTTTTTAAAAATATTACTCCTATTATGACCACTTATTATTTATAGTTTTGCGCTCAAACCAATTATAAAGTTAGATCCATGTCCAAGGAACCTATATCTAAACGTTCAATGTTTAGACCCAAAATCGTAGGAGGAGTTTGGAAGAGTTCTCAAAGGTCAAATCGTTGAACTTTGACCCATTAATAGCCAAATTTCTGGCAGAAAATGGATCACAAAGATTTTCCCAAATCTCAGTACCCTGTATATCAAATTTCGAGTCTGTAGACTTAAAATGTAGAGAGTTATTGCGTAGGGAAATGTACACACACACACACACACACACACACACACACACACACACACACACACAGAAACACGTTCACTTTTATAGATATACTAGCATAGGTGCCCAGCATTGCCCGAGTGTTTGGTGTATGCTGAGCAAAAAAAAAAAAAAAAAAATTAAAAAAAGGTAAGTTTTTTTTTTATTTGACTCCTATTATGATCCCTTAACATGTATTGTTTTGGGCTCAAATCAAGTTATTAAGTTAGACCTATGCCCATGGAACCTATATCTAAACCTTCAAGTGTTTAGACCAAAAAGGTCAAATCGTTGAACTTTGACACCTTAACCGCCAAAATTCTGGCCGAAAACCGATCAGATCGATTTTCCCAAATCTCAGTACCCTGTATATCAAATTTTGAGTCTGTATACTAAAAATTGACAGAGTTATTGCATAGGGAAATTTACACAGGCACACAGACAGACACACACACAGACACGTTCACTTTTATAGATATACTAGCGTTGCCCGGGTGTTTGTAGGTGTGTGTTGTGTTAAATAAAAAAGGCCCTGGGGGAGGGGGCAGGATCGAACCCGAAGACCTGAGGCGAAGTTTGAACATAAAATCGGCCAGCCAGAATGAGTTACTGAACCAAATTGACAGGTGCGCGCCCGGAAGTCGTCGAGCGTTACGACGACGACGACGACGACGACGACGACGGCGACGACGACGACGTCAATGGCCAGGTTTGTTTGTTATAAGCGAAGTAAAAAAAGAAAACAACGTTTTAATTAAGCGTGGGGGGGGGTAATCAAAACATCGAAAAAAAACACACAAAAAAACTAACGTAAGGCAAACGAACTATGAAAACTGAAAACGAACATGTGCAAAGTGGCTTAAATAAGCCTGTTTCGATATTAAAATTTAAAAATTCGGTGAGTACCCGGGTGTTTTGGGTAGTGTGGTCAAGGGTGGATAAGCGAAGTAAAAAAAAAAAAAAAAAAAAAAACAGAAAAACGAACATTACGTGAAAAATGGCTTAAATAACACTGGTTCAATATTTAAATTTTAAAAATCGAAAAAAAAAAAGACATCTCACACCACGATTCGAATCAAAAACGTCTAGATAATGAACCAACGCGCTAATCAACTGACCTAATGCGACGTACACGAACATTGATCAGTTTTTCAACTATTTAAAGTAAATCAGGTCATGACGTCATCTGTCGCATGCGTAGAACCGGTCGAGAGGGCCGATTTTGTTGACCCTCCCCCCCCTGTCGAAATTGTCGATTTCGAGGTGAAAAAATGAACGTTTTTGGCTAATTTTTCGATATTTTTGAGCGAAGGATGGATCTTCAATATAATACCGAGTTTCTGAATGTTTGTTGAGTCTGTCGAAAGTTTTTAGCAGACACACAAACATACATACATACATACATACATACATACATTTTCGCTTTTATATATATAAAAATAGACTAGCATGGGTGCCAGACCTTGCCGAGGTATTTGGAAGTGTATGTTGAGCAAAAATAAAAATAAATAAAAAAAGGTCAGTTTTTAAAACTTTGACCCCTATTACGACCCCTTAACATTTATTGTTTTGGGCTGAAATCAAATTACTAAGTTAGAGTCATGTCCAAGGAACGTATGTCTAAAATTTCAAGTGTTTAGACCCAAAATTGTTGGAGGAGTTTGGAAGAGTTCTCAAAGATTGACAGAGTTATTGCTTAGGGAAATGTCCACATACATACACACAGACACACAGATACACAAACAGACAGATACACAGACACGTTCATTTTATAGATAGATAGATAGATAGATAGATAGATACATAGATAGGTAGATAGATAGATTGTTTATAATTACTGGTTCCCATATCGTATTAAATTCTATACTAGGCCTACTTAGCATATGTTCTGCTTCCTTCAGTCGTCTTACTCTCCACCGTTCTTCTCTGTCTATAATTTTGACTTCGTACCATGAAAAACACACTCAAGATGAGAACAGTAGTTCGATGAATAATTATACAAATAATCAATCCTCATCTCAAAAATTCAGAAACCTTGTAGAAAAACTTTGTTGAGTTTTCCCTTTCTTCTATATCTTTGCGATGGAGCATGTAACGTGTTAGTCAGATAAAATGTAACGCTAAAAATGTGTACATTACAACTGATTGTGAGAGAATCAAAGCTTCCAGGACAGGATTAAGGTAGACAATGTTGGGGTAGTTGATAAAGTAGAGAAGTAGGGCAGTCCAAGTCAGGCAATCCTTTATTTGTATTAGACTTAAATACGTTATAAGATGGAATACTATTGCTACATTTGGGGAGATGCTACTTAAACCACCTAATCCTGCATTTACGGAGTAGAAAACCGACTTTGAAGTCTACAGGAGTATGTCATCTTTTGTTCCAATCACTTTGTCACAGGAGAAAGATTGCTATTCTTTACTCTATCCTTATTACCATGGTAGCGTCTTGACTGAGCTCCAAACTATGCACCCTCCTCCCACGTAAAACATTCACAACAACTCGGTTATCTACAACCACTGTTAATAATCCCTCTTCCTCTTTCTGTGTATATAAAATTAAGCGGAACTTTGATGAGCAATGTTTCTTTCCTTGAACTGCCCTTCTCTGGTATATAATACTGTGGTGCTGTTTCCCAGCTTACTACAACATTGTCTTTTTCAAGTACAAAATAAACAAATTCTTGTAGTGCTCTTCCCTTAACTAGTCAAATTCTGCCCAGTTTCAATCATCACGGTATTGTCTCACCGTTTACCTGAGAAATATGTTAACCCTGATCCTCGAATGATTTTTGGCTCTTGATTAATAGTGATTAACTCATCAATTTCCTGGTTATCTGAATGTTTTATTATTGAGTTGAAACGTTGTGTAATGACTAAAACTGGGTTAGAATACACAAACTTAATGGAAAAAAGTTATTCTATTTACCAGGTTGACAAGAAAGGTCTTGCAACTTTTAACTTTTAAATTCACATGGACATATCTCGGCTCAAACAAAGATCTATTTATTGAAATAAGTACCATCAGAAACAACACACTTTTATCAACACAAAACAAGTGTATTTATGCAAGTAATGCACAAATCTTGCGTTCTGGTGGCGATGAAGTCGCTGAAGGCGTTTTTTTTATATCGCTTAGGTTTTTGAAGTATGTCTCACACAGAAAATTGTCAAGATGCCTGAAAAGGTGGCAGTCAAAAGGAAAAGGTGAGAGGTCTGAACAGTATAGTGGATGAGGAAGAGTTTTGTAGCCCAATTCGTTCAACTTCTGCAGGGTGGGTTAAGCAACGTACGGTCGGCTAGTGAATTGGGCCTTTTCTGTTGACTAATGCTGAGTGTAGTCAAAGTTTCTGATACATTTCATCCATTTAAAACGATTGTAATTTAAACGATTAGATAGAGAAAAAAAAAACGCTCTTTACAATAAGTTTTCGTCCCAATATCTTTACTTTAGATGTATAAAGTAAAAGTGTTATAATAAAAACTTATTTGAAAATACATCATTGGAAATCAAAAGAAAAAAGTCTACAAGAACTTTCTTCTCAACCAAATAGAAAGCGAAATATTGACTCTCCTATAAACAGAACACTGGGTACATGTGATATATTTTATAAAAGATAAAATTTACATATTATGGTTATGAGCAAAGCAGTTCACACAAAGAGTTACTTTGCAATTTTAGTAATAAGTTAGTCACTTACTATTGCAAGACCCATTTACCATCGAACAAATAGAATTTGAGCAAATTTCACAGGAACTTTTAAAAGGGTTTCAACAACTCTCAGAGATAAATTCATGAATAATAGAATGTTGCTCGGCGTTTTCCGGTTGTAAGATACTCTTAAATATGATATTTTTATGTGTACAGATTTTGTATTTCTTATTATAGAGCCAATACCCTATTTATTATTATATTGTACCCAATATAAAGCAGTGTCTCTCTTGACGTTACCTGTCATAAATACACTTAAATATATTTTAGTTCATGTAGATTTCGTATTTATTATTTAGATCCAATATTCCATTGATTATTATATTGTACCTCATATAGAATAGTGATTTTAGAAGCTAAAAAAATATATATGATCTAGATGTCACCAGAATCGAAACCAACATATATAACGTTCTAGCCTTAGTTGTAAAGTTGTAAAAGTTTGCTAGAATTGGCGTAATGATATTAAAATTTGAGACAATGACAAACGAATTCAGACTGTTTATATCATATAATAAAATGATAAATATAATATAATATAATCATAACAAGATAATATAATATGATCATAACAAGATGATATAATATAATCATAACAAGATAATAAAATGATAAATATGATATAATATAATCATAACAAGATAATAAATAAATATTTTACCCAATATATAGTTTGTTGGAAATGACGTCAAGACATTAAAATCCGAGACAGTGACAACTAAATTTAGACTCTTAATCTAATATATCAAAAATTATATGTCTGTCTGTCTGTCTTCATATTTTCAATCTATCTCCACTAAAACTAAAATTGCAGAGCGGCGCTAAAGGCCTCTAATTATTGGATTTTTTACGGATTATTCTTTTATGGGTCTTTAGCCGATTAAAATAGTTTTTAAAGGGTCAAAATGGGTTAAAATGGAAAAAATTATTATCCATTTTATACATTCATCTTATTTTCTTTTCATTTTTCAATATTTAATCAGTGCATATGTGTCTCAAGTTGGCACGGTAGTAACGTCATTAGCTTTGAAGGCTACAGTTTTGTTTTCGGTTTCGATTCTAGCTGATGGCACCAAAATACTTTTTTTTTTTTACTTTGAAATCACGACTCTATAATAATATATACGAAATCTGAACAAATGAAACTATCATATTTAAACGCATTTTACAACCGGGCAAAGTCGCCCCCGCTCCGCTAGTATCATGCAATAAAATAATAAATATAATATATAATATAATATAATCAAAAGATTATAGATAAATATTGTATGCAATATATAGTAGTGATTTTAAGAGTTAAAAAGGAAATATGACTTGGGTGTCATCAGCCAGAATTAAAACCAAAACATAAAACGTTCCAGATTTAATCGTTAAGTTTGAAAAGTTTGTTGGAAATGACGTCATAACGTTAAAATTTAAGAAGGTGAAAAATTCAGACTTTTAGTATAATAATAGATAGATAGATAGATAGATAGATAGATAGATAGATAGATGAATTATATATTTCCTTCAGAGTAATTATACAGTAGGCAGTACTATTTTAAAAAGAAATTACTTGGGGTTATAGTTATAGGACAGTAGGGGCTAATGTGTTAATTAGAAAAAAGGAGAGCGGTAGAGAAAAGATTAATTTCACAAAAGTTCCTGAGGCAATTTAGTGTCATGCCCGGAACCATGCAAAATATAAAAAGAAATCGTGGATGAGTTCATTTTTCTTTATATTCAATGGTCATTTTATGAAGAAATATCAACGAAATGTCTTCATTCAATCCGCAAAATATCCTCTGTATTTGTTGGCGAACTTTTTCCGAAAATATCTTTAGAGATAAAATAAAAGCAAAGTAAGAATAACACAGGTCATCTTTGATCGTCAGGATATTGTGCAGGTGGATAATTATGCGGCTCCATTTGGTTCCTTTTAACTTGGTTTATATGTTGATTTCACTTGTTTCCTTCCCAGAACCGGCACTCCAGCCAAAAGGGCCATGTAGTAGACGTGCTTAAAAGGTCAGATTTATCACTTCAAAAGGGCCCGAAATAAAATTGGCATGGGAAAAACATTTAGTGAGGATGGGTTTAGATTCGTTTATAATTAAATAACAGTATACACATACGCAAATACATGTATGTGAATATGCATATATATGCAACATCTTACACATTTCTTTGTATATATATATATATATATATATATATATATATATATATATCACCGTCCAGCCGAAATTTGTCACACATTCTGTAGTCTTCATTTGTGTGGCCTGGCATTGTTGTGTTGCAAACGGAATGCTTCCATTTCCTCTGTCCTTACACAGGCAATCCAGACCTTCAAATCTATAAACGTTTCAACGTAACGTTCAACGTTGACAGTCAACCCTGATTCCAAGAAATTCAAAAAGATGACGCACTTTATATCCCAGGTGGCGATGCACATCACTTTGCCTGCATCTTGAACTACTTCTTTCCAGGGAAGTATGAGTAGTGCCATTCCATCGATTGGCGTTTGTACCCTGATTCGTAGTGGTGGCACTACAGCTGGTCACTATTGATAATGCGATCCAAGAATCTGGGACCTTAGGCTTTGTACTGATTCAACAAGTCCTGACAGACACCCCGTTGGTAGTCCTTTTGATCCTACGTGAGCATTTATGAACTCCACCAAGATCATGAGGGGGTTGTGCTTAGAAAAACGTAACATTGATTGATCTTGCTTATGCAGATGATACCGTCATGCTAGAATCGACTAAGAAGTAGGTGAAAACCATGCTCAACTGAGTGGAAACTCACTCACAGATTGGGGATATGCATCAATAACTGCAAAACAAATATTATGTCCTCGATGATTGATCATGGTACCTAGTAGCCGCTCACACTGGGCAGAATTCACCTCGATAATGTGGATTCCTTTGTCTATCTTGGCAGCATTCTGCGATGCTGTTTTGGAGATGTTTTGGTCCCTACTCTCCACCAAAGACTAAATCTACACTCCTTACCATCGGGCATTCTTCAACAACGTTTCCAATGATTTGAACGTGCAGCTCATCGACCAGAGAGAGACCTTATTCGCAAGGTCCACTCTCCTCCTTTTTGCCTGGCTGACACAAACGTGCCGGTAGGCAGCTGAAGAACTAGGCTACACCAATTAATGACGACCTGGCAAGACTATCAGGCCTACAAGTAGTTGATTTCCGGTGCTGGAATTGAGAGTGATTAGCTATTTCCTGCGATCTGGCCCAGGATCGATGAAACTGGTGTGCGATGGTTCAAGATGCTGTTTATGTTCAGATAGAAGCCAGCTCAATTCAACCAGGATGGTAGCTACTACAAGTACAAGTACGAACATAATGAGTGTCTGTTTTAAGTGAAGAATCAAGTGGTAAAGTATTAAAAGCATTGATATCTCTAATATTGCACTATTGAGCTAATTAAATGAACTTTGTGTTGTTTATATATATATATATATATATATATATATATATATATATATATATATATACCAATAAATGTCTGAGAATATATGAGGGAGAAAGTTAGTTTGCATTAAATTTCTAAATGCTTTTAAATGCAGACAAATGTGCAAGTTAAGCCACGTGCACAAATATATCCTTGATTGCAACTAAAGTTTGCATCCGTATGCGTGTGCATTTCTGCAAGTGCATCTATTCACAAGTACTTGCCAGTGTTGCATAATAACAGTGTGTGTTGGCATGCCGTGAATATCGTTCACACAATTTCTGACGAGAGGGACACATGCGGCATATATCTGCGTGCACAAAAGAATGATAGGGAAAAACCATTATGCCACTAATGTCACTGAGTAATTTTCATTCTATTCGTTCGCAAAGCGCCTTAAGTAGTTGGTAAGAGAAGCTATCAGAACCATTTCAATTTTGAATAGCAGGTTCTGGGACCGTCTCTCTTCTCTGCCCCCTTCTCTCTCTCTTTCTCTCTCTGCACAATTGCATAAAGCGCGCTTATGTCTGCCTCTTGTCATAAGCAATGAGACCAGGGAGCTAAGAAAATGAGAATCGATACTGATGTATTTCGTCCTCTCTCTTTCTCTCCCTCTCTCTCTCTTCTCTCTCTCTCTCTCTCTCTCTCTCTGCTTTATTTCTCTTTCGTTTCTATTTCTCTCTCTGTTTATTAGTGTTCTTGTCATTTTCTCATTATTTATTCTTTCTGTCTTCCCGAGACACACACACACACACACACACACACTCTCTCTCTCTCTCTCTCTCTCTCTCTCTCTCTTATATCCCTCTCCCTCTCTCTCTCTTTGCTTCTCAGTCTCAATTTCTATTTCTTTCTTTCTCTGTTTGAATTTCTCAATCGCTCTCTGTCTCATCTATATTTGTCTTTCTGTCTTTCTATTTTCCTTATCTTTTCATATTTAACTCTCTCACTCTCCCTATTCTACCTCTTTCTTCCTTCTTTATTTCTCTCTTTATCTGTCTTCTTCACCCCTCTCTCTCTCTCTCTCTCTCTCTCTCTCTCTCTCTCTCTCTCTCTCTCTCTCTCTCTCTCTCTACCCCTGTCCTTCTAATCTGCTTCTTGGCCCGTCTTTCCATTTTCATTGGGCTTCCTGTATCTATCTACCTCAATTTTTCTCATAATTCTCTATTTTTCTACATACTTCTTTTCTTTCACTCTCCATATCCTCATTTCTGTCTTATCTCTCTTTCTTTCTCGATTTGTGTCGCCCCCTTTATTCCCAACCTTTACCTTTCATCCTCTTTCAGTCTCCTTCTCTCTTATCATTTACTTCTTCGTTTGTCTTTTCATTGCTATCCATTTACACTCATCCATCTACCTCTCTTTCTCTCATGTCTCTCCTTTTCTCCACATATCCTCCTTTCTTTTTCTTTCGATATCTCTCTTTCTGTGTTTACCTATCTCTCTTTCTTTCTCGAGTAGTCTCGCTCTCTTTATCCTTAACCCTCTCTCTCCATCTCTCTTTGTCCATTCCATCATCGTGTACTGTCGGAGAAGGAACCAGAGCAGGACACTTTAGGCAAATTCAGCTCGTCTTATGACAGCTGCGATTGTATGGATGCAGAGTCCATTAAACGGACAGATTATCTGAAATGGACAGTGAACACATGTGTATGGGAGACGAGGAAGAGGGTATGGATATCTGCTAGGGACGGGATGGGGAATAGATTCGATCATTCGAGAAGGAATTGGTTATACTTGTTCAGAAAGGGATGGGGCATAAGGCGGAGACACGGAGACTTTTACAAGCGTCTGTTTAAATGAATGGATGCACTCAAAGGAGAAAACAAGACTTGAAAGACACGAACGATTCAAGGGTTTAAAGGTAGAGGAGCAATTAGATGAAGAATTTCACGTTCGTTGGAAATCAAATTGATCAACAATAGTTACACTTCCATGTGTCTACATCAAGAATTTAAAAACAGCGCACCCACTAGCAGCGTCAAGATTCTTACGATATTTAATTTATTCAGAAATGTTTTAATATTTCTCTTTGAAATAATTACAGCGTATATCTCGATTTGTATAAAGTTAGATATGCGTATATTTCTCTATGTGTACACAAAAGGATTTTAAAAAATTAAACACAGGAATCAATAATCAAAAACGAGTGCTTTACCGGTTTTGTTCGGATTAAGACAGGTCTTCAGGAAAAAGTGATGATTTTAAATTTATTAAAATAGTGGCAATAACACAGGAGAAACGAGGTATTTTAGGCACGTGTGTAACTATTTAAAACACAAAATTATGTAATTACCTCGCCACTGCATAAAAAACTCTGAGCCCGGTTAAAGTTAATGCACTTCACTCGTTTCATTTTTCCTTTTATGCTTTTTCATTTTTCTTTCTTCCCTTTCCATATTTGCATACGCTGCATAATTCTTTTAATTTTCACTATTGCGTCTTCTGTCCCAAGCACAATATATCCATTAAATCTGTGTGTTTAGCAAGAAAAATTAAATTCAATTCAAACTGAAGCAAAAATGTCCAACAAAGATGCAAGGAGAGATTGAACTTATCACATATGTTTGCTATGCAAGATTGAGTTAGAGTCGTTTGTAGCCTATTGCACATTTTAAGTTCAAACTATTCTAAATGGAAACTTTAGTATTAACATGAAAAGTTCATTCTAAATATTAACATGTATTCCAATGGTTCATATATAACTGCCTTCGAACATCATTTTAATAGATAACACTGATCTACAATTTTTTAATTTTTGAATATTGTCTGAAGTTCTACAACTAATTTAGAGTACTTTTGCACTGCTTTCCATCAGACCAGGTATTTGTACGAAGTTAATTTGGAAAAAAAAATATCAGATCTTGTGACAAAATCGATTACATTTTTGTGGGATTATCAGCTACATTTTAGAGAAAAAGTGTTTAGCCAAGCAACATATATTGATTACCTTATAGAAACATCGATTACTGTAAACTGAATGGTGGGCATTAATACAGGTAAGTACATGCTGGAATACTCAGCGAGAGAGAGGTTTCTCTTTAGATTCTAACAGTAATCAACCACCCTGACTGCATCCCCACGATCTTAAACTGGTCTCCATCTCTGTCAGGTCCTGCTGGAATCTCTTCCCCTACTCATCACTCATTTAAGCCCGGTTCTCAGGAAACCGATCCATATGTATAAATAGATAGTGCATCGTGACACTCGTGTTGCGGCCAATGTTTCTAAAAGGAGTAAGCATGTTGTTGACAAGTTCAGCATAGTTTCTAGAATTACTGTTGCCAGGAAAGTTATTCACTATCAGAATAAATGGCTTACACGCTTCCAGTTCCACTTTGTCATTTGAGTTTTCGAACTCTGGATCTCTGATGAGCTGCCAGATCTGAGGACCATGAAAGATGCCAGCTTTCAATTTCTCCGTGGTTAGTTCAGGAAAAACCTGGCACAAGTAGATGAAGAAGTCACCGTCCTTGTACAGAGTCTTAGTGAATTGCTTGATTAAGCTAAGCTTGATGCGTAACAGTGGGAAGAGTATTCTGTCTCTGTCCACCAGAAAGTCGTTGATGACATTCCTTTCTTTGCAAGCCACCAGTTCCTCCAGCACAGTTGTGTATGATGAGCATCGGTTTTTGGAAGATTTCCAAGTTTTATGACTTCAAACTGATCCCTTTTTGACATAATCACCCAGAAATATCGGACTGGAATACTTCTTGCCATTGGAATAATCGTTTCCAATCGCACCACGTATTTTATTCCCTACTAACTTATAAAACGCTCCACGCATGCGTACATGTGAACAAAAATGTAAAAAACATATGATCATAACTCAAAAACTTGAGTTGATTGAGCAAAACTGTGTCTGTGTGTATATATTTCTCGTGTCAACGTGCGTTTAATACTTACACAGTGAATTATTATTTTTTTTATTTATTATTAATCGAATATTTATTTAAATAAACATGTAATAGCTTGATGTATTAGAATTAATCTTTGGAAAAAGATTGCAAAATAATTAAATTTAAAAATTAAATGTACCTGAATACATTTTTGTTTTTTTGTTTTGTTTTTTGTAAAGACATCAAACATTTTAATATTTCTTTTAAGAATTACGTACTTCCTGCTTTTTAGAAGTGTGAAAGGAATTTTGAAACATTTCAACTAGGAATAGAACAGAGTAAAAACTGCTTCTTTGATTTACTTTCGGCGTAACTCTCTGGATTCCCTTATTTTATCCTTTAGTTCTCACATTCCATGAGCTGAAGGACTGCTGTTTTGTTGTTGAGTCAGATTTTACTGATCTTTCACTCGTTGTTGACATGCTTTTAACCGTAAAGTAGCATTTTCTAGCTTTTATATGAAATGGTTTCATGCCGTGTCTGGGGCGATTTCCATAAAAAAACGTAATT
The DNA here is from genome assembly GCF_053919585.1 of Euprymna scolopes. Classification (NCBI taxonomy): domain Eukaryota; kingdom Metazoa; phylum Mollusca; class Cephalopoda; order Sepiida; family Sepiolidae; genus Euprymna; species Euprymna scolopes. The sequence goes on along the minus strand of NC_136494.1, from coordinate 89,017,496 downwards.
TCTGGATTTAAAATCCATAGCAAATCTTCGTACATTAATAGCTTGAATAGTTTAGAATCCATCTACATCCTTATACCTACACATCCATATATATATATATATATATATATATATATATATATATATATATATATATATATATATATATATATATATATATATACCTTTCACTGGACAAAACAGGGGAAGGTAGAGCGGTAGCCCTTGATATACACAAGGCTTTTGACAGGGTATGGCACGATGGTCTTCTAAGGAAAATTGGATCATATGGTATCACTGGAAGACTACATAAGGTAATTAAATTCTTCTTAAGTAAGAGAAAAATCCAAGTTGTCCTCGACGGTCGTACATCTAAACAAGATGATATAAATGCAGAAGTACCTCAGGGGTCTATCCTTGGACCTTTATTATTATTCCTGATATTCATAAATGATCTCCTTGATAAAATTGTTTCAGAGATGGGTATATTTGCCAATAACACTACACTCTATAACAGGCATGAGGGGAAAACAAATGAACACATATTTAATGACATGGCAGAAACACTAGAGGATGACCTCCAATCTGTAGTGGAATGGGGACAAAAATGGATTGTCACATTCAATGTTGACAAGACTAAGCTTGTTTCCTTCAATAACTACAAGAAACCTTCTCTACCACGAATAGCAATGGCCAAGAACACATTACCTGAAAGTACTTTTAAACTCCTTGGCTCAACGTTTACAGGGAACATGAACTGGAATAGACACATTAAGAGCATTGCCAAGGCTGCTGCAAAAAAGGTGGGCTCTCTCTACCCTGATAGAAAATTACGTATGCCTGAAAATATCCTGTACCTCTATAAGGCCACCATTCGCCCATGTATGGAGTACTGTTGTCATATTTGGGCTGGTGCATCTACTGCTTGTCTCTCGCTCCTGGACAGGGTTCAAAAGAGAGTCATCAACCTGGTAGGTCCTGAACTGTCATCTAGGCTTCAGCCTCTGTCCCATCGACAAAATTTTGCATCCCTCTGCCTGTTCTATCAATACTTTAATGGTGAATGCTCTGACGAACTACAAGCACTTGTACCTTCTCGACGTGACTACCCGCAACAAACCCGACAAACAACTAAGTCCCACCCCTTCACAGTAGAGATCCCTAGGTGTAAGAAAGCCTTTTACTCCAATAGTTTCTTTCCCAGAACTGCAAGTCTTTGGAACTCCCTTCCGGGATTCTGCTTTCTCAACTGTACTGATATGCAGAGATTCAAGTGTAATGTGAACAAACATCTTGCTACTCATCTCTCTTTTTAATGCCCCTGCACATTATGTCCCCGATAGTAGCCTCCTATTTTAAAGTGGCCCTGTGCCTTGTTTGGCGTGAAAATTGATTTAAAAAATAACAAAAAAAATCCAATATTTTTTTAATGGAGATTAAAACAGCATCACCTTAACAACAACAACAACAACAACGATTAGCAAACAATTTAATTCCATGATCAATACATAACCGTAATAATCAAATATATATTTCAAACTTATATTTAAACAAAATTATAACTTCCCGAAAATAAAATTGCAAAGTTAAAAAATGCAAAACAAAAATAAAAGTAAAATGCTGGATAGGTACAACTAGTATAAAGCATATGCGTGACAATTTTTAGATTTTGAATGGAATAAATTGTTTATGAGATCATGTCTGTTTCTCAAAAACGTCATGCTCAATGGCCATTTATGTTAAATTATTTATTACAGGTATTCTCACGGTTTATTCTTGATTGTCTTCAACATTCAAAACATCTTTATCTGTTACAGTAGGTCAGCAGTAGTAGGAAATTTACGTGTGGAGAGATTTCTATATTTGAACAATGATTTTCATTGTTAATAGAGTTACAGTTACAAATGCTAAGGAAAAAGTTCTCAACACACAAAGAACAGGAAAATACTTGAGCTATTCTTATTACTCACAGAAGAATCAATATACCTTAATGTTGTGATGGTGAAGGACCAATAATAATAATAAAGACAACATGGCGGGATACTAACAAACTGTATTTACAGATGTACAAAATAGTATTTTACAGAAAATCTACATCTGATATTGTTACTATGATTGTCGCAATAACTGCTTCATAAAGCGATTGGTTTGGGAGTAACATAGACAAAAAGAATAAACCTAAACTAGAAATCCGTATCATGCAAACAACACTACCTCAATCATTTATATAAGTAAATTAAAATGCACAAAAACCACACCTATCGAGTCCTTAGGAAGAATGCAACAAATATCAAATTGAGAAACATAATGAAACTTTGATAAAAGAATATGCAAGCATAAAAAATATATTGGAATTAACGATTATTAAAATGCATTTTTCTAGCAAATTCTAGCCATTAAACACATTTTCAATTTTATGCAGGATACTTGCTGAATCAATCTAGAGCAGTGTTTGTCAACCGGGGTTCCGCCAATACAGTCCAGGGGTTCCGCGATCTCTAAATTAAAACAAGGAACAAATAAACGGAAAGTTAAATTCAATTTTGAGAATTTATGTATTCTTATTACAGTCAATGTCAGTCTTGTGCTTGTTGTCAGCGAGGCAGTTTTATACGGGAGAGAAAGAGAGGGTATTTCTTTATTTAACATTATTCCGGCATACCGAGCGACTTTTTTCTTTTCTTTTTTTTTTTTTTTTGAGTCGCAGACTCATTCAAAAATATATAAAAGTTAATTAAATTCATTAATTATACTACTGACAATTTATTCATTGAAAAAAAAAAAGTTAGCACCATTATTTATTAGTATTAATACAAAATTACAATTGGTTAAGAAAACAATAATTATTGAAAAAATTACACACTAAAAAGATACAGACTCGCATTAAAATGTACCATAATGTTTTCGTGAAATTTAAAGTTGATAAACTCAAACAGGTGGGTTGTTGAAAAGAGAAAGAGGATGGACAAAACAGACTGGTTTTCTTTTCAACTCTGCGCATCCGTACTTACCGATGTGGAACGTTCATATAATGTTTGCCATTTTTTAATTAAATTATTTTTCTATGTTCTTGTTTTTCAATTTAATTTTTTTTTACTTTATTTTCCAAGATTATACGAACATTATCTTACGTTGATAATTATACGTTCTTGCGTGCAATGGAAATATTAGAATCCTACATGTAAAGATTACGTTGAAAATGTAAGCGTAAAAAAAAGTAGAAATAATTTTTGCAATTATAATTTTTTGTGTGAAAATATTAATTAAACAATGCTTCATCCAATGATAGCATTGGTAGTTCGGGAAATTAATTTTTCTTCGAATTATATCGATTTCGTTAATACGGATTCCAGGGGCTTTTTTCGTAATGTTCCTGTAAAAGATATTTTTTTATTGTTACAAATTACGATGCTTTATTTACATAAAAAAAACAAAAATAAATTCTTGCGGTTTTTATTTACTACTGAAAACCATAACTTTAGTAAAGGTATTTTGTGTTTAAACAAAATAACACATTTTTACTAAGATTTAAATAAAAATAATTTGTTGTTTAAATCCGCGATCATTATTTGATAAATACTTATAATTTCATTAAAATTGGTTGATTTCCTGATTTTTGGTGAATTTTTAAGTAAAGGGAGGGTCAAAATGTTTATACATTTTGAGCATCGGCATGCATTTTGCCAGTACCTAATATATATATATATATATATATATATATATATATATATATATATATATATATATATATATATATATATACTCCTATAAATTTGTTTTTTTTTTGTGTATTGATATTTATATTAAAAATCCTTTTTTCTATTTATTTAAAAAGAAAATACAACTTTGTTATCTATGGATCGTGGAATTATACACTATTCTTGTACTATTATTGTAAGAGAGCGTGGTAGTTATATGCAAATACCGAGCTGTGTGCGAAATGACGTCACGGTAAAGAAAAAGAAAGACTATATAAAAGGAGAGAGAGAGAGAGAGAGTACGTTATAAACGTAACCAGAAATCCCGCGCGAGAATGAGGAAATAAATGTCGTTGTTAAAAATAAAAGAAGTCGAGTTATTACTTGTCCTATGTTCCTTGCAATGTAACGTGTGTAACGTTACATTATGAACTTATTTATTTTATGAATAGTAGTATTATGATTATTTTTAACGTTATTACAGAGAACAGAACAGGGAGACAGTTGGACCCCTGAACTGTGAGAACCAGAAAGTTTAACATTTGAATAAGTCAGACATGACATTCAATGACTAGAAGAACAATTACAAGAATGTTTACACTAATTTTGTCAACTTCGTTTACATATACACATTATAACATACTTACTATACTTATATTATAGTAAGACATCTTTCAATTTAAGCTTGCTGACAATGATTCATGATTCTGAATCAACTAATAACTGGTGGACTTATTAAATTTAAAGAACCATGACCCCATAGATAATTTATTTACATTAAGAAGCATGCCCCCATAAATCAACACCTATATTGAAATCCTGCACGCACTTAAACTCACAGTAAGCTTATCCTAGACAATCAGAAAAGCCATATGCTATATGCATACTTTTCTCCTCACCCCGTCACTCTTCCCAACCACCTTCTTCTTTTATCTTAACAGTGACTTCATAAAGTGTTTTTTTTTATTCAAATTCAGCGTCTCTACTCTTAATGCCTCAAAATATGAAGCCAAATCTTTGATACTGCTATAATGTACTCTCAAGTTGAAATAGTTATATAAATCATGTTTTTTTTTTTCATATATACTAGAAGAATACATGTTCCAGGGCGGGTAAAATTAATCCTCCCACTCTTGAACAGAATAGATTTACACTACATTTAATGACTTCTTGTGAACATTAAAATCAAGGTATAATCTGTAATCTTTGAACGTTTATACCAAGAACTGGATAAGGCAGGGGAGGGGAGGGAAGTAGCCTTTGATATCCCTAAGGCTTTTGACAGGGTATGGAACAATGGTCTTCTGATGAAAATAAAATACTATGATATTACTGGATGAATGCTTAGCATAATTAGATCTTTCTTAAATGAGAGAAGAATCCAAGTTGTCCTCGATGGGCAGGAAATATGAGTTGGAATAGATACATCGAGATTATTGCTAAGGCTGCTGCAAATAAATTGGGCTCTCTCTATCGGGCTAGAAAGTTACTTATGTCTGAAAGTATCCTGTACCTCTACAAAGCCACCATTCGCCGATGTATGGAGTATTGCTGTCACATTTGGGCTGGTGCATCTGCTACTAGTATCTTGCTTCTGAACAGAGTCCAAAAGCGAGTCACCAACCTAATAGGTCCTAAACTGTCATCTAAACTTTAGCCACTGTCTCACCGACGAAATGTTGCATCTCTATGCTTGTTTTACAATTATTTTAACGGTGGATGCTCTGACAAATTACAAGCCCTGGTACCCCCTCGACGAAAATAACCCCCGACAAGTAGCGAAGTCCCACCCCTATACAGTTGAGATCCCTAGATGTAAGAGAGCCTTTTACTCTAATAGCTTCTTCCCCAGAACAGCAGGACTTTGGAATTCTCTTCCGATTTCCTGCTTCCCCAACTGTACTGACATGCAGAAGTTCAATTGTAATGTGAATAGACATCTTGCTGCTAAACTCCCTGCATAGTACCCCTAGAACTTAGGTCCCTGATAGTAGACCCCTACATCAAAGTGGCAACGTGCCTTGTTTGGGGTGAAAATGTAATAAAAAAAATTTTTTTAATAATGCTATTAGGTCTAAAACACTTATTCGAATACTCATCAAAATCCATGACATCATTTTGATTTTAGTAAATGCCTAAGATTAAAAGTTTATATTTAAGGGTTTGTTATAACCCTGTTTAAAGGTTACAAGGAAAACAAAACTTGGTAATAAAGTAGCAAAATGTATTTACAAGAACATATAATAGTGTGAGTTGTGTGTCTAGCCGACGAACAACCTGGGTTGGTCACCCGGATATCGACTCCCTCCTTACGGCCATGTCTTCCGGAATTTATTGTGCATGAATGTATGGAGCCTTCATAGGTAACACAGGTAGTTCCGCCAAAATAGTGTTCCTCAGCAAAAATTAAAATTTAAAGAATTTGGCTAAATTAGTTTCTAATGACTATGCATCAAATTTAATACAGATTTAAAATATTATACCACCATGAAAAATATTTATATAAAATCTGAGGTATCTGCATTTTCAAAATGGCTTTTGTTGGCTCCTTTGCGGAGAACAAAATTATATTAAATATAGTCCACTTTACCTTCCCTAGCTTGTGTTTAAAAATTCATAATCAGTTATTTTCTTTATGAGTAAATCTTATACATAGAAATTCATAAGGCATGCAATGAAAATCCATGGATTAGGGAAAACATTTTTAATGTTATCGTACTCAAACTCAAAACTTTGTCAAACAATAAATTTTGTTGTTTAATTCAGAATTTTGTTGTTTTAATTCAGAATATGAATATATATATATATATATATATATATATATATATATATATATATATATATATATGTGTATATATATTAGTGGTGGAATGATTCCAATGTTTTTCCTGATTCTGATACAATTATCGATTTCGATTCTTTTAAAATATCTAAATATGAAGTTGCTTTTTGGGTGGGTAGGTTTCGCATTATAGTAAAACCATAAAATATGTGCACATATTTTCGCAAATGTAAAAATGCACTTATGAGTATGACTGATAAATTTGAGTTTTCCAGTTAAAATCAATAAATATTTAACATTGCATCATTAATACGAGCCGTGGAAAATTAAGTTTTAAACAAAACAAAGAATTAAAAACAATAAAATAATTCGTTTTAAGAATCCAAAAGTAGACCCACATTTTTCCGATTCTGATAAGTTCCATTTTTTTTCCTTATTCAAATTCACCGTCTAGACACTAATATATATATATATATATATATATATATATATATATATATATATATATATATATATATATATATATTATTTTGTATATGCCCTAAATAAACAGATAATTGTTCTACATTTATTGATTCTTAGCCCAAACATATCCTAGATATGATTTTTGTTTATTATTTTGTCCAGTTACTTATCGATTCGATGTATAATCCAATTACTTACAATGCTATTATTTTATGTTAACTAAGTGTCACTCTCCCCCCCCTACGTCATCCGTCTGCTGATAATGAGATAATATATGAATAAATTTGATATTGTATCTGAAACGATCGTACACTAAGTTATTATTGTTTTAAATTCTTGGAGCGTATGTAAACGATGTACTAATTTCGTTTTCCTCATATTTAATCTACTTCAACTCAACTTAAGCACTAACTCCTCTTCTACAGAGGAGATTATATATCTGCAGTATTTTGAAGGACTGGTTATAATTCCTATGTTTTTTTTTTAGTCACCAGCACTAGGAAATTTGTCGACAAGCACTAAAGACACCTCCCTCTCCCGTTTGTATGAGGTCAAGATGTATGAGGACAATGGCACAGGTTTAACTTTAGTTTTCATTTCCCAGAAGGATGATCTGACAAGATCTACAAGTCAATCAGGAGAAGCATAGCCCTGCGGTTGGATGCTAAGCCAGATATTTCTAACCATGAGATAGTTTGGATTAATTGGATTAGTAGTAAAGATAATAAGTATCTGCTATAAAATTTCACTCCTTCAGGAAAAATGATAAAAGTAGACTATATGGTTGTCGTCTCTCTCATTATTAGCGAAAAGGAGGGAGTAACTATAAAGCATGAGGGATATAAATTTAAGGTTATTATCTTTTAATTAGATTTAAAGGAGAAATAAAATATGGTTAATGAATTACTAGAATAAAAATAGTGTAGAGAGTTGAAGTGTGATCTAAAATGAAATTAGAATTTTACATTTTGGTTTTCATGCAAAACAAATACTACTATTTACACACAGGATCAAAATAAATTGTTAAAGGATACAGTATTAATAGACATTAGGATACGAGGAAGAATTAAGACAAAATTACTGGTGTATAAAGATTAAAAATAGTGTTCATCATGCAAACAGCCACAGGCAGTCGTCTTGGGGTCAAAATAACTTGCCCTTTCAACTCTACATCTGGAAAATAAGATTTTCCTTATTTTAGATGAGGGATTTTGATATCAGACATTAAAAACACGTTCATATAACCAGTAATAGGCCTTGTTTTATCTTTAGAAACATGTTATAAAAGTAAGATTGATAATTTAAACCTTCACAAATAATGAACAATAGTGTTATCAGGAAAAATAAGACAGAAAATTTTAAATTGTGCATACATAAGCATAAATAAGTAACAACTTTTTCAAGGAATTCAGAAAATAAAACACTTAATGTCCTCAACATTATAATGTTTAGCTGTATAGCAGATTCCATAGTATGTAATAGTATCCATTAGGTAATCTATCTATCTTCTGTCCAGTTAGAATAAGATCCATAGATCCTGTTCATAGCGCCATACTGAATTTAGTAGTCAGTGCTCAGCTATTTGATCAGTTGAACTGAATAGAATAAATTGAAAGTTATTTAATAAGAAGGCTGAAATGTTCCATTATGCTTCGATGGGCAAGTACATTCTCTTGGTCTTCATTGGTTGCTAGTTAATGAGTGGCTACTCTGCTATAGAGATCTTATAAGTATCAATTTGATTCTACAGAATAGTTTTTATTAGATGATCAACTGGATGGACACCCTGACATAGATCTTAACATCATATTTGTCATCATTGATATGATAAACCTGACTAATATTATATAATTAGTCTTTTCATACACTTTTGTCTGTATTTCTTTTTTTTTTTTTTTGCTTAAAATAAACATACACTTATTTTCTTTTGTTTTTATTGATACGGATCACGTTTGGTTGGTCATAAAGAATATAGCAAGAAATCAAGAAGGTATTGTTTTCAAACAAGCAACAATCAATATGAAATCTTTTCATTTTACTGACTGCAATATTAGCCAGAGGAAGAGGTGGATCTGAGAGATATGAAATTTTGAATGGTCGAAGAAAGGTAAGAGAGAAGACACTTTGGAAATAGTGAGTCAGTTGATGCAGTCTATGAATGATATGAAGTATACAGAGAGTTGTGTATTAGGCTTTTCTACATAGTCACCATGAAAAGGAAACCGTAATGAAAATAGGCAAATTGCCATTAAAGTTCTCAGATAGAGTACTACCGCCATATCATATATTCACAGCGATAACTTGTCCCTCAACTGCAAAAGAACTTTCCTTTCATTTTCATGTGTCCGGCATCAAATGGAATCTTCATGAAAAGGTGTTCATTTCAAGAGAATTTCCCATCTGTTAAACACTTTATCACGTGATTGCTTCCCAGTTCACATTTTGTCCATGCTAGTCATAGAGTACAAAATCGACTACACAATCCAGTAGGAGTTGGGCTCTTCTCTTCCCTACGAATATTTTCTCAGAAAAGAGACGTTATTAGTTTTTCTTTACTCTATTGTTATGTACATGGTAGAGTTCAAATTTTTAACCCTCTTCCCTGTACAACCTTCAAAGCAAGAACTTTTCTCGTAATAACCAGAGCAAAGAACTTTCATTTCTCTCTCTCTCTCTCTCTCTCTCTCTCTCTCTCTCTCTCTCTCTCTCTCTCTCTCTCTGCATATCTAAATCAAATAGAACGCCCATGAACAAAATTTTCTAGAATTACTCATCTGTCAAACACAACACCATTGGGCCGATATTGCAGCTGACTACAACATAGTTGTCTTCAAGTCTAATAATAACAAACAAGCAGAACCCGTGGAATATTTTTGGAGATAGCGTAATATATATACATATACTGTTGGACAGAAAAACTAATAGCACCTAGCAAATATGAGTTTATTAACATTTCTATTAAAAATAGTGTCCATTGTTTTTTTTTAATATAGAACTGGACCAAATGAGATAACTTAATAAGTATCAAAAAATACTAAGAAAGTAATATTGTGTTACATAGTTACATACAAATAATAATATCATATTGTTAGAGACAATGGTGCGCTATGTCTGCAAGAGGCATTATCGTCCATTTTCTTTTTAATGAAAATGAGGCTGGTAATGTGGTCACTGTAAATGCTCAGCGCTATGTTGAGATGATAACTTTTTCACTCCTCATCTCGCTCGTTTTGCAGAGGATAAGCAAACACTTTTCCAACAAGATGAAGCTACAAGTCACACAGCAAGAATTTCCATTGATCCCCTTAATGCGTTATTTCCAGGTTGTGCCATTTCTCGCAACGGAAATATCTCTTGGCCCCCTCGTCCACCAGATTTGAGTGCTTATGAATATTTTTTATGGGATTGTCTTAAAACGAAAGTGTTTGAAAGTGACTCACCTAGAACAGTGTCAGCCCTCAATAAATGCATTACAAATGAGATTGAGGCAATATCGGTAAATATGCTGCAAGAAGTCATGGAGAACTTTTACATCTGTATCCAAGAATGCCATGTCACTAATGGCACCCATTTGAAAGGAGTAATTAAAAAAAATAGTATTGCTTCTTCATTTAAAAAAAAATGGTAAAGAATGTAGATTCCATTTATGTATAATAAAGTTGTTAAAATGTATTTTTTCAATATCTAATTAATTTTAAAAATCTTCCTGATTCATTGGTGGACCCTGTATATATAGTTATGACGTACATGCCCATCAATTCGTAGCTAGACAGTTTCACAATATGGCTAATGTGCTAACAAAATAAAGCATAGAAAGAATAAGCAACACACGTGTGGTTGCTACTACTGTAATATTATCACTAATATGTACTTAGCTGTACTTACCTAATGTTATCAGGGAGTAAAATAAGACAATGCTTGAGTTAGTTATCAAGTAAGTGACATTAATTCTGGTGTCTTTAATTCGTATTCAAAGTATTTTTAATTTATTGGTCCTTGACAAAAGGAGGGTGGACCTGTAAATTCACCCTTGTCCGTTCATGCGTTCATCTGTTCGTCCATTCGTCTGTCTGTACTTTTCTCAATAACTACCTCTTGGAATTTTTTTTTTATTTTGCACAAGCATTAAACATGATATGAGTAAAAAAGTTACAGAACGGATTTTCCGGGAAAACTCCGGTTGTCCCTTAGGGGTGCCTTTTGGGTTAAAATGGCTATAATTGACAGTTTTGTGCTTATTAAAAAAAAATTTATGTTTTGGATTTTTATAAAACTTTCTGAAAATTGTAACTAACTGATTTCTATAGAATTTTGTTTGTCCATACTTTGCGATAAATTTTGGATTTACCCCTGGGGGCTCTTTTAGTTCTAATAAAACACTCCAGTTTTGGAATTATTTTACCATATCTGTCCAAAATGTTCTGTGTGTCTATTTAGCAGTTTTGCATGGTGCTGAACTCAAATTTAAATATGTTAAGGCTTTGGGGACTTTTGGGGCTAAATGGGAGAGGGGCAAATGATGAACTTCATTTTGGAATGGTGCAGAACTCAAATTTACATATGTTAAGGCCTAAAATTGCACCATTTATTTTCAGCAGTATTTGACATCTAGGGACTTTTAGGGCTAAATGGGGGGAGCAAATGCTGAACTTAGTCATTTATTTATGCCTTGTTCACTGTGTCCTCATGGGGGACCATGCATGCTTTACTTGTTTTAATAATGTATGATCAATTTCATTTATTACTTTTTACACTGTTTTTCTAGTTGTTCCTTCTTCTGCTAGTTTCTTCTGTTGATTTAACGTATGAATAGTAAATAGCAGATGATAATTTGTAATCAATATGGAGGGGAGAGGCACAGATCAATAATAGTAATAATAACAAATAATAATTTCTAAACTTTCCAAATTTGTTGCAATACTTACGTTAGCTTCATGACCAGTAAAGGTTATGAAACAAGACTGAGCTTTGGTTGGGGAGAAGTTTCAGAATAAAGATGTCAGCAGAAGCAGTAAAGAGTTCCTGCAAGCATTTAGCTATGAAAGTGCGATTTTATTTTACTTACAGAAGACCCTAAAGGTCTATAATATTGCACGTTCATTCAGCTAAACATTAGCCAAGTCTTATAATACCAAACTTAAAGCAACCATTTAATGTACATATACACTTAATGTCATCTCATAGTATGCTTCATTAATTTTACACTCTTTTTCTAGTTATTTCTTCTGCTGGCTTCTACAGTTGATTAAGCGTTTCCATTCTTTTTTTCTGTTCCACAAATTTATTATGGATAATTCTCATAACATCACCTATTTAATTTTATTTTTTTTATGAATACACTCATTGTAATTGCTAGTTTAGAATTGTTCTGAAGAGATGGAACAAACATTATAGGCTATTCGGTTGATCTATACTTATAGAAAGTCTGATATCTACAAATATATGCATAATGATATATACGTTAGTTGGTCAATTTGTAATTATTAAACAAAAACTGCTTGTGGAAATTATTAAACTAGGTTTGTATTCAACAGAGATGGATAAAAATGATAGCCAATTTGAGCCATCAGTAGTTGTAAAGCTTTGATTTTCATAAATAAATTCATTTATAGAAAATAATATACTATTGTTGTTATTTTCATGGTAAAGTTCAAATTTATTTTCATGGTAGAGTTCAAATTGTTATTTTCATGGTAGAGTTCAAATAATAGTTCTAAAGCTTTGATTTCCATAAATGAATTTCATTTATAGAGATGTTATTATTGGTCTAATCTTCAGGAGAGATGGATAAAAATGATAGCCAATTTAAGCCAGCAGTGATAATAAATACTTTCATAAATAAATGCATGCAGAGATGTTATTAAACTAGACTAGTGTTGAAATTAATAGAATATTGGTAGGTACTTTGGGCCACCCAAAATTTTAAAAGTATGAATTTCATAGAAATGGTATTAAACTGGCCTAGCATTAAGATTGATGGAAAAATGATCGGTAATTTGTACCATCCATAATTATAAAATTCTTATTCCCATAGATAAATGCATGTAAATATGTTATTAAACCGGTCTATTCTTCAGGAAACAGAGAAATTGAAGGCAATTTGGGCCATCCGTAATTATAAAAGTCTGATTTAAATACATAAAGGCATAGAAAGATGTTATTAAGCTTAACTGGTCTTCAAGAGGGATGAAAAAAATGGTAGGTAATTTGGTCCATCGAAAAATGACAGGTAACTTTGGCCATTTGTAATTACTAGACACCGTTTTTTTTTATTCATATTCATCTCAAACAAGACACATTTCTACTTGAATGTAAAAGACTTCTAATTGGAATCATGTCTGCAAGGGCACTATCTATGGAGTTAAGCAGTGAGATGTCTATTCACATTATATTTAAAATTTGTGCAAGTTAAAACACTTAAGAAAGCAAAAAAAACAGCGAGGGAATTCCAAAGTGCAAGCAAAGTGTGAAAAAATTATTAGACTACAAGGTTTTCTATCATTTAGGGACATCTACAGTGAAGAGGTGAGATTTTGCTACACGTCGAGTTAGTTAGGGGTATTTATGATGAGAGAACACGTGCTGTGAGTTGATGAGAGCATATTTCATTAAAGTACTTGTAAAACTAGCACAGGGAGGCAACATTGTGGTGATGAGACAGAGGTTGGAGCTTGGTTAATAATGCAGGATCTATTAGATTGGAGACTCTTTTTTGAATCCTGTCTAAGAGGGAGAGAACTAGTGGTAGATGTATCAGCCCAGATGTGACAACAATACCCCATGCATGGACGAATGGTGGCTTTTTAGAGATACAGGATACTGTCAGGTGTGAGAATTTTCCTAGCACGGTAGGGAGAGCCCATTTTCTTTGCAGCAGCCTTGGCTATGTCTTAACATAAGTACATGCTTGCTGAATAATTATTATACTGGCCAATTGTTCAGGGGTGATAGGGCAAAAGTATAGTCGATTTGGGTCATGTATAATTATAAAAGTATGATATTCAAGTTTCTTGAAGTGTGTGTTCATTTCATGTGAACTTTGCATCATTGACTTCTGAATTCTGTATTGCTGAAAGGCAAATAGTTATGCATTTGTGAACTTATATCAAAATAGTCTATGGGGAATGGATATTAACTACTTGCTCATTCAAAAAGCATCGATCTGGCTGTCGTAGTGTGTAACAGTCAGGAAATTTTCCAAAAGGGAGTTGATACGTTGCATAATTTTCAATTTGAAGCCCTGGGGATTACTGTCCGTCCAGTTTCATATCACTTACATGGATAGAAGGCATCTTGTTCAGAAAGGAAGTATAGGCGAAATGGGTGCTGGAGATTGACTGAGAGTATTATTTACTTTATCTTATCGAGTTATTAGCTGCATCAATCCGGTGTTGCCTTTTAGTGTATTTATTGTTTCGCTTTTCCTTTTTAAACTGTGTTCAGTTTTGTATTCTTCTCAATTAGTTTTGTCTTGCTTTCTTTTAATCATCATTTCTTCTTTTTCTCATCGATTAGTTACATTTCAATGATGTCAAATAGTAAATGGGAATCAAATTGCGAAACAAAAGCGAGAAGTTGGTGCCAAATCATGTTCAATATGTATGCTTTTTATTTTGGATACAGATACGTTCTACTATGAACAGAGAAAGAGAAAACGAGCGAACTCTTCTCCAAATTCATAATGATGTCCCCTCCTCCCACGTTAGAAAACAGTTACGTTTATCCGGTAATTATTTTTTATAGAAATTGATGAAGACAAGGCATGAAGCAACTTCATATTTGAAGATAAAAATACCAATTTAAGATTAAAAACTAGCTTACAAACGTGTTATATGGATAGATTCCGAGCCAGAAAACAGCAATTCCTTCCCCTTTATCTTAAATATCGCTCATGGAATGTGAGGGCTAAAGGACAAAATAAATAAAGTGTCTATTATTTGGTTTTTATACTGTTTCACTATTACCTTTGTCATCTGGTCATCCCACCCCATGCTTTCCTATAATGTGTCCATGATAATTATCAAAAGCAGCTGTCCATATGAGTCAAACTGTAAGGCTCCAAATTTTTTTCATTCATATCATGACATTCAATTTTATAATAATATTTTTGCATATGTGATAAACAAACAAACAGAGTGACTTACTTACAGAAATAAGAGGGTCAGTCCATCCAGTTCTATGGTATTTGAACTTTTAATTTCTTTACTACATATCAATTTTTTAAGTTTCCCAAAACGAAGACTACGAGACTTCAGATGATCATTGAGTGGAAGAACATATTTTTTCATGAATTACTGTTGCGTTATATCATAAAGGGGGATCGTGTGTGATCGTGTGGTCGTCTAGTGGTCTAGTCTATTAAATGATATGTTCATATACCGTTGTGTGTGGTACATGTATTTTTCAACATACCTTCTGCGTCTTGGATGTTGGTCCATCTGGAATTGTCTCGTCTTGGAGGGGAGACTGGTACTTGTCTTAGACGAATATTCATTCACTCCAACACGGTAAATTGGTTTTATAGTTTTTATTTCACTTTCCAGATGTCTCTCAGAATGATGGAAAGTGAAACTCTGGCTTGTGTGGTTCTGTTCTACACACGTCAGCGTCCCCCCCCCCACCCAGTGAAGGGAAGGAGACAATGGTGAAGCCGTCCGTCCTCTTCTAAGTCTAAACCAAATCTCCACGATTCAGCTAACCTGATCACGTGACTCACACGCAATCCGATCAGCTGATTTTGACTTCCAGTCAACGTGTCTCAATATAATTTACACACCTCCCTCCCTCCCTCCCTCTCTCTCTCTCTCTCTCTCTCTCTCTCTCTCTCTCTTGATCCATTCTCTAACATTACTAACTTTTACATTTAATATTTTATTTAATTGGTGACTCACAGAAGCATGCTTTCCAAGGCAACATCTGAGAGAACCTCCTTAACAAACTGAATTTTCTTCAAACCTCTCTATATATAAGTGAATGTTTGTGAGTTATAAAAATAGATATGATAACATTCAAATAAGTAAGGCTTACATATTTCACAGAATCAGGATCTTAAGATGCTTTGAAATTTTCTTGCTATTTTATCTGGGCTTATTGGAGAAATTAACTCTATAAAATAGAGGAACGGCGATCTACTTAAGCATGACCTACGCAAATAAAGTCATGTTACCTTACTGGCTATGATTAAGAAATAGATGACTATTATGAAGATCGCCATTTTCTTTTCAATTTTTAGAGAAGTTATAGAGGGATTTAATAACCAAACACAAAAGTGACGGCATTTGGCGAACATATCAGCCATTGCTTGGTGTCTACGTAATGATACCTCATCAGAAATAGACAGTGTCAGCTGTATGTAAAAAAACAACGTAAAAAAAATATCATATAAAAAATATTTTAAAATGGGAGCATTTTCAAATTAATAATTAAATACACTTAAAAAAAATAAAACTTTACTACAGTATTTTCCTGGCAAAAAAAAATAATCTCTTTTAATTGTAAGTGTCCAAATGTGAAATGATTATTTATCTTTTGGAAAAGAAAATACAATTACTTTCGGCCAGTTTTAGTTGAAAATTGAAACAGAAAATAACTATCTTCGTAATAGTCGTCTAATGCCCGAGTTTTTTCTGTTCTTTATTTTTTGCTTGTTTGTTACAATAGAAAATTATTTAAATTTTGTTGCACGATAGAATAAAATGTGACTTTATTGGATCTAATTCCTATTTTGATGACCTTGATAAATTCCAAACAGAAACCTTTTGTTAGATATTTTTTCCTTTGTAAAGATCAAGAACTTTTTTTTATATTTTATGTAAATCACACGATAGAAAATATGAAATCATTTGATGTAAGAAGCTACAAATATTTCCTTCCGCAGTGAGAATCGAGCCAATGATAAGGATTATGTTGATAGAATCCAATCGTGTACAGAGGAATTGTCAGAAACATTGCATATGGAATGTAAGGATTGAAGGACAAAATAAAGGAAGTGTGATTTAAGAATAATAAGTCAATCATTTCTGTAGTATGTATATTTTTTTTTCTTCAAGAAAAAGAATGGGACATTGAGATCTGGAATTGGATCTTTCTCTTCTTCTGGGGTCCTTGATAAAATCAAAGAGGAAACCTTTTCTCATAATCATGAAATTGTATTGTGGTTCCTCTTTCCAGTGTATCGCTCTGCGCGATCAAATCACCCCCTTGGTATGGTGGTGGGGAACAATACAACAGCAACAACCAGTGACACGAAATAGTGCCACACTGGGGTTGCTGTATTGCCATTTGGTCAGTGGATTCTGAACCATGCAGTAGCTTCTGGTGGGGACCTTCAATGCTATATTAATGGGTAATGTTATGGCTTCCCATTTCACCTTCAAAATAACATTTTCCATTTCTTTTTCTTTCTTTCTTCCCCTCTTTGCTCTGCTCAAACAACTGCTGACCTCTTCCAGACATCTCCATATTCCAACATGAAAAGCCTCAAGAAACAACACAATATTAAACCCAGTACACCATCTACCAACGTAGACCCTCACTATGATATCTCCTTCTCCAACACCAGGGGTCTACGTTCCAACCTTCCAGAGGGTGAAATTCAATTACATGAGACCATCGTGGGCATTGTATATGTGCCTGCATTAGAGATGGCTTTCCATGTGGTTGGGACATCTGAAGAGAAAACCCTAATTTGCCCTATATATGCTTCCAGGTAGCACTAGTCTACAAGACCGTGTTCATATTTGCCCTCTATCACAAGCACAACAGTAAAGTTACTAACTTTAAGAGCATCTCTGAGAAAATTGACCACATCCTGTCTGCTCATTCCTTAATCTCCTGGCTAACATTATCATGTGGAGACTTCAATGTTCACATTGTTGAATGGCTAGCCCACTCAAACAAACTGATGCCAAGGGAAGGTTCTTTCATGATTTCTTCATTGCTTATGAACTAACACAAGTTGTTTGCGAACTCATCTGTATACCTGACACTAATGGACAGTATACAAGTCTCCTAGACCTTTTTCTTACAACTTGCCAAGAACTGTGCTCATCCTCTGTTCTGACCACACTGGGCTCTTCTGACCACTCGGTTGTCTCAGTTAAGATAAAATCAAAATGTCATAAGTTCTCTGATGTATTTCTCCATCATATATCAATATGCTATGTTTGACTGGAATAGCTTCCAAACATTTATATCAGATTTATCTTTGCATTCCATGTTTAAAATGAATGTGCCCTTGATAGTATCAGACCTAACTGAATTGTTAATTGTCTGTATAGACCGCTTCATTTGCTCCAATCAATTCCAACAAAAACCAAACAGCCAACCATGGTTTTCTTTGGAATGTGTGGCTGCCATTGCACACAGAAACCACTTTTTTCATTTCTTTCCACAAAATACATGTAGTGAAACTAAAGCCTAATTAAATCTGCCAGCAACCACTGTAAAAGAGTAATAAAGAAAGCGAGAGAATCGTATGCTCAGTTAGTCAAGTCCAAAGTTGCTGAGCAGTGGTTTGGTTTTCACGAGTTTTGGTGGATAACAAAGAGTGTCCTGAACAGCGAAGTGTCCTTATCCCAATCATTATCAATGGACTGTCCATATCTGACAAAGCCAAACTCTGTGCTAAGAACTTTGCAGCAAATTCTACTCTTTGCGATCAGGGCATTGTACTACCCCCATATTCCCACCTGTGACTAAAAAACGCTATGTGACATACAAATACCCGTGCGTGATGTTGCTAAGCTTATCATAAACCTTGACTCCAGTAAAGCAATTTGCCCTGATGCCATTCCAATTATAGTGCTCAAAAAGCTTCAACTAGAACTAGTTCTCATACTTACAAAGCTGTTTAAACGTTGTTTTAAGGAGAAATGCTTCTCAACATCCTAGAATACCTCATTTGTCTGTTCCATATTCAAAAAATCAGATCAGTCATCTCCCTCTCAATACGGACCAATCAATCTCCTGTGTGTCATTAGTAAGTTGCTGGAATCTGTGTTAAATAAAGAAGTGGTCAACTACCTCAGCAAAAATAACCTAATCAGTGACATGTAATATGGTTCCTATTTGGCTGGATCTACATCTGACGTACTAATTAGTGAATCCTTCTATGGGACTTAATTTCTAGAGCAATTGCTCTTGACAAGTCAAAGGCTTTTGATAAGGTATGGCATAAAGGTCTGCTTTTCAAGATCTCCAGCTATGGAATTGTTGAAAATGTCCTCTCAGTTATTAAATGATTTCTCTCTAATAGGTTTATAAGAGTAGTGGCAGAAATTAGAAGCTCAAAATATCAACGCTAGTGTCCCCCATCCTGGGCCCAACTCTATTCCTGATCTTCATCAATGATCTCGCAAATCACATTCTTAAATCATTCGTAGACATCTATTCAGACGACACTACTATCTACAGCAACACTTCAAAGTTCGATAATGACCGAGATCTTTCTGATTCTCTCTCTTCTCATCTTGAGCATGTAATGCAATGGGGAAAGAGGTGGATGGCTAATCTTAATGCATCTAAAACCAAGCTTCTCTCTTTCCACCATTAAACCTCTGACATTCATTTGGCCCCAATTGAAATGACAGGGAAGCACCATGTCTGGACAAGCTTCTGAGTCTGACCTTCACCTCGTATCTGAAATGGAGCACATCAAATCCGTTGCCAATGTCGCCGGAAAAATAGTTGGATCATCATTGTATTGCTCCAGTAGATATCTCTCTTCTGATACAATCCTCTACTTGTATAAGAGGTACATCCTAGAATAGAATACTGTTGCCATATCTGAGCAGGAGTTGCTCGGATCACCTATCCTGCCTTGACAGAGTTCAAAACCAGCTTTGAAACCTGGTGGGTGATGTCCTTTTTCTTTTCTCTACAATCTCTTTCTCACAAAAGAGATGTTGCTCGCTTGTCTCTGCTCTATCTTTCTTATCATGGCGACTGCTTGTCTGAGCACCAATTTATGATCCCCCACTTGTCAGACTTTCAGGAAAGCACTCGCCTAGCTACAACCACTATCGACAATTTCCCCCAGTCTCTATCTGTGCCTAACTCTAAATTTGGATTTTATGATCTAATTTTCTTTCCTAAAACTGTCTGCCTGTGGAACTCTGTTCTGATGGCCTATTTTCCAGCTGACTATAATATGGTGTCTTCAAATCCAATGTAAACAAGTTTTTCCTGATTCGTCCCCTTAAATAATCAAATCATACCAAATTTCCCCTACTAACGATTACTACACTATTGTCCTGATGACTACCATACACCCATTAAACCTTATCCTCGAGTGACCTTTGGGCTTTGATAATGTTGTGACCTCCTTGTAAAAAAAAAAAATTGACAGACTAATGCCAGGTTTGCGGAGGATCAACAGGTCGGGTTTGACGTCATGTAAATGTACTTTAACCTCTGGAATGTTGGAACGTAGACCTCTAATGCTAGAAAAGTTTTCATGACGGATTGGAAGTTTTGTTGAAGAGGTTATATTGTGAAGAGGTGATGTTGGGAAGCAGAACATAAAGAATAAGTAAGAAATACATAATCTTTGTAAACCATTGAAAAAAAGAAAAACCGTTGTTTTATTTTTAGTTCAATAAGTAAATTCTCTGAAATGAAGGGGTCCCTTTCTCTGACTAACATTTGATTTTTATATGAGATACATATGCGAGTATTCAATCGATTCTCCTCTACCTCTCAAATGTGGAGTTAGTAAAGAAATGACGAACATTAATTTTAGTCTCCCCCAAATGACTAGTTAACTATGTTACAGTGCATCTTTTTTTTTTATTTTATTTTATTTTTTTTTTTTTTGATTTCTTGGTTTTACCGAATCCAGGACAAGAATTCATGTAATTTGGTAGAGTATTAAGTTTAGTGTTGTTTCTTGTATCACTCGAATTAAGCAATGTATAATATCAGAAAGAAGATGCGCTATTTCTTGTATAAACTCGTGCATAGCCATGTCGAGGGAATCTTATTTGGACTTCGAATGCTATGGTATTTTCACATAAAATGTTAATTAATGATTATTGTCTTTTTCTTTCCTTTATGTACTGATGCTTTCTCTCTAATAAGACAATGACATGCTGTATTATCCGGTTCACTGCAACATCTGCTGTGGCTATACAGTTCGAAGCTGGAGTTAGTTCTCTATGTGTAGGCCTGGGCAGATGATAAGGAAACCTAGGTTTACCCAGCTACCAGCCGCCCCGCCGCTTCACAGCATTACATACAAAGTCCAATGGAAAGGCGAGTCAATACGGTTGGAGCCAGCACAGCTGCAAGAGTCGCCGGAAAGGTGTAGCAGTGCTTCCCTACCCGCCTATCGGACTCCAAACCAAATTTGTTTGTTGGGGGTTCCTGTATGTTCTCTATTAAACCATTTTTATTGGGTCTGTAACAACCTGTTTTTTCTCATGTACAAAACTTGTGACAGACTGACGGATAAATGATCTAAGAATAATGATTATTTCATCAACGTAAGGACTGCTGCTGATACATATTTCAGTTAATTAGTGCTCGGTTAATTGAATTGTCTCTTTACAATGATTATCTCATTAGCTTAATAAATAGTCACAGGGCTACACGCATGCTTGTCGTGTTCACTAATGACAGCATCACCCATGAAGCTAGACACTGTGTCCCGTCCAGCCCTCGTGGGTTAGCTAGTAAACAGGAGTTAACCAGTGCAGGACTAAATCGAAATTTCTCTCAGATTCAGACGGGTGAGTCAAGATTATTTGTTTTTCTAACTGATTACCAAATGTGAATGAGTCTAACAGAATAGAAAGGAAATGAAAAAAAAGAGTGAGTTGCCAAAACTTAAAAGAAGATAATGAAAGGAAAAAAGTTTAAAGGAAATTATTTTTTTAAACATTATGACAAAAATAAAAAAGGACTTAAATTAAACGCGGAAAGAAAATAAATGAAAAATGAAAGCAGAAAACAATTATAAACTTAGATGTCTGAAAAATTTTTAAAGGACGGGTATTCTTAAGATGCGTCCAGTCAGTTTGTGCATTTAGTAACAAAAATGCTATTTTGTACTTAAGTGTGACAGAGAAACAGAAATGTTGTATCAAACTCAAATGCAACTGAACAAGAAAAATGTTATTTCAAGCTTAAATGTGACAGACTAATAAATATACTTTTACAAGCTTACATGTGACAGACTAAGAGATATGTAATTTAAAACTTACACAAGATGGAAAGGTGAGAATGCTATTATGAATTTAAATGTGACAAATCAACAAAATTTATTTTACAAACTTAAATTTGACAAACATACAGAAATGTTATTTAAAACTAAAGTAAAACAGACAAACAGAAATGCTATTTCAAACTTAAAAGTGATAGATCCACAAAATGTTAATTAAAACTTAAGACAACTTAAAAATGCTATTTCAAACCTAAATGCTATAGACCAACGAAAATGGTATTATTAACTTAAACCAGACATTGAAAAGACGATGCCATTTCAAACGTAAGTAATTTCAATTTTAACCATGATCGAACAACAAAGTTTCAAACTAGAATGTGATAGAAAAAGTACAAAAACGATACTTAAAACTTAAGCAAGACGGACAGATAAAAATGTTATTTAAAACTTAAAGGTAATAAATAAAAAAAAATGATATTTCAAACATAACCGTAACTGACCAACAAAAATGCTATTTCAAACTTAAGTATATCTGGTAGGTCAAAATGATATTTCAAATAAATTATGACAGACGCATGAAAATGCCATTTCAGTCTGTATTCACTATTCACCAATAACATCCAATGTGAATAAACCTGAAGAGGGTCGGAGGTTACATCAGCCGAAACGTGGTGCAAAAAACCAACCAAGATGAGAACAATAGTCCAAACAATCTAAATGATTATAAATCCTCATCTAAAAAATATACATTCATCATATCAAAAAAAAAAAAAAAGTAATGGATGCAGATTTATTAAAAAAAAAAAAAAGAATAAGAAATAGACTTAGCGGTATTCGCGTTTGAATTTTTGACAGGTATGTTCGTTGGAAAAGCAAAAAAAACAAAAAAAAACATTTTTCACTATTCACAAATAACATCTAGTGTGAATACACCTAAAGGTTGTTGGAGATTACATCGGCCGAAACGTTGTGGAAAAAACAACCAAGATGAGAATAATAGTCCAAATAATTTTAAAAATTATTACCAATCCTCATCTCAAAAAAATATACATTCATCATGTTCTGTATGGAAGTTTAGATATTCTAACCCTGCGTTAACCTGCATGTTCCACACATGGTTAATTCCATGAGATGTTTATACACCCTAATACAAAAATGTTTATAATGTTATAATTTTGTAAAATATAGTTATTCCAAGTTAAGCAACGTTGAACCTGGTTAGTACTAAATAGGTGACCATTTGAGACTCCTAGGTGCTGTATGTATCTTGGCATTGGTTCCAGTCGTCCTGGACTTCTCCTTGCTATCGGACCCAAATAGTGCCGATTCAGGAGAGGTGTGGTTAGGGATTGTGCAAACCTTCCCTTACAATTACATATGCAGCTGCCTCTATAGAGGGTATCCTTTGTCTTTCGAGACTGAACGGGGGCATCCTGCTGGTTCATGATTTATCTACATTCCCTGTTGAGCACTTGTTGATATTAGTCTAAAATAATAAAATAAAATAAATGATAAAACTAAGGAAAAATTACATTCCATATTAAATATTACAGAGTAGCCTAATGATACATAATATGCGCTTATATCTACACATTTTCATTCCTACTGGAAAAATACAAAAATATATAAATCATATAATCATACCTACGTTAGTCAGCTGGGGTAACTAGACACCCCCAGAAGGACAAAACAACGTCTACCTCTAAGGAAAACTGAGATATAACTGTACTATACCACGTGTGCTCTAACCTCACTGAGTTAAAAGAGTACTGGGAAGGAGGAAAGGAAATAAGTTGCTTACTAGGAATTATGAGCACTTAAGCAAAATTGGGGTGAAAAACCACCCCATGTGACTAACACAGGGTTAATGATACTTTAATCTTCAGTGTAACAAACTAATCGACTGACTGACCCACTGATTTATCAAATGACTAACAGACAAAGCTTCACATAGATATGTAAGTATGTTTATTAAAAAAAAGAAAAGAAAGGAAAGGAAGCTGAAACTAACTGAAATGATAATTGTTGAGTAACCATTTTCTTTGGAGAAAAGAAAAAAATTGGACGTCAGCTGAAACGAATGAATCCGAAAAGATTTGGAAAATTACAGCAAAACAAAAAAATGTATAACACAAAAAATAAATAAATAAAATAAAACAAACGAAAATCAGACAAGGAACTGCGATAAGCCAAAAGTTAAAAAAAGTTTCTGTGAGAAAATGAGAAAATAACAGATTTATTTGATTCTTAGAGAAAGAGATAAGAAAATGAATGTTCAAATGTAAACGCCATTGTTTGAGTTTTGAGGAGTTGCAAAATTTCTGTAAAATATGAAACTAAAACAAAGAAATTAAGTTACAATAAAAATATGAACAAGAAAAGATTAAATAATAACATCATTTATTAAACATTTATTTTGTTTGCAAATAAAGATTTTGTTTCCTTAAATTTGATGAAAAATTTTGAAGAAGTTCATCAAATGGAAAATTTTCAACTATAAAATGTTAAAAGAAAAACATATCTTTAAACATAATTTGGGATTCGAAACTTCGAGTCACTTGCATGTGAGATGAACACTACCACCTGAATCACTTTAGTCATCTGAGTCACCTGAGGTACCTTGCTACATACACCAAAGTCTATTAACTAACACAGATGAAGCAAACTGCAGCGAGTGATTGACTATAGGATGTATTCTGCTCTTCTCCAAAAATCCAGATTAATGTTATCCAACTACAAAAATCCAGACTAATGTCTCACAAGTAGGATTTTACATTTGTTTAAACTATGTTATCCAACAAGAGTAAGCAAATTGATATTAATTAAAACTATGTTAGTTATCCATCACATCCTATGAGGACGTTTTCGTTATGCATCTCATTTGTGAATAGGGAAGTGGTTCTGCAGCCCCAGGCTAAAGGCACAAAGTCTTGAACAGTGTGGATATCGAAAGTCAATTACAATATGACTATTTCCATAACAAACACAATGTCGCAGTCCACACAAACCATGAAAGCTACAGACCAGAGTACTCGTCACACATACAAGTGACTCAGGTTTTGAATCCTGAGTTCAGATGTGTACTACTGAAGCAAATAAAGAAGGGTAATGCTCGAGTCTAGGTCTGTGGCTTTCATGATTTATGTGAGCTGTGTTGTGTCAAACTGTGGGAATAATTATATTGTATCTCACATTAAATCATATATATATATATATATATATATATATATATATATATATATATATATATATATATATATACTAGCAAAAGTACCCGTCGTTGACTGGGTTCAAAAATAGCCTACAGAAAACGGACTCTGATTTATGAAGGTATGATAGGTTATGAAAAGGAAGTGTTGTAAAGAGATAGTTTCGAATTTGGGAGTATCAAAATCAAAGCAAAATATGATGAAAGTAAAAATAAAATAGATAAACCCCATAATTTATTATACCATATCTGTTCACAGTGAAACACTTATTACAATATTCTGTGGATATATATTAAAAAACCTTGTTAAACTTTGTGACATATTTCCATTCTATGGAGGTCAGGCACGAACGAACACCCCATAATTTGATTATACCATATTTCTTCAAACTGAAACATAATTATCAAAGTATACTTACGCAGATAGATATGAAAAGTCTTTATTAAAGTTTGTGCCTATTTCCATTCTATGGAGGCCAGGCGCGAACGCAGACCCCACAATTTTATTATACTATCCCTATTTAAGTTAAAACATACGTATCAAAGTATTATTATGTACATCTATATCAAAAACACTTGTAAACGTTTTTTTTTTATTTTTTATTTTTTTATTTCCATACTTTGTGGAACAGGAGCGTACGCAGACCCCACAATATTAATGAATCATCATTATGCCAGATCAAACATACCCATTCCTTTGTCTCGATACATCTTCTATCATTATATGTGATCAGTTTTCTATAATAGTCAACCATATAGGAGCCTATTCGTGATCAGACACACACACAGACTTTCAGTTTAATATTATATATATATATATATATATATATATATATATATATATATATATATATATATATATAACTCAGTATTTATGTGTGTAATGTTTGTGTGTTCCATCAAGAAAGAAAGGTTATAGAATCTACATAAAATATAAAAGTGTGTTCTTATGTAAAATTTACTGGGAACACCAAGTCTTCCTGAAACTCTAAGTGCATCCCTATGTGGATTATGCCCTCATAACCGTTTACAACTTAAAATACTAATTTTATAAAATTTAAATCATGTATAGCATTTTTGAGGGAAGACAATGGAAGTGGTCAAATTGCTGAAGATTTATATGTCCCTACCTGTAAGTTACTAATGAAGACAGAACCTCTTTAAAACTTCATATATATATGTGTGTGTGTGTGTGTGTGTGTGTGTGTGTGTGTGTGTGTGTGTGTGTGTGTGTGTGTGTGTTTAGGCAACATTTTTTCTCTTACGCATATTTTATTAAATAAAGTAGAGGGTTTTCTCTATTAATTCAGTTTTTAATCCTTTCAAACTTTGGAATAACTGTCTTCACTTCTGGCAGGAAATGGTTGATGTAATCGTCATATTTATTGTCAGTTCAAGTACTTTCCAATCTATCTGGATTCATCATCAAGGATAGATTTATCTAACTTGACAATTTGTATAATTTTTTTTAATAATGTGTATATTTATTTCATTAGTTAATTATTTTAATAACTTTACAAACATTTCAGGATGTTACTATTATTGGTTAAGTTTATTTTATTGGTAGTAGGTTTTAGTTTTAATTTGTAATGCTTATAGTATTTCAAGTTTTCGTTTATTATGGGTCTGTTCAAGTATAGATGTATTGTTAACTGAAATTTTACAAAATTGGGGGTCCTAGATATGACCTTAAACTATATCCGATGGTGAGGCCCCAGCTTGAAGGCTTTGGGGAGTATGGAGCCACCCTTTAATTGTCATTGCTCCCAGGTCCACTCTGACCCAGAGTGGTAGTAAATGTTAGGGTCTCAACTATGAATTAAATAGAAACCGACTTGAAAAAAACAAATATATTCTATTAAAAAACTTTTTCTTCAAAATCACTGGATTCGGCATTAAATAACCTGAAAAGTGTTGATATGTCGTAAAACAAAAACAACTAACCAATCACCCAACCAACCAAGCAACCAACCAACCAAAAGTAGGATATGAGACAGGAATGTTGATTAGTCAGATGGTAAAATATAGCACTGTTTTCGTAGCGATGTATTCATCGCTACGAAAACAGTGCTATATTTTACCATCTCCTTAACAATGTCATGGTAATCAAACCTATGTATATTTTTTCACCTCTATTGCCGGAGACACAGTCTTCAAAGGGGCATTTGAATTCATAAACTAATTTTCGCCCATGAAGTAAGTCAGTCGAGGGGGAAGAGTTTTTAGTTATAATCAGTTTAAACGTTTTAAATTTATTGTAGCTAATGATTAAACTTTTTGGTTAGGGTCTATGTGTTGAACATTTTTATTAATATTTTTTAATCTACACTATAATTATAATGCATTTAATTTGGAGCAAAATAATAATAGACAAACAAGGTTTATTATATATATTTAATATATATATATTTCTGGAGAAATATATTTTCTTACAATATATATCAATCCTTATTTAAGAAGCTCAATGTACTTACATGAATTCAATATGGCGTAATGGAAAAATAAAAAGGTATTTGCAGCTTCTCTTTCAATTTTCGGATTTGAACCATGTCAAATCACACTTCAATTCCTTTTGACGGATTAATTGTTGCTATTTCTTCTGATGAGTTAAGGGCATAATAGATTCACTGGTTAATATAATAATTAAGTGATTGATTTTGCGCTACAAAACAGATACTGTCAAGAATTGTATAAGTCAACTCAATTAAAGGAATAAATAATAAGATAGTCAACATCATGAATTATGGAATATAACTTTTTTTCATTTAATCTCTCTCTCTCTCTCTCTCTCTCTCTCTATATATATATATATATATATATATATATATATATATATATATATATACTAGACTACCCGTGACCCGTTGGGTCAGTATGTTACATTAGCTATGGAATTAATGTATGAGCGTGACACTTGTGACGTAAAGAAAATAGTGTTTTGTGGCATAACAGAAACATTTCTATGAAAGTATATTAAAATGAAAAAAGAATATAGATAGATTTCTATGAGTCGTTCTGTTTATAATTGTTTATTTTGGAAAAAAAAACTTACAGTCATTGAATTATAAGTGGTTTGCCATACTTATAGGTTAATGTGCACTGAACAGATACCATAATACTTAATGTTAAATTCACATTTTGATATACCTTTTAATTTAAACGCGAAAAAAATAGAACAATTGGGACGCTGAAAACATACACAGTAAAACAATACATTTTATTGTCACGTTGATTATTTATTTGTAACGCAATTATTTATGTCGGTAGTGTACAAAAAAATGTTTTTAAGAAAGGTGTATTAAAAATGGAGAAAAAATTTTAAAAAACAGGTAGGCGCTGGGTAAATTGCCGTTGTAAAATGCTCTTATGATTGTCAACGGGTTAAAGTAGATTTATTTGTAAGAAAATTGCGTTAAAATAACTTAAACGCAATACGGAAATGAACAATGTAAAAAAAAAGCAGAAAGTATTAACAATTGTTTATTTGGATAATTTAGATGCGGAAAAAAATTGGGATGCTGAAAACGTACACAGTATAAAATATGTTTTATTGTCGCGTTGATTATTTATTTGTAACGCAATTAAAAAACATATTTTCGGAGTTATTTATTTATGTTAGTAGTGTAGAAGAAAATGTATGAATGTTTTGTAAGAAAGGTATATTAAAAAATGGAGAATAAATTTAAAAAAAAAAGGAAGGCGGTCGGGAAATCGACGTTGTAAATTGTTCTTATGGTTGTCAACTGGTCAAAGTTGATTTATTTGTAAGAAAATTGTGACAGTATAGTTGTAATACAGAATAGTTGCAAAACATCCCCACCCTTCTCATGTTAAATAATGATTTCTAAATAATAACGGTAATATTTGAGTGCACACATCAAATTCTGCAAAAGTAGCGATTTGTGTTTATTTGTTTACGCTGTTATGGGTTTATGTTTATGTACTCATGCGCAACCGGAAGTCGTAAACCGGCTGTGGGGTTACAACACCCGTTAAAAGGTCATTTGAGTTTTATAATTATATATATATATATATATATATATATATATATATAGAGAGAGAGAGAGAGAGAGAGAGAGAGAGAGAGAGAATGTCATAATAAAATGTATACACTCTTTAAATGAACATAGAACCAACATTTATTATAAGAAAGAAAAGTTTCATACATCAAAATACCGTGGACAAATACAAAAACTAGTTAATTATCGAAACTGTTTAAATTATTTGCCATTGTGGTCTATGAACAGCTGACAATGCTCAGTGATCGAATGTAAAACGTTCATATCAGTTAAATTGGTATGTTCACACATCTTCTTTCAATGGTTGTTTTCAACTCATTCATCGTAGCTCGTTTTATGGTGGGAACCTTGTGTTTAACATGCCTCCCCCCGCCTTCAAATAGAGAAAAATTCAAAAGGGAGGTAGGGTAAATCCAGTGAGCATGAACAATACTTGATACTTCCTCTTCGTCCTAATTATCTGTTTCGCAGGTGACTATTAAGATGTGCTCTTACGTCATGATGATAGTGCGGAAGTGCTCCATCCTGCTGGAAGTGCCATTCTTTATTCCTAAACATCTCTTGGGAACGTGGTATAGCGTATTCATATAGCAAGTTGAGATAATTTAAGAGTGTATACATTTTATTGGGACACCCTGCATATATATATTTATATATATATATATATATATATATATATATATATATATATATATATATATATATATATATATGTATATATATATGGGGGGGGATCGTAACTTACCTGAATAGCACGAGTTTCGTGTTTTTTCCTCTAAGAAAAAAAGTCAAAATGCCGACGTCGCATTTATGTGTGTGACGGTCATGAATATTTAAGTGTAAGATATGCAAATTAGAGGCGATGGAGTTTGTTGAATGGGTATAAAAGAGGAAGGGAAAGGAACCACCGGCGAGTGGGAGACAGCGTGTTGGGAGAACGCGTGTCGAAACGAAACTATTGAAACGAAATCAGAAAAGATAGAACAGCAAATTTGATTCGGTTCAAATAATGTAGAAAAAATATATATATATGAGCAAACAGTTAATAAAATATGTTAAAAAAACACTTTGAAATGAGTTAAAACATATTTAATCTGAAAAGGAAACACTCGATAAATGGATAGTCCTTAATCCACGGAGTTTCGAAGAAATACTCTCCTTCTCATCAGAGGGTAGGAATTAGCAAAATGCGGGATCGGATTTTGCATGCAGAAGTATTTGATGAAACAACAAGTAAGTCAAAGATCTTACTTGAAAACAAAATAAGTTAAGCAGAGGGAATATGGTAAAGAAAAAGGTGATTATAAATGAATGGATAGGATAGTTTGGTGGAAGATAAAAAATCCAGTGACGGTAAAATCCAAATGTAAAACTTATAGAAAGTTAAAAGAATATATATATATATATATATATATATATATATATATATATATATATATATATATATATATATATATATATATACTTGCTAATATTTTCTCCTCTGAGGAGATGGGTAGACATCGAAAACCTATAGGTTAAGGAGATATACTTATTGAAATGTATTCTTTGTCTTGCATATAATAAAAATTCTAGATTTTAAATTTAAGCATTTCACGTCATAAAATTTAAAAGACTAAATTATGCTTTATTTGCACTCTCTGGAATATTGAGCAATTATTATTAAGATGGGATTGTCTTTCTAAAATATTAGACCCAATAATAATTTGTAAGACGAATAATCACTGGATTTCTGTACCAGTAGATCTATTGTATTACATTATTTTGATGTGTATATATATATATATATATATATATATATATATATATATATATATATATATATATATATATATATATCAGATTTTAATGAAATTTAAACCATATGTATAAACCACAAATTCAGAAGTGTTTTTTCAAAATATTAGCTTCTTCCTACTATATGAGGGAATAAAACAAGAGAAGGCAGGACAGTAAAAGCACAGAATGTGATAGAGTGTCATAAGTATTATGAAAAGCTACACATTAGTGATCTCTATTACAGCTCGAACAAGGGTATTCCTGTTAGTATAGATATATAAATATATAAAGTGAATTTTAGACAAAGCTGCTAGGCGTAAGAGATCATAATGTGATCTATATTAAGTTTTATTAGTAGTATGCAAAGGAGAAACATAAGAAGTGGAAATTCAGATAATATTAGTAAAATTTTAACAACGATATTATCCATATTTCACTTTCTTTGGAGTATTTAAAAGGGTTTTGGGGAAGGGCATAATATGGACAAAGTTACCCATTTAAAAAATTCCGATATTTCAGATTTGTATTGAATTTCATCTGTAGTCATTGGACAGGAACTAAGCAAGATCCATTAAATATCAAATTTTTCTTAAACTTCAACTCGAATTTTTTTTTTTACATTATCTAGAATCAAAATCGTGTAATGGATTTGATCCAGATTAAATTAAGGATTAAATCTTTGTAAAGAGATAGAAGATTGGTGCAAAGTTGTTTTTTTTTTCATAGTATAGGGTGTCCAAAAAGTTACTGAAGGGTTTTGAACTTAAATACATTCTTTATTTTGATGATATATTTCTGTAATTATAAGACAATCTGACTAAGACACTAGATTTTTTTTTTGAAGAAAATGCAAAATTCAAATAATCTTTACTCATGAAAAATAAATGTCTTTTAAATGTTGCTCATTTTCAGCTTCGCATATCTGTGCTATTTCCAAAACATTATTCATGACTG
Organism: Euprymna scolopes; assembly: GCF_053919585.1. Taxonomy (NCBI): domain Eukaryota; kingdom Metazoa; phylum Mollusca; class Cephalopoda; order Sepiida; family Sepiolidae; genus Euprymna; species Euprymna scolopes. The sequence continues at coordinate 88,985,449 of NC_136494.1, read as the reverse complement.
ATTGCAGAATCTCTGGATTGCGATAAAACTCCCTTATTTTGTTCCTGATGTTTTTCTTCAATTCTTGAAGGTTTGTTTCGAATTGTGTTTTGACTTGAGCTATCTCTTACATAAAAAACCGTTGATAAGCTCTTTGAATCCAAACAATGACCCCTGATTTTGGTAAAACAATTTCACAACTTGCGTACGTTGTTTAATACTATCCTTACCAAAGTTTATTTCCAAAATATTATCTGTAAAATATCTGAAATAATGAAAAAAATAATCATTACTGATAAAATGACAAAGATTTTTTAACCCTTCAGTTATTTTTGAACAGCCTGTATATATATATATATATATCTTTATTCGATTGGCAAAATTTTAGAATAATTATAAAAAAGTGAACCATATCGTAAATTCAATCAACTAAAAAATGGAAACCGGGGTGAGGAAAAGAAAAAAAAATTATATATATAATGGGGCAAGTTATATGTACAATTAAATAAAATAAATAAGTCGATTAAAAAACGATCGTTAAAATATACCCAAAGCGCTTTTCGTTCAGACAAACATTTTCAAGGGTTATAAGTCTGAAAATTATTATTTTTAGAATATTTGGTAGTGATATGGAATACGAGCGGAGAGGAGGTTAAGAAAAAAAAAAAAAAAAAAAAAAAAACCTGACTACCCAAATAATTCTAACTGAAGCCGGAGGTTTCTCTGCTTGCACAAAGTAGGGGGGTTAGCAATGATGGCAAGTGCTTCGAGGACAGACAGGTGGAACTTTGTGCGTCCTCGGTACAAAACAGAAAAACACTCCGGAGAGAAAACAAGACCGCACTCCTTTTTATCGACCAAGTGTTGGCCGATGGACGATTCTATCAGTTGAGATTTTCTGCTAGTAGGTTGATGATCCCGGATGAAACGGGGAACATGTTGGGCGATTCTGACCTGAAGACGCTGGGTCGTCTTGCCTATATAGACGGCACCACACCGACATTGAAATTTATAAATAATATTACTAGTTTGGGAGATAGGCAAGACATCCTTACGAAATGAGGGAAAGGCGGTTTTTGTGGAAAAGGCAATACGGAGCGATAGAACACCAAAATTAGAAGACACCAGAGAGGAAATCTTATCGCAAATAAGTTGGCCTTCAAGTCCAATCCAGGGTAACCTAAGGTATACCGGAAATCTACATGGACCGTATTTTGGTAGCTCAGAAAAGGATTGAATTTTTTTATTAATAACTAAGTTAACTAATGGAGGTGGATATCCATTAGTAATAAAAATCCTTTTAATGTTTTCAATTTCCACATCAATAAAAGGTGGGGAACAAATAGCAAGTGCCCGATGGGTTAAGTTTCTAATAAGATTTAGTTTCCTGGTTGTGGGTGCAAAAGAATCCCAACTAAGATAAAGACCAGTGAAAGTGGGTTTTCTATAAATAGATGTCATAAAGGAAAGCTCACGTTTAGAAACTAACACATCAAAGAAAGGAAGGGAGTTATCTTTTTCCACCTCCATCGTAAATTTGAGAGAAGGGTGTAAATTATTTAATAAGTGGAAAAAGGACATAGCTTCATCATGCGTTGCGAAACAAGAAAAAGTGTCGTCAACTTTGGGCAATATTTTTGTGGGTTTTTTAGAACAGACGTTGTTTGACAAGTGCCCTAGACCAGCATTTTACATGCGTTATGTTGTATCACAACTCATCAGTGCGGCTAGACTAGCACTTTTCCTCAGCCGTAGATCAAAGCTACAACCATCACGTTGACAATCGGCTTTCGTACATAATTCATCAAATGTCCATTAGATAAACATCTGCCCAACGCTTAACATTGCTCTAGCTGATAGTTTGTAAACAAATAGACAGCAGGCTTCGCTAAACTAAGCAGTGGATGAAATACATTTCTGACAGTGCTCGATCCAAGGCGGGAGGGGGTGATATAGTCATCCACATACAGTACTCTTTTCTTGTATCACAAATCATAAATGCAGCAAGACTAGCACCTTTTTCCAGCTGTGGATCGAACCTAATTTGGAATATAGACTTTTGTCATATATATATATATATATATATATATATATATATATATATATATATATATATATATATATATATATATATATATATTATATAATTATTTTTTTACTATAATAATTAAATACCTACAGACACTAGCGTTTCATCCTTTTGGGATGCAGGGTGTCACGATTAATACCAGTCGAACGATTCGAACCCTGCAACACAAGACATCTCTGGCTCGATTAGCGAAGACCGAATCAATTTGGCTACCATTAACCCTGTGAAATAACGTTGAATTTAAACATTTTAATTTTTAATGTTCATTTACGTCAGTTAGAGAGTTATCTAATCATTTTCCGATGATCTATGCATAAGAGCTAAATTGACCGACTTTAATTCAACTGAAAGTGCTTAACGATAAGAAAGGAATTTCTTAAAGGGGCTGTCATAATTATTTTTTTTACCTAAAGATACTAGTGTTTCATCCTTTCGGGAATCTTCAGTGCAGGGTGTCACGATTAATACAAGTCGAACGATTCGAACTCCGCATATATATATATATATATATATATATATATATATAAGACAAAAAGTCTACATTCCAAATTTCAAGATTTTGTCCATCTTACCGTTTATTTCCTTAAGTATATTAAAATTTTCACTTCTTTTATATCCTGAAAGAAATAAATAGTAAGTTGGACAACATCTTGAAATTTGTAATATGGATTTTTAGTAATTTCCTTGAAATGCTCTGTAGTTACACCGAGCTTCAAAACTAAAAGGTGAAATATAACTGAATACGCATATTTTCCCATAAACACACACACACACACACACACACACAAATAAAATTAACCCTTTAAAATACTTGCAGGTGGTTTAAACTAACGTCAACGTTTTCTAGGTCAAACATGACGTCATTAACGTAGTAGCAGGAGGAGGCCGAGTTAAGGGTGAAGGAACACCCACACACACATTTTAGCTTTTATATTTATAGATGCCCTCGCCCTGGTTTTGCTAATATATGACGCGTAAAATTGAAAGGAATAATAAACAAAACGAACGTGAAAGAATACCAAAAGAAAAAAAGGAGAAAAAAAGAAAAAAAAAGAAAAGTTACCGCGTAAAATGCAAATATGTTTATTTAAATCTAATGTTTTTTGTTTTTTGCCTTTTTTAATGGAAAAATAAAATTCAAAAAAATAAAACTTACCGTGTATAATGAAAATATGTTTATTAGATTTTATTTATTTATTTTTCTTTGTTTCAATGAAAAATAAAAAAATGAATAAATAAAACCAGTAAACTGACCGTGTTTTTTAATTGTTTTTAATGTTGGTCGCTGTTAACCAATTTGAATATCGTCTGATTCCAATATCGATAGCGTAGTAGTAACTGTACTAATGAAACTCTCAGAAATGCAATGTATAGAAATAAACAATGAATAAGTAACTAATTCGAAAATAGGAAGTCAGCAGTAAATAAAATATTAAAGCGACTAATCGGTGCAAGATTTGAAGAACGCTGGTGGCTGACTGCTAAAGTTTCTTGTAAAAACTGGAATCCAATGTAAGTTTGTTTCGTTTAAGTAATCCTTCGAATCGCAACCCCCACCCACCTACAAAAAGAGAAAACATATAAAAGGAGGAGAAAAAGAGAAAAAAAGAAATTTATAAAATGGCACAAGTAACCCACAGAATAACTGGAATGTAAAGTCGCATTTCACCCGACGGAAAAATGCCAATCCATATTTTTTAAGCAACTAAGAACTCAAACCAGTGTTCCTCGTATATTCCCCTGTGGACGTATTGACAGCGGTGTTAGGTGGTCGCGGGCAGAGTATGAATCGAATAGAGAGAAAAGATTTTACCACTTCTATTGATTCTAACCGATTGTGGCAGTAAACTGTCACCGGAAAAAATATAGAAATGTATGAATATCAAGGAACTGTAAGGGTAGTAGGCCTATAAAATACTTCAGATCCTATGCCGAAGTGTAGGGACATTACATTTAAATGTAATATCGTAATTTTTAATCCTATTCAGGTCAAACTCACACGGGAAAAATGAGTTCATTATATATATATATATATATATATATATATATAATATATATATATTTATATTTATATATATATATATATATATATATATATATATATATATATATATATATATATATATATATATATATATAACCGATGTTTTCCTACACAAGTTTTCCAGTTTGATGAATGAGATGCCTGTTTTTTTTAAATTTCTAAAGTAAATAAATTCCTGTTTTCTGAAGGGTCTACGATGAATATATTCAGTATTTGACATAAAACAACTGATTGATTCTACATAATGAAACTGCTTCTGTAAAAAAAAAAATATAGAGAGAATTTTTTTAACTTGTTGAAAGAAATAAAATTAAGATGAATAAAACTTTGGAATTTGGAATATACCTGTATTGTTTATATATATATATATATATATATATATATATATATATATATATATATATATATATATATATATATATATATATATATATTCCTTCCTCTGGAAGAAATGATGGTTATTATAAAGGAAAATTCTTTTGATAAATGAACTCTAATCCTAGGGATTTCAATATATTTTAAAAGCGATATAATTCTTTCACTACAAGTTCGTTAGCTCAGAGGGTAAGGTGCTCGGCTGTTATGATCCATAGCGACAATAGTTGGAGTTAGAATATCTGGCTTGTTGCGCTCACTATATCTAGGCACAATGATGAATTTAAAAAATATGGAACACCTGTCTTAGGATGACTATATTTTATCTATATATTAGCATGCCCTGTGTCCCAGCGAGGCCCAGGAAGATTGAGTTTAGCTTGTTTTTCCTGTTGTACATCAAACGTTTGCGGATTCGATTATGCCAAAATGCAATTAAACTGAAAACACTACCTTCGTTGACTCGGGTTGTCTGTTTTATGGCATATCATTTTTTTTTTTGAAGGGATGGAGCCTTATTTAATGCTGAAACATTATTGCAAAAGGTTCATTAATGTTTCTCGTTTTTGCATTTTTATAGCAAATCAAAGGATTTTTTTATTATTTACTGCCGAAAGAATATTCATATCAACACTACGAATGTTGAGATGAGTTGTTTTTCTTTTCTATAGATAGTAGAAAGTAGACGTTTGGTTTACTTTCGGCAATCATATAAATCTCACCTAACCACATTTTGTGTTTTAGTCCTCATATTTTATGATCATATTTTTTTATAAAAGGAAAGAAATGGGTGTTCTTTTGAGTGAAAGGTATGTGGAGATTTCGAAGCCTCTCATAATATTCATCATTTAACTGTAAATATTTACTTAGTTTGAATAGTTTTTAGGTTTGATAAGTGACGAGCCATTAGTTAAAATATGGTCTGTTTTGTATTTTATACGAAAATCCTGCTCATTTTATGAAATCAAATAAAGTTTCTGAAATATAAGCACATATAAAAAATTCGTATATTCTGTTAAATAGTAAAAAAAATAAAATAAAATAAACAGAGTTCCCGTTGAGTTTACAATTATTTTCGAATTCATTCTTATTGTTTATTGCAAAATGTTCATCGTATTTTGCTTCAGTTTGGTTTGGTTTGGTTGTTTCGTTTTGTAGCATATCAAACCTTCTCGGATTATTTAATGCCCAATTTTGGAAATTTGAGAGAGATTGAAAAGAAAAAACTTGATAAATGGATGCCTCACGAATTGGACAACAACCAAAAGAAACACCGTTATGAAGTGTCATCTTCTCTTCACGCAACAAGAACGACCGTTTCTCGACCAAGTTATGACTTGCAATGAAAAGTAGGTTCTTTACTACAACTGGCATAGTTAGACACCGATGAAGCTCCACAACACTTCCCAAAGCTAGAGTTGCACCAAAGAAGATCATACTACTGTTTGGTTGTCTGCGACCGGTCTCATTCATTACATTTTTTTTTTTTAATGAAGGCGAAACCATTACGGTAGGGAAGTTCTGTCAACAAATGGATGAAATGCATCAGAAACTTCGACAATAACAACATTAGTCAACAGAAAAGGCTTAATTCTCCTCCAAGACAATGCACGACCATACGTTGCTAAACCAATCCTGCAGAAGTTGAACGAATTGGGTAATCACCATACTCTCCAGACCTCTCTCCTACCGACTGCTACTCTTTCAAGCATCTCGACAATTTCTTTGTGAGAAATGCTTAAAAAACCTAAGCGATATCAAAAACGTCTTCAGCAACTTCATCGCCACAAGATTTCTACGCTACTGACATAAATACACTTGTTTTGTGTTGGCAAAAGTGTATTGATTATGATTGTGTTTATTTTGATCAATAAATCTTTGTTTGAGTCGAGATATATTCATCTGAATTTGAAAGTAAAAACTGCAAGAACCTTCTTGTCAACCTATATATCTGTAGCGTTCTCCATAGGTTGGTTCTGATTGACTAACATGGAACCACCATTGCTATGAACATCAGTGATTTATTACATTGCAATGAAAATATTAGTAGCAGTACTGCCATATCTACTGAAAAACAATTGTTTTCTATTACTCCAGTGGAGATAACTTATTTCATTGAGTTTATCTCTAAACCACAACCTGTATAAACATTATGTTGATATTATGTTTCTCTGATTATTTCAGCATAAGCATACAGAACACGAAATCGTTTTATTTGCTATACAGCCTCTAACTAAAGACTTAGGATAAAAAAAAATCCTTTGAATTTAGAATTCCAATAAAGCATGTTGAACCATAAGAAAAACAGCAGCACTTCAAGTGAGCTCTTAAAAAAGTTCACACATGGTTTAAATGAAACCTTTGATATTCTTAAAAGCAAGTTTTAATTCCCCAACCTTTTCACCTACTCATGTTATAGTCTTCAGCTCTTTGCTCTCGAATACTCACAAAACTATGCTATTAACCTGCCAACTCAGAAAGGCTAAATGTCACAAAAGGTCGATTTAATGTTGAGAATCTAGTTACTCCTAAAACGAAGGTACCGATTTAATTGGATTGAAATAACTGAAAGAACTAAATAACTATTTGTTTGGTGCAAATGTTTTTGCCGATTAAAAATTATATCTTGAAAATGCAAAACTCTTCTGGATAATCTTACTTCATGGCAATTACGACCTTTGCTGTCTATACTTTGATTCTATATGTCAACGAGCTTATAAATGCCCCGCTTGTAAAATTCTTTAGGTTTTTATATCAAATATCAATCTAACTCATGCTTAATCTCCTTTCGTGATGTCACCCTAAATAATCTTGATGGTTTTGTTATCTTCAAACTAGCTGATAATCCGATGAGACTATGTCAAGAGAATGTACATGGTACAGCAAGATTTCTGAGCCTATTCTTCAAGAAAATCTTTGGTCACAAATGCTGGATAAGGACGAACGTTATTATACCTTTTTGTTGATTAAAGAAATTCGTTTTCAGATCAACATGAAGGCGAAATTGCATAAAAATGTGAATGATGCTTTAATAATCTGAAACGAAACTTATAAATTAATCACGGTGATGCATTCAAGTAATAACAATATGCATGAACTAAATTGCAATGATTTAAAATGCTCCACCAACAAACCAGCAAAAAATGTTTAGCACCGACCTGATACATACAATCATCTTGATAAGTGACACTCGCATCCACGTCAATGTAAATTTTCATTGATAATCACCAGTTTTATATATCTGTGGGATTCATCTTAGATAGCTTATGAACAGCTTAGCAATCAACCTTTTTCACCCTTTGGTACTAAAGCCAACAGTCTAGGCCATTGAGATGATTGTTTTTGTTGACTGAGATATGCCTCTGATTCTGTGCAGTTCTAGGAGGTCCATCCTCCCAGACCATACTTTCTATCTTTGAGAAGAGATTAGTTTATTCCTGATCTCCTATGCTGCCAAAGCTGCCCATGCAGTTTTGCATACCAGACTGCTCTTCCTCAAGGGCTGGCTTTTCAAATTCCACTTTCCCGACCCTTGTGTCACATTATACCACAGTGGGAAGGAGATAAATGACTTCTATGTTTACTATAGATAGCTTATGATTGGTTAATAACCAAGTGAAACAATTCCTATGCAAATCAACGCCTCAATAATCATGAACATCTTAGCCAGAGTCATAACTCATTTTGAGTTAGGGGAGACAACTCCTATGGCATCAACGTAGCACTACAATGCACTAATTAAAAATATTGAAATATTTGGGGCATAGTTTTATTGTATATGATTACAAATATTTAGATGGTTATATTTATAGTGAGGAGAGATAAAAACGAACAAAACATATCAGAATCGCTGTATATAATATACTTAACCTCTTTGAATTTTTCAATCATAGATTTTCGTCTTGAGAAAAGAGAAGAACCACTGCTGATCTTAAATGTGTGAACACTGCTATTATTTATCCGGAATTATTTACAGTTCAAAGCTTCTTTGACTGTGTTGATGTTGCCAATTTATGTTTGTGGTCATTTAAAATTCACTATTGGATAATTTTTTTTCCATACGATAGCGTTATTTTATTTACCATATCTTTGTTTGGATCATTTTTGGTCTCCCGACAAAAGGAGGGTGGACCTGTAAATTCACCCTCGTTTGTTCGTCCGTTCCTCTGTCCGCATATTTCTCAATAACTATGTCTTGGAATTTTTTAAAATTTTGCACAAACATTAAGTAAAAAAGTAACAGAATGAATTTTCCGGGAAAACTCTGGTTGCCCCCTTAGGAGTGCTTTCGGGTTAAAATTGCTAAAATTGACACTTTTGTGCTTATTAAAAAAAAATTAATGCTTTGGATTTTTATAAAACTTTCTGAAAAGTTATAACCAACTGATTTCTATATAATTTCGTTTGTCTAATAACTCTTGGGTGTTCCACAGGGCTCTTTCATGGCTAATAAAAACACTCCATTTTTGGGACCATTTTACCATATTTGTCCAAAATTTTCTGTGTATGTCTATTTAGCAGTTTTGCATTGTGCTGAACTCAAATGTAAATATTTTAAGGCCTTGGGGACTTTTAGGGCTAAATGGGGGGGGTAATGATGAACTTGGTCATTTCATTTTTGCATGATGCAGAACATACATATGTTAAGGCCTAAAACTGCATCATTTGTTCATTTTCACCAGGATTTGACGTCACCTGGGGACTTTTGGTGCTAAATGGGGGGGGGGGGGTCGGGTCAAATGCGGAACAGTCATTTTTTTATGCCTCGTTCACTCACGGGGAACCATGCATGCTTCACTTGTTCTATTTCAAGAACTGCTTTCCACTCCACAAAGAGAAAAGCGGTTTAGTGTAACTTATTAACAAATTCGATGTTATGTACTTTTCATTGTTGATTAAGAAATAAGCCTAACTAAATTTAAAGGAAATGAAATATTTTTCTTCATCTTCTGTACAGTTTGTGTATTTTTGTAGTTTATCTTTATTTCACCCGTTTGGTGTCTTCCGCATAAGCTAGCAAAAGAAAAGTCGCACCCGTCATGAAAAGGCTGATTCGCTGTGCCTGTTTTCCTTTACACCTCTAATGTGTTAGCTTGCTTGTATCTAATATATGAACAACTCACACCCCTGCAATTTTCTCAGCTGAGCTGACAAGATTAGAAACCGATCATGAGTTTCTCCTTTTTAAGCACTAGATTTTAATTATTAAGGTCGTTCAGATGTCAATTTAATTTACTCTGAAACACACAGCATCAGACTTTGACGCAATACGTATCAAAAACATAAGATTAACAAATGTAGTTAAAGAGAGTTAGCAATATATGTACAGTGTAACAGAGGATGTTAATCAATAATATTCAAACGTTAACTTCAGGGTTTTGTTTAAAAATGTTTTACAAATGCTTGTTTTATATAAACGAGCTATACCTACCTGGCGCTGCCCGGGATTATTTTTACTTTCATTCATAATTTCCATGACTGAAATGCAAAAGAAAATGCGTCCTTTTTAAAAAGTAAAACATCGACAAACCAATGATAGGTAACGCTATAATTACAAATAAAAAGTTACTTTTTTTTAAGTGTTTAAATTACTCCGGTCCGATAAAACAATTTCTTTCACCAATTGAATTGAACTACATTTTTTCCTGCTAAAAAAATGTACTAACATTGAACAAAAAAGACTAATGAACCAGAATTAGATACTGATTCTTTGGACGAAACTCTCAATGACCAACGTTATCAAACTGACCTTGTTTTATTATATATATATTGTAAATAAAACTCCTAAAATATATTTTCTTGAATTCTCTGCAGAATAAATCATATTTCGATCTCAAATAAAACTGCTTCTGTTGATCTCATGACTATTATGTTCTCATGGTAAAATCATCTATTAAAAAGCTTTAGAATGATATACAACTTGATTAAACTGAACGACGTGAAAGTATTAGCATTTGTTTGTATAATAACAGATGTTCTTAACCGCCATTTAGCATTTAGATCAATTCAAAGCACCCACACTCTTACTTAAAACAAAGAACATACTTTCTGCAAATAATCCAAGATGGCTGCATTTTAGAAATATGTTGATTTCTTTTGGAAAATTACGAGATGAGGTAAATAGTGATCAGATTAGATTTTTAAAGAAGTAAAAAATTAACAAATTTGATACTAAGGCAGATGTACATTTGATCGACTTTGATATTGGGTTGCTGTATACAAAACAACTCCATACCTAATAAATTTCTCAAACAGCGAAATAAGAAGTACTAAGAATATACCGTGAGGTAAAATAACAGGTTGAGAAACTGGCGCGGTCTATCCTTTTCTCGGGTGTAGATGGGACTCTCTCAAGCCGTGGTAGGCACACCGTCTAGTGATGGCATCATAATAAAAAATACCCTTGATATCCCTGGCAATGCATCAAGTATTCAGCTACTGACAAGATTCGAATTAAACTACAAACTTGTGTAGTGAGTTCAATCTAAGCTAAGCTGTGCTGGATATGGATAAGAACATATGAATAGAGATGGCAATAAAATGATCACATTTATTAACTCTAGTTTGAAAGTTTGTTGCAATAAAGTTGTGATCTTTTCTGCCCACGGTTTAAACAGTCTGTTGCCCGTGTCTGTCTCTGCAACACCCGTTCTTTCCATGGTTCCTTTCCTGGTATTGTCTTATTTGTTACTCACACGTAATCGTCAAGTACAAAAGCAACTGCGAGTCACCATTTTTTTCTTATAAATCGACTGAACTCTACAAAGCACACACACACACACACACACACACACACACACACACACACACACACACACACATGCTAATCAGGTAAGTTACGATTTTCCCTACATTAGCATGCAAAACGTTAATTCAGCCTTATATAGAAGTTATAGATTTAGTGATTCAGAACTCACAGATAGTTGTCAGTATTATGAAAGACCACTAGCTTTCGGAAAATATTCAGGATATACATACGCAGTTCCTTCAATAAGTTTCTAGATTTTTGTACAGACATTTAAAAATTGTTGTGGACTTAAAATTTCATTATGTTATTGCTATACATCTTATGAGATGACTGACCAATTCTATGATTTCAGATTCAAATAAACAGCAACAGCAGGAATTGGAATACACCCTACTAAAGCCTGATTGTCACAGCTGGTGAATTTCAAAAATGCAATCTGAACGTGAGGACATTTTAGAAGAACGATCTGCGATAAAATTTTGTTTTAAACTTGTAAAAAAATGTCACAGAAACGTATGGAATCCTTCAGATCGCTTTTGGACGGTCTTGCATGAATTGACCATCAGTTTTTGAGTGGCATAAGAGATTCAAGGAAGGCAGGGAGTCTGTGAGGGATGATGAGAGGCGTGGAAGGAGTTAGGAAGTCAGAACAACAGAGTCCATTGGCCAAATAAAGGATTTGATGGATAAGGACCGTCATGTGTCTATAGAGACAATAAGTGTACAGTTTGATGTCAGTGTGGGAACTGTACATATATTATTTGTGTGGAACCGAAGATGCTGAAGATCTGCATGAAGTTTGTCCCAAGGGTGCTCAGAGAAGATTACAGAGTATTTGACCAAGATGGGCATCAAGACAGTTCCTCACCCTCCCTATAGTCCAGACCTTGCTCCCTGTGACTTTTAGTTATTCCCTAAGCTTAAGAAAAACCTTAGAGGCTGTCATTATGAGACAATTGAAAATATGTAAGAGACTGTGATGAGGGTCATTGACACGTTTACACAAGAGGACTTTCATGGGGCCTTCCAGAAGTTGTTAAAATGGTACAAGTCCATTGCAGCCAGAGGAGATTATTCAAAAGGGCATTGGACTTTCATGCATGTACTTACAACAAAAGTGCCCATAATAAAAAAAGTCTGGAAACTTATTGAAGGCACCTTATATTATCTTGGCTTACTCTTTTATAGTCTGACAAAGGTTATGGCTGATCTGGCTCAGGTATGATAAGGAATTTGTGAATCCAGACAATAGTAAATAAAAAAGCAGCAAGTGTAAAAAAAATAAAAAAAATAACATCTAGCAAGATAGTTTCATATGTGGTTAGTACTTCACTAAGAACTTTTAAAGATCTTGCATTTGATTAAAAATAACAATCCCATTTAAAGAAAAAACGTCACATAAACAAGACTATTTATAAATATATAAGGCACTCGGCTGAGGATTTGAGGTTCTGTTGGTCTTCAAAAGTTGAGAATAGGATCTGAATTATTTTCAAAAATAAACAGCTGTAAAAGTTCAAAATTACTTTTTCTAGACACACACTCATCTCGTTCCTACTATGGCTAAACTACATCGACTTTTTATAGTCTCTCAAAGATTACACCAGGTCTGGTGTGTGTAGGATATGTAAATTTTGAATCTCAAAAATATTAAATAAATAAAAAAAGACAGTAAATTTAAAAATAATTTTGCATGTGATTAACGCTTCATTAAGAAATATTACAAATGTTGTACTTGAGTATCAGTAAATAAGTTTAAAGGAAAAAAGTATAAGATAAAAAAGACCATATTATTTCTTCATAAATATATGATTATTTTATTTGCCTCCTTTCTAAGAGGTTAGACACAAGGTCAAATATAAAGGTGTTTCTGTGAAATGAACACGACTTGCTCTAGGCACACACAGGTTTTCCGTTCGTCTGTCGCCCTTTTAACCTCATAAATATATAATTATGAACACGGCTTTGAATTCGGGGGAAATAGGTTCTGTTGGTTTGCAATTATTAAGAATATTTTCAATGATAATAAAAAAGCAAGGGAGATAACTAAAATTTTAAATATATTTCCTAACATAAAGAAAGCGCTTATCGTTTACATAGAAATACCACAGCAAAATAATTTTCATGTTGCTTTCTCCACATAAACTCAATTTGATAGATTTCAAAATGGCATCCAGGAATACCAGACATATTTGAGATTAAATTAAAAGAATTGGTAAAGCTCTTGGAAGCATCATCATTAAAATTACAAAAATTAAAACCTTGGAATAAACAAACTGCTTGGAAAACACGTTAAGATGTAAATATTATATTAAAAGAAATAATCATTCAGATTTTTCTTTCCTTTGTCTTTATTTTAAACAGGAATTATTTTTATTTTTATTCATGCCGGGTAATAATTAGGGCTATGACAAGAGAATATTCTCATCGTTGTTTTGACCCTCAAGTATATATCCGACACAGTTAGACACAGTTAATCAATCGCGAATCACATCAATATCTAAAAACATATAAGATAATAACTGATATATACTCGAGAGTCAAAATAATGAAAAGAATATGCTCATCTCATAGCCCTAGTAATAATTCATTATCAGAGAATGAACGAGTGTGGCACTATATTTTAGTGCCCCGGTTGTGGTGGTTGTTAACCCCCACCCCCACCCCACCTGGCATGGCCAGGAGGTGATTTGAGCATAGGCGAAGGGATACAAAGATATAAGCAACCAGAATGCAATCCCACAATTCCCTTTCTTTTCTCAACCTCTTTTTCAGCCGGACAGCCATGAGGTGGGGCATGCATTTTTGTCTCTTCATAAATTAGAGGGAAGACATCCCCTCTCCCTCAGCACTAGTTAAGTTTAGCTAGTTTTAATTGTGGAAGTTAGTTATCATTTCTAATTTTTTTTTGTAAAAATATTGTAATATTTTTTTGTAAAAAAATAAATAGTTAATTATATTTCTCATATATTACCATTGTGTCACGTGTCATATTTTTGTGTCTGCCTTGAATGTCTGCATTAAAGAGCAAGGCGGGCCTGAGGACAAAGAAGGTTCCAGTCAGAATGCCATCAGAGTGACCTTGAAAGAATGAAGGAGCCACACGCCCACATCCGACATTTCAGGTATGCTTTTCCTCTTGATAATCAGACCCTATTGACTGACCCATCGCCATATCATCATGGGACCGTTCCTAAAACATTTGGTGTAGCACGTGGGTCTGGCACACACCAGTGACCAGTGACCAGCTGATCGTGTTATAGGAGTTCTTTTGTTTGTTTGTTTTTTTCTTGTAAGTAAAATCTACTCGTGTTGTGGCAAGACTGTGCTGATGTAAACGGATATGGTGTATTGTGGTAATTCTTCACTGCAAGCTTTGCAAGCGAGTGTTCACCCTAATGTTAAAGAATTGGTAAAGCTATTGGAAGCACCATCATTAAAAGTAAAAAAAACAAAAAAACCTTTGAATAAACAGACAAACTATTTGAAAACACGTTAAGATACAAATACTTTATTAAAAGGAAAAATCATTTAGATTTTCTTTTTTGTTGTTTTCGTGTTGATTTATGGTCACACTTAACATGGAAATCTATGTTAAATTTGACTAATTCATCACTCGATGAACAAAGTCAACAAGAATGTGAGTCGGCATCTAGAAAATATTATTTTTTTAGTTAAAAATTTGATTTGCTTTCGAAAAACATTAAAAGAGGGAATATAATGCTATAATTACCTCCCTTGCTAACTAACTCTTAAAATATAACAACGACATATGTATCCTCTTGAAGTCCAGATTGACCTAACTCATACAAAGTCATCTGATAGTGCTCTTGCCAACACTGATGTGTGCATCGCTTTGTTCTATGAGCTAATCTCTCGCCAGCTGAATGCTTTGTGTCATGTTTAATAGGGTTTCATTTTTTCCCTTTTTATAAGAGAGTTTTGATGATAATGTTATATTTGCGAAACAACAATGGAAACAATATTGGATATTTTAGGCGAAGATAAGAAACACAAAGAGATTTATTCATTTGTTTATTGTGTTCCAAGGCATTGGACTTGATTAAACATGAAAGCCACCTTATCTTTCTTTCGAATCTCTCTTCGCTCTGAAGAGCCCAGCTTCAAAAAGGGAAATAACTTTTTACAGCATGATTACAAAAGTCTTTAAAAGTCACTTCCAATTCATGTGAGAAAAAAGTTAAAACAGACCGAAATCCTGGCAAAACATTTTTAAAAAATATAAGGGAAAGTTAAAAGTTATAACAATGATTGTTATATACCTAAGTGGTCGTTGCCATAGAAATAATAATAATACTAATAATAATGATAATAATAATAATTGTAAGTTAACTCTGCTGTCCGGCTTTGTGTGTGTGTGTGTGTGTGTGTGTGTGTCACCATAAAGTGACGCCACACCACATAATCGAGAATGACCATGGAGGATGGAAAGACTGAGGAGAGAAAACACTAGCCAGACTTCCACTGGATGAGTGCAAAGAGGATTGGGACCTTGGGGAGGTTTATTGCTACCCAAATCCCAGTCAATACCAATGATTGTCGCCAAAGAGAAATCAATGGTAAGTGGCTGGTACGATAATGCAAATTCATCTGCAAAGGTAAAGAGTATTGGAAATCTGGGGAGACTCCAGTGAACACCACAAGTTTTTCTCAAAGAGAAATCGTTGATTATGGTGTGTGTGACTACTCATAGTGAGTGAGTAAAAAAAAAAAAATAAAAAAAAAAAAATAATAATAATACCAAGCGAGATCATCAATGTAATAGAAAATGTAATGAGAACATGGAGACTGGAATTGACAGCTGATGGACAACACATAACAGAAATTAACATACAAAGAGGCATCTTCCAAGGAAATTCACTATCACCATTACTGTTCATACTAGCCATGATACCCCTGAACAGTATTCTGAGAAAGTGCCAAGCCGGATAAAAGTTCTTTAATACAGAGGAAAAAATGAACCACCTGATGTACGTGGACGTTTTTAAACTTTTTGCAAGGACCGAAAAGGAGCTAGAGACATTAATTAACACTACCAAGATATCCAAATGGAATTTGGAATGGAAAGGTGCACACTACTAGTTATAAGAAAGGGAAAACTGGAAACGACAGAAGGCATGGAACTACCAAACCCAACGGAGATGAGGGCCCTAGCGGAACAAGACGACTATAAATACTTGGGGATTCTGGAAGCGGACACCATTAAACAACAGAAATGAAAGAGAGAATTGGAAAGGAATACCTCAGGAGAACAAGAAAACTCATGGAAACAAAATTATATAGGAGAAAACTAATAAAAGTAATAAAATAAAAAATAAATACATGGGCAGTAACACTAGTAATGACAAGACAGACAATGAAAAGAAAAAGGGGGCAAGAGTATCTCCTTGTAGAACCCCAGTGTGGATGTCGAAAAATTCAGTGTCCCCATCTGGGGACCTAACCATTGCTCGAGTGTGCTCATATAGCATCATGATAGCATTAATGACTTCATTTGGAATGCCATATGCTTTTAATATGCTGGCCATTTTTCCTCAATGTATGGAGTCGAATGCTTTGGAGAAATCTACAAAGATCATGACTGCCTCAATGTTTTTTGCTTTGACTCCTTCAATCCGTCTCCTAACAGTAAGTATTTGATTAGTAGAAGAGCGATTCTTTCTAAATCCATTTTGGTTCTTCCTGAGCACTTCTTCGATCTTTGGTTGGATACAGATGAGAAGCATGGCATTGTAGATTTGTGCTGCAATTGGAGTGAGTGTTATTCCTCTGTAGTTGCTTGGTGTACTTAGGTCACCTTTCTTGGGGAAGGGAAGTATGCATCCTTCCCGCCATATGTTAATAATTTTTTGATTATATACAGAATTTTATGAATTAAGAAGTATGTCATTGAAACCACCTGTCTTCCATACTTCAGGAGGAATGTTATCTAAGCCTGCAGCTTTACGATTCTTGGTTTTCTTTAGTACATTTAGAAGTTCCTCCATTGTAAAATCACCCTTCTCAATATCGAGTTCCTGTACAACAATCGGCTGAATTGATTGGTCTGTCACTTCTGGTCTGTTTCTGAGTAGCTTTTCAAAATGTGCTTTCCATTTCGACCATGCATTTTCCGGAGTGTTTGCTTTTAACGTAGCTTTGGCAGGTCGTTTGTGCCCAGCTATCTCATTTACTATTTGCCAAGCCAGATATGATTGTTTGTTATCTGCAGCATTCTGGATTCGATCTATTTGTTCTTGAACATACTTCTGTTGTTCTGATAGGTACATCATACTAAGCTTCCTTAATTTTGTATTCTGTCGAGTGGGGTATTTATGTTGCTTTTTGATTATGTTTTTTAAATTTTCTCGTTTTAATATTATTTTGTCACTTTCCCACGGTACTTTTCTCTTTACCTTGGGCTTCAGAGGTATACACTTCTTTGCTGCTTCTTGGTG
This sequence comes from Euprymna scolopes, assembly GCF_053919585.1. Lineage (NCBI taxonomy): Eukaryota > Metazoa > Mollusca > Cephalopoda > Sepiida > Sepiolidae > Euprymna > Euprymna scolopes. The sequence goes on along the minus strand of NC_136494.1, from coordinate 88,967,756 downwards.
CGATCTAACGAAGTTTTCATAGCTGGTATTAGCAGTTGATTCCTGCTCTTGTGCTTGTAAAGCATCAAATCTGTTTCGAAGTTTGAAGATGAATCTCTGTTTGATCTGATTATCGTGTGACAACGTTGACCAGTTGTAGGGCTGTCTAGATGATTTTTTAGTTTTGTTTGCTCGTAGGCTTAACTTCAACTTGGAGGTTACAATCCTATAATCAGTAGACCCACCATAGAAACTGCTATAAGCTTCACAGTTATTACAGCTATTGATCCACTTCTTATTCATAAAAAGATAGTCCAGTTGTGCCTTGTCTCCATTTGGGGATTGATGGGTCCAGAGCTTACTGGGTCTGTTCTGAAAACTGGTATTCATGCATTGCAGGTTGTTTTCAAGGAGAAAAGTTAATAGGTACTCTCCATTTCGGTTTGTTCCATTATGGAAAGAGAACTTATGCTTGTTGTCTTCCCGTCCTATATGTGCATTCATCACCCCCAATAACCAATAAATTATAAATAAATTTTCATTGTCTGTCTGACTTTGTACTTCGCACCTCTGTTGATATACACAACACGCTAGGCTTCACCCTAAATGAATCCAGAAACAGACATCATCAATCAGCACACATAACTGATGCAGATTACGCAGACGATTTTGCTTTGTTTGCGAACAATACTGCTGATGGGCAAACACTGTTACATAAGCTAGAAAAGTCTACTAATGACATTGGTCTCCACATAAATGCGGATGAGACAAAGTTTTTGACTTTCAATGTGAAAGGAGAGATCAGGGCTTTGGTTGGATCAACACTGAAAGAAGTTGCTGAGTTTACGTATCTGGGCAGCAACATAGTTTCCACAGAGAGATATCGGAATTCGCATCTCAAAAGCATGGACCGCATTGGATGGGCTACATTCAGTATGGACTTCAGGACTGGCTGACAAACTGAAAAGTGGTAGAGTCTGCCCTTGTTTACGGTGCTACAACCTGGACACTCACGAAAAGATTGGAAAGAAAACTAGACGGCACATACACCCATATGCTAAGAACAATATTAAATATATCTTGGCTAAATCATCCCACGAAGCAGCAACTTTATGGCAACCTACCTGCCATATCTAATACCATCAGAGAAAGACGCCTACAATTTGTCGGTCATTGTCTGAGGAGCAGGCATGAATTGGTGAGTGATGTATTGCTATGGACTCCATGACATGGACGCACAAGCAGAGGATGACCTAGATCCATGTACATCCAACAAATAGCACACGACGCCAACTGTGAACCTGAAGATCTGAGGCAACTGATTGAAGACAGGAAACTTTGGAGAGAAAGAGTCACATTGGTCCGGGCAAGGAGCCTGTCATGATGATGATGATGAACACTAGTAAGATACTCTGGACCGTTTATAGAGTGGACAAAGGAAGAACTGAGACAGCTCGATCAGAAGACTAGGAAACTCATGACCATGCAAATGCACTACACCCAAAAGATGATATTGACAGACTCTATGTGAAAGGAAAAACGGCGGCAGAGGACTGGTTTGTATAGAAGACTGTGTGAATGACATAAAAAAGGACTAGAAAAATACATAATACAAAATATTAAAAGGATAATTATGGCAGCGAGAGACAATGAAAAAAAATCCAGAAAACAGAGAGACAAATGACAAAACAAGAAAAGAAAAATGGGAAGAGAAACAACTACACGGAAGATTCATAAGAATGACAAAAGATGAGAATAACAAAAACACTTGGACATGGATGTGAAAAGGACACGTAAACTGAGAAACTGAATCCCTAATAACTGCAGCACAAGATAACTCGATAAGAACCAACCATATCAAAGCAAAGATCGAGAAAAAAACAAGTGCAAACTCTGTGGACAAAGAGACGAAACAATAAACAATATAATAAGTGAATACAGCAAACTGGCCCAAAAGGAATACAAAAACAGGCATGACCAAGTGTGGAAGGCAGTACACTAGGAATTATGCAAACAACTGCATTTTGAATGTAAAGACAAATGGTACAAGCATAATCCTGCAAAGTACTTGAAAACGAGAACAACAAAATCCTATGCAACATGGTCATACAGACGGACAAATCCATCCAAGCAAGATGACCAGATGTCATAATAATTAACAAGAAAGAAAAATCCTGTCAAAGCATAGATTTTTCTGTCCCAGCTGACCACAGGGTGAGTATGAAAGAAAAGGAGAAATGGCACAAATACATAGCGTTAACCAGAGAGTTAAAATTGATTTGGATGATAGAGAAAATCAAAATAATATCTATAATAGTAGGAGCACTAGGAACAATTCCGAAAAACTTTGAAAAAAGAATGGGAGAAATTGAAATCAGAGGAATGGCTGCAAAGATACAACGACTACCAATAATGAAAATGGCTGAAATATTAAGGAAAATCCTTGAAAGCAGAGAATACACATGAACCACATGCGTGAGCCAGACAAACTGCTGCAGAGGCAAAACAGGAAGAAACGTTACAGGGAATGAAGAACACTGAAGCTGCATATCAACAAGTTCTACATCCCCATCACGCATCCTCACCCATTTTCCCATCACTGCCCCCCCCCAAAATGTGATACCAAATAGCTGAGAAGGGTCAAGGAGGATGGAAAGACCGAGGAGAGAGTGCTGACTAGGCCTCGGCTGGACAAGCACGAAGAGAACTGGGACCTTAGGGAGGCTTAGTGCCACTCAAATTACAGTATAGACAAATGGCCGCTGCCACCGAGAAATCGATGGTGAGAGGCTGTTGCGATAACGCAAATTTATTTGCTAATGCTGTCGAAGGAGGTGGAGAGTGCTGGACGTCTGGAGAGACTTGTTGTTACTCAGCTTCCAGGGAACACCACAGGTTATTCGATCAGATCTTTGATGACTTGTGTGAAAGCTCCATGTGAACCAATAATAATAAAAAAGTTTTAAGTGATATTTGGAGTGTTCAAAACGAACATAACTGAAGTGTTTTGTGGCTGAATGATTTGAAGAATGAAATAGAAAATAAGTTTAAGCAAATCCAAGATATGGTGAAAATGAACAAGGAGAAAGTTCAAAAACATTGTATGAAAAATCCAAATTAGAATGCTCCTGGCCAGATAGTGTTGGATAAAAACTTTATCACCTTGAATCTAAGGATTGCATCTCAAATTGATGGAATTTAACAGTAAATGTAATTCCTGAATAGAGTATGCATGGTCGACCAGTACTCTACTAGAAGGATACATCAAAGGGTACTGTGATCGATAACAATCGGCCAATTACTTGCATTCTATTAATGTGGAAACTTCTGAGAGGCATTTTGGCAAATAAGATTTACTTAAACAGTACAAGATCTTAACTGAGGCACAAAAGGGATGTAGTAGAAAGGGCAAAGACCAGTTCCTTATTGATAGGACAATACTTCTTGGATTGTAAGAGAAGAATCACAAATCTAATCATGTCATGAATAGATTACTGCAAAGCATATGATCTGGTTCCATATAGATGGACTAAGGGATATGTGAAAATATTTGGAATAGCAGTGAATATGAAGGATTTCTTGGAAAGAAATATAAAACAATGGAATAGTCATCGAATAATAGTAATAATAATTGTTGTAGCCTTGCAAACCAGTAATAAACAGGATAAACACAATTGTATAGTTAACAAAAAGTGTATTCACAAAAGTATGTTACAGAAGTACACACCCTGATTCTAGCGGCCATAACGTCCATGAAGCGTTACTCCATACATCTATTTTTATAGTCTCTTAATAGGTCTGTTGGTTCTAAAAAAGGTGTATTAGCCTACCCCACAACAATCATAATCATCAGTTTGATGCAGTGAGATAACGAATGGAAATGAAAACTTTGTCAGAGAGGGTTTAGGACATGCGCTGCATGAAGTGAAATTATATGAGAATGATCCCATGGTTGTGTAATGTGAGTTAAAAGTTTAGTTTGATATAAAAAATGATTAAATTTAGACAATGAAAGGAGATGTGTGTGTTGAGCAAAAGACTTCAGTTGTATAGGTCCATGAAAAGAATGGATGAGAGGTCTTGGTTTAGTAGCTAAAAAATAGTTAAGGTAGCAGGTTAAAACAGAAAGTCTCACACTAAATGCGTCAAAGTCATGCAAATTATGTAAAAATATGACGCTAAATGGAAACACATTCAATCAGTTTGAAGCTCATTTCCAGAAAGAAGACAAGCCTCGTTTTTAAATTCTGTCCTTTTGTGTACTTTATAATTGAAGAGCCCATTCTATATTTGCTTAGTATGACTCTGAATTATGTTCAAGGGAAATAACTATTGAATGTAGTTAGATTAAATAAAACCAAATGTCTTTCAGATTATAGTTTTTGTTGTGGCTTTAAAATGGCAGAAGAAATGACGTGAATAGAAGGTGATTGACAAAGAATTTTATTAACAAAAAGTACAGACGTAATGGGTTTACAAAGTCTCCTTCTTACCTTTGCTTTTCATTTCTATTTGTCATAACGATTCTATTCATAGTGTCAGAAAAAGTCTCTACCGGAAGTACATCAATTTTTAAAGCTGTTTCTGTTACAATAGTTTTGATTTAATGGGGTAGATATTTACATACTGCCCACCTCAGTATGATGTGACATAAGGTCAGAAAGTGGGGATGTCCAGCCAGCGCCCCTAAAGGAGGAGCACTCTGGCCTAGCAAAATTTGCCTGGGCATCTTCAGAATTCCTTGAGAGGGGCGCCTCAGGCAATAAACTTACTCCACCTGAAAGCCGGATTGCAAGGCCCGGGAGGGTGGACCTCCTAGGTAATACCCAGGCAGACTTCTGTGCGACAGGTCCTGGGCCAATTCCTGGCCCTACACTTGTCAGACTAATTGTCAAGAATAGGTTTTTGACTGGTACTTTATACCCAGTTTCTAAGCAACCGAAGCAGCAAGGAGACTCATCCTCATTGATATAATAGGGTATGATTGAAGAAAGTTGTAAGGTTCTATTTATAGACTCTGGCGATTTGAACTGACCAATAAAATGGAGCCATGTTCTGCTAGCACCTAACCAAAAACTGAAATTGTTTCATTAAAAAAATAGATCTGTTAAAATTCCTGCACGTAATATTTTGTGTCTACATGAGAAAGATCTTTACCCTTCGTCTGCAAACTTTTAAAGTTCAATAATTATACAGATTACCTACCCACCGAAAACTCTTTTTCATCTCCAGGACATAAAGATTAGCTACCCATCGGAAACCCTTCTAAAATTAAACATGGTTTTCAGTTCAAACGTTTCCAATTAAAATAAACACCTACACATCTTGATAACAAGTTTTTCAACAAAACTAGAATTTACGTAGTCTTATTTTATTTTATTTTAATTTCATATTTTATATGAACTTTGAATTTTGGAAAAAAATGTGTGCAGAACAGGAAACTTCATTGGTTTGGCCACATTGAAAGAATGGTTAGAGTGCTTAATTTAGTAGAGAATTGAGTGTTTGAATCAGTAAATGTACAACAGTTGAAGTAGCAGATGAAGTCCAAGGAAAAAAGTTATGATGGATTTGAGAGAAAGAGGGATGCATAATGACCTGCTAGAGATATAGTAGTTTAGATATTAATTTCTAAAAGTCATTCAACACGAGCCAGTAGGAAGACATGCATTAAACCAAATATTGATATTATTATTATTTACTCACTAATTGTTGTCACACAGGTCATAACCAACGATAGTCCATTGACAATAACCTGTGATGTTTCCTGGAGTCCGAGTGACAATACGTCTCCCCAGATTTTAAGTGCTCGCCAACAATTTTGATAGTCATTGCAAACGATTTTGCATGATTGAAGCAGCTACTTATCATTGATTTATCTCTGGCAACAGCCATTCGTATACCTTGGCATTTGGGTGCCAAAAAGCTTCCACAAGATCCTAATGTTCTCTGCACTCTTTAAGTGGAGGTTTGAATAGTGCTCTCCTCCATCCTATTCAAGCTCTCCTGATCATTTGGTGAAGCACCAACCAAGGCCATCACCACCATTATTCTTTGGGATGGATTCGTTACCTAAAAATTTGTGTTGTGTCAGTTCTATTGGTCTCGTGTTCTTTCTGTTGTTTTTGTTTTACTGTTTTGCAACTTTCATGTAATTGTATTTTATGCTGGTTTCTATATTTGAGGGCCTTGCTTAAGATTTCAGTCGTTTTCATTATTAATAGTAGTACCTATTTACTATGCCTCCCCACGGGACAGAGTTAGACACCAGGATCGTTTTTTAATGTGGAGAAAAGGTACAAAAATAAAAATAAAAATTATCTCAGTCGTGAAGGATTTCTCCTCCACCGAAAGAGAACAAGAAATAGAAGTGCAGCATCTGAAGAACAGATACAACACTTTGATCTTGTCCCGAAGGCCAAGAAAGCTAAATTATTAGTAGTAGTAGCAGGCTGTCCAGTGTTGCCTAATCATAAATACACTTTAATATGATATTTTAATTATGCAGATTTCATGTCTATCATTATAGAGTCAATTCTCTATCGATTATTATATTGTACTCAATATACTTAAATGATTTCAAACTTAAAAATAATATGACGGATGTCATCAGTTAGAATCGAAACCAAAACATTAGCTATCCAACGTTATTTGATACCATCTGAGCTAAGTCTATATGAACATACAAACTTTAAAACTTAATGTAGTAAAACATATAAATGTATATTTGCACATATGTAGAAAATACGTTTAGTCAACTATGCCTGTCAATTCCATATTTGTTTCAATTTTGGCCTCTTACTGGCTATTTTACTGGTTCAAAACCAACTCAAAATTGATGTACAAATCTGAATTGTTATTAATTATTATTATTTACTCACTAGTAATTTTCACACAGACCATCATCAAAGATTTCTTCTCGAGAACAACCTGTGGTTTTCCCTGGAGTCTATGTGATAAGAAGTTTCCCCAGATTTTCAGTACTATCCACCTCTTTTTATAACTTTTACAAAGTAATTTACATTATGGGAACAGCCATTTACCATTGATTTCTTGTTGTCAACGACCATTGGCCTTCACTGGAATTTGGGCAGCACCAAGCCTTCCCAAGGTTCCAATCGTCTTTGCACTCATCTAGTTGAGGTCTTGTTAGTGCTTTTGTTCCTAGATTTTTCCATCTTCCTTGACTCTTCATGACCATTTGGTGTGGTGCCAGTTGAAGCCGACACTCTTTTTGGTGATGATGGGGAGGGTTTAATTTACAATATTACAGTTTCATTTTGTTTCATTCTATGTGGTATTTCTTTATGTTTTCATTATTATTATTATTATTATTATTATTATCATTTTTAATTATTATTAAAATTTAGCAATATGCATTCTCTTGCTTTATGTCAAAAAGTGTCATTTCCAAAGAACTGGTTACGTTTACCCATTGGTCTATTTCAATAGAACCTGGATGTTATTTTTAGTAACAGCAAATTTGAAAATCTCGCTGATAAATGACTTGTCATTTGCATCCAAGCTCTCACAAGAGAGAGACAATCGTTATTCAATAATTGGGAATAGCTCATCACGAGGAAGGAAGCAGCAACGTGGAATATTTATTCCCACATCACAAAACAGTATTAACATGCGAGGGGAACCTACCTTCAATTCTCCACAAAATATCCTTGAAAACTTATATTATGTGTAATACTTAGTTTGCTTTTTCTCATCTGAAAATAAGACTAACGAACAGCAGATGCATTTGTGGATGCATCTATAAATCTTGCTTCCTGTATTTTGTCCCTCAGTTTTCATATTCCATCAGCGATGTTTCTGATAAGGAGGGGTTGGATAAAATGCTATTCTCCTGGTCGGAAGTTGTGTGTGAGTAGTAACTGGGGGAATCTTCTGAGTTATTCTTTCTTTCCATCTCTATTCCTACTCCTGTTTCCATGTTACTAATAAGGGTGCTGGAGGTAAACGTTTTAAACTGGGCTGGCGTTATCTGCCTGATAATCAGGGACCAAACCTTGGTGGTACTCCCAAGTACTACTGATGAATTACCATTTGATGAACGGAGTTTGGACCATGCAGTGAGCTTTGGTGGGACACTTTGACGGCATATTAGTAGAAACTGTTACGGCTTTTCTCTTATCAATGGTAAAAAAAAAAAAATTTACATTTTCTCATTTTGTATTTCTTTCTCTTTATGCCTTTATCTAAACAATTCTGCTGGCTTTTCTCAACCTCACCATAAACAGAAAAAAAAAACAATTTTAAAATAATAATAATAATAATAATAATAATAATAATAATAATAATAATAATAATAATAATAACGTTTTCAGCAAAAACAACCTACTCAGCGACAAGCAATATGATTTCATCCTGTCAGATTTACAGCTGATGTACTGACTGTAATTTCACAGAGGATCAATGATTCTATCGACAACATTCCAATTATAGTGCTCAATAAACTGCAACGGAAACTAGTTTCTATATTAAAAAAATGTTCTTAAAACGTTGCTTTAAGGAGAGATGCTTCCCACCACCTTGGAAAACCTCAACAGTCTGCACAGTATATAAAAATATGAGAAATCGTTCTTCTATATCTCAGTAGAGACGAATCAGCCTCCTGACCATCATGAGTAAGTTTTAAGAGTTTGTGATAGATAGACAACTTGTCAATCATCTCAACAAAAACAATCTATTCAAGTACAAGCAATATGGTTTTCATTCTGAGAGATCAACAGCTGATATGCTGACAGTGATATCGCATAAGATCAGTGAATTTATTGATAATGGCTTCATTTCTAGAGAGATAGCTCTTGATATATTTAAGGCATTTGATAAACTTTGGCATAAAGGTTTACTTCACAAGATTTCCAGCTATAAACCATAAAAACTTTTCTCTCTGATAAGTTTTGACAGTTGTTTATAGTCAGAAATCTGAAGCCCATAATATTAACACTGTCGTGACTCAGGGATCCATCTTGGGCCCAACTCTCTTCCTGACCTTCATCAACGGTCTCGTAAATCATATTCCATTCATCAACATCTATGCAAATGATCCTGCCATCTATGACACCACTTCAAAGGCCAACAATGACGAGGATCTTTCAGATACTCTCTTCTCCGACCTAGAGTATGGGGTACAATAGAGTAAAAAATTGTTAGTTATCTTTAATGCATCCAAAACTAAACTTCTATCATTTCACCACCAACGCTCATATCTTAACTTAGTACTAGTTGAAATGAACGGCTATCGTCAGGAAGCACTCTGCTTTGATAAACTTGTGGGGCTGACCTTCACTCCTGATCTGAAATGGAAGACCTACACCAGATCCATTACAAAAATCAATGAAATAATGATAGGATTATTCTACCACTAGAGAAAGTACCTAACTCTCGATACAAGAATCAAATACATCCTAAGACGGAGTACTGTTGCCACATCTAGGATGGAGCTCCTTAAAGTACTCTTTCCTGACTTGACAGAGTACAAAACCATCTTCAAAATTTAGTCGGTGCTGACCTTTTCACCTGACTACTTCCTCTTTCTCACAGAAGAGATGTTGCGAGTTTGGCTCTGTTCTATCGTTACTTTTATGGCAGGTGCTCGTCTGCTCTTCAATCGATGCACCCCCACTCTGAAACGTTAAAAAACATATGTGCCTACAATTTCCCTCGCTCACTATCTGCACCTAAATCTAAACGAAAATTTTATGAGCAAAGTCAATTTCCTAGAACTGTCCGTCTGTGAAACACAATACTGTATGGTCATCTTCAAATCGTATGTGAATAAATTCCTGCTGAGCCGCCCTCTTAAATGATCTAACCCTACCCAAGTTTCATAATTACTGATCATATTGTCTCACCATCTACCGAACACTTGATCTTTATCCTAGAATGGCTTCCGGGTCTTGATAAGTGGTGAACTTCTGAGTAAAAATATATACATATATCAAGATTTAAGTTTGTACACCAAAAATTGATAAACTAGTTTGGTAGAGACCGTTCCACACACACATTCCCAAGCTTATATATATATATATATATATATATATATCACTTCACATTTAACATGTCGCAGAATAGATCTTGTAATCTTAACTTACTTATAGTTTATCTTTTTTATTTATTCATTTTTTTAATTTTTTTTATATACGTATCAATAGTAACCGTATTATTCTACACTTTCTTATTGGGGAAGTGGTATTATCCACTGGAGAGCCATGTATTTTACAGCTGTCCTGTTTTTAAATCTCCAAAAACAGCTACATAGTAAGCAGCTGTGGCTCCCCGTTTCCTATTTCCTAAATTTCATTTAAGGTTTTCTCTTTTCAGTTAAATTCTCTTGTAAAATTAAAAACCTTTGCGAAATCGGCTTATGCAAGTGCTAAGTCTATTTGTATTTAACAATTTTAGTTAAGGCTTTTTTCCTTTTCTTTTCTCTTTATATAAATGAATTCTCTTTTGTAATTATAAACATTCTAGAAGTCGGATTATGTAGGTGCTAAGTCAGCGATAGGTTAAAGCTAGTTTCTTTTTTCCGGGAATTTAAACTGCATTCTTCATTTTTATTTTTACATTTTTCTTATTCAAAGCTTCTTTAGACTATATATATATATATATATATATATATATATATATATATATATATATATATATATATATAGAGAGAGAGAGAGAGAGAGAGAGAGAGAGAGAGAAATAGATAGAGAAAGAATGAGAGAGACTGATTTTGTTGGTGTTGTTGTTATTATTATTATTATTATTATTATTAGCTCACCTCACATGGAGCTTTCATACAAGTCAACAAACGATCTGATTGGAAACCTGTGGTGTTCTCTGGAGGCTGAGTGACGACAAGTCTCCTCAGACGTCCAGTTCTCTCCACCTCCTTCAGTAGCATTTGCAAATGAATTTGCATCATCGCAACAGCCTCTTACCATTATTATTATTATTATTATTATTATTATTATTATTATTATTATATATCGCAATTATTATTATTATTATTATTATTATTATTATTATATATCGCAATGTCTCTGAATTGTTTCCAACCGTGGGTATGAAAAACCAATCATTCAAAGTAAGTGAAATATATAATATCTAATAATATTTCAGTATAATAAATATGCAACTGCAATAGAAAAATTAACAACGGTTAAACTTAAGATTATTTTTGCAACATAAAACATGATGTTTATTAAAACATTTATTAAAGCTCACTATGTTCTCCATGGAACACAATGAAGTTTATTAATCTTTCATGAACTGAGCGACACATCTCCAACAATACTTGATCAATGGCAGTTTAAATTTGTTCCTTGAATTCAATGATGCTATGGAACTTCGCAAACGCTGCGAGAAGTAAAATCTTGTGAATGGGACGACAACTCAAATAATTCATGCCTGTCAATACATTAGCCAGGCAGGTTGTCATCCAGCCAGTCCTGTACAACCATGGCATAATGGGCTGATGCCTTGTCCTGCTCAGAGTACAGATATTCTGCACAATTCAGCTGTTGTAATAACGGGGAAAACTACTGATGTAACATAGCTAAATACAAATATAAAGTTACTTATGGCGGACTTTATATATATTTTTTTCTATTTCTTTTTGTATGGAAACCGCTCCAAACAAATCATGAAACCACTTGGTGGATTAAGCTTGAAAAACTACTACAAGGTTTAAAACACTTTAACAATTATAAAGTACACAAAAATACTCACTCTGCACATGTGTGAGATTCAAAATCAAGGATTGTTCTCTTTCTGACAATGGGCTTCAACCTGATTAAACATGTTTCCACTAAGCATCACATTTTATATGTGTAGGGAAAATCGTAACATACCTGAATATCGTGTGGGTGTTCTTTGCAGGGTTCGGTCGCTTGAAAAAAAATGATGGCTCGCAGTTGCTTTTGTGCTTAACGATCATGCATGATTAATACAGACTCCCGCCGTTTCTATGCAAATAAAACAATGCCAGGCGCATAAAAGGAGCCATGGAGAGAACGGGAGGTTGAGGTGGAAGAAGGCGTGTTACAGAGATGGATTTAAGTTAATTAGAAAAACCGTTTTTTTGGAAAGATCACACAACTTTATAAAATTTAACTTTTAAACCAGAATTGTTAGATAGATAGATTCCGACTCGGAAAACAGCAATTTCCCCTTTTTGTCAGAAATATCGCTCATTGCATGTAAGAACAAAAGGACAAAATAAGTGGATCGAGAGTTACGAGGCTGTGGAAAGTAAACCTCAGATCTACTTTCTACTCACTTTATACGTACGTACGTTGAAGTACATAATAATCGCAGATGTTGACAAACATACTTTCATCAAGTTAAAAAATGTCAAAATTTCATCGTTTTTTTCCAGTGCAACATGTATAATATAGATTTGAAATGCATTGCAAACTATCAGGCAATGCATCCTTAATTTGCAGATGAATGTGCACGTACATGCACGTGCAATAGGGGAAGATATCAATGCATGCTTGAATAGTAATGGCTTGAGGCAAATTTGATTTAAAACTTTCTTTCATTAATTCAATGCTTGTATAAGCAATGGCAGTTTTTCCAGCTTTTACGGCTTCACTTCGGATTTATCGTAGCACGTTCTAACAAAACAAAACGTAGTTCACTTTCATCTCCTTCGTAATGTCATTGTTATCTCCCTGTATTTACTTTTTTTCTTTTTCTTAGTTTTACTCTCTTATTTCTAGTCTGACACACCCTGACATGTTTCTATAAGAGGTCCTATCTCTATATTTGTCAGCATGTCATGCGAAATTTTAAATAAGCCTTAATAGATCGGTTTGCAGCATTACCTATCATTTTCTGTACTGATTTAAAAATATATTTACCTGAGGGTATTCCAGAGCCAATTATCTCCTTTGTCACGATTATAGGTGGTGCTGTATAATCGGTGGATATATAAAATAAAGCACACGAAAAAAACAACAAAAAAAACACGCTCTCTTTCTTACTGCATCGGCTCACGTTGCATATGCATAAAATTACACGGTATGTAAGACATTTCTTCTAAACATTCACACACACGCACAAACACACACATACCCACCATTTTCAGATTTATTCGAACTATGTACACATTTTTACAGACACAGACTAATCTTTAAAGTTTGTGACAAAGAAATATTTTTACAAATATTACCATTTTTGTTTTTTTCTTTGGTTTATTTGTAACATGTATGGAAAAGATATGCTATCCAAGGCATTCTCATTTTTCAAATGTGTGTATAGGTTATAACGTGCATGAAATGCCCTATTGAATCGTAATATTGATAACCTAATGATGATCATTGGGTATATAAATACTCCCTATATTGGTTGAGCATAATGGGGAGTGAAATAAAAAAATGTCAATATCATAGAAAGTAATGCTCTTTGTGCAAAGAAATAAGAGCTTAGGCGTTGGGATAATGTTTGATCATTATAATTTCATATACCACCTTAGCAGCAGCCATATAGCGTAAGAGTTAGGAGCGCCGACTGTCGCCTATGCAGTTGAGTTTCAATCATGGTTTGAGATGGTTGCTAGTCAAATACACACGCACTCAAGTAATAATAATAATAATAATAATAATAATAATAATATATATATATATATATATATTAAAGCTTCAAGTTCAGTGTCGTAAAATAATGGATAATCTATGTTAAGATAACTATGTTAAGAGTGGTTATACATGTATTATTAAGGTCAGGATTACGCAATCCACAACCTTTTTGCTGGGTGGGAATTGCCTGATTCCAATAGAATTCCGGGAGAAGTTAAAGACATCTGAGAATAATAGCGAGATAAGCAGATGGACCAGACGACCGTTGGTATTGCCAACTGGTCACGCACTTTAGTATTGACGAAGCTCAATGTTGCTTAACTTCAGTGATCTGATGAAAACGGATTCGTTACTGTGCTTATGCTCTGTGCGTATATATATATATATATATATATATATATATATATATATATATATATATATATATATATATATATATATATATATATATATATATATATTGTTACGATATATATTGATTCTGCTGGGAACGGCGGAAAAACAATGATGTATCAAATTCATATAGATAGTAAATAACGAGCCCATCAAATTTGTTACAAGACAAATTGATAAAAAGGATAATGTAAAGTTCCCTGGGATTCATGCCGAAATGACACTGAAACATAGGTATGAGGTATCGTATTCTCAAGACAAAGGTAAAAGAAATGTTGAATAATGAACACATGCAAAAATCTCAAAGACGACACCGTAAAAATTGATTATGGACGTAACTAAAAGGAAGAAAAATAAAACAAGCACGACAATCAAGAGAGTTAGTTTTAAATCGAATCCACTAAGCAAAAAATCGCCATATCAACAATTAAAAGGCCCATGAAAATTTGTCAATGAGAGAAAGATACCTTACAGTTCTGTTCTCTTTTTTATGGGGGCTTCTTTTTCGTTTATTTCTTTATTTGGGCTGAAAAATATATTTATTTCTCATTCTTTCATATCATTTGTCGTTATTCTTGGAGATATAGCAGAATTTCATTCTCAATTTCTCCATTCCTTCATTTTTCGTCTGCTAGATGTTGATCTCTCTATATTATTGACGTTAGTCGGGAAATAGTTTCCATTTATTTCTTATTGTTTTTTTTTTCTTTTTCGTAATTTCTCCTTATTCCGGATTCTGTATTTCATATCGCTTAAAGGTGCAACGGACTTTCGCTAGCTCTCATGTTCTCTGCCATTTCGTTCCCGCCTCTACCTTCGTTTTCCTCGGTTGAAGACACAACAGTTGTGCTTCCTTCGCCGTCTCGAGGCTTTCTCTTTTTCTCCCCTTTTCCTTCTTTCCCTTTAAAACGGCTGTTCGCCTTTCGATTTTAAAATATTTTCTCTCTCCTTTCTCTTTTAAACGGCTGTCCGCATTTTCTTTGCCTCTTTATGGAATTTCTCCCTTTCCTCCTCTTCATTTCTGTTTTCACGCGGATGATAAAATAAAAAATAAACACATCTCTCTCTCTCTCTCTCTCTCTCTCTCTCTCTCTCTCTCTCTCTCTCTCTCTCTCTCTCTCTCTCTCAATCTATAAATCTTCATTGATAACGATTTTAAATAAAACAAAATATTGACGATTTTTGACTCAGCGTAAAAATTAATTTTAAAATTAAAAAATAAAATAAAATATGTAATCCAATTACGTGACTACATAACAATATATATATATATATATATATATATATATATATATATATATATATATATATATATATATATGTGTGTGTGTGTGTGTGTGTGTGTGTGAATTTATATATCTATCTACCTATCTCATTCTCTCTCTCCTTCTCTCTCTCTCTCATATATATATATATATATATATATATATATATATATATATATATATATATATATATATATATATACTAGTGTAGATAAATAAACGACTGGTGATATTTAACACCATATTCCTGAAAAGCAATAATCTGACTTTTGGTTAGAATCATACCGACACGATCGCTTCCTTATAGTAATGTTTTTATTTAGTTATATGTTTTCTATTCTATTTTATTTTATTTTATCTTCCTGTCTTCTTTGAATTCAACCATCCTTTTGTTTATCCTCTCCTTTCACCCATTTTCTCTTTTATATTTAATTTCCTTTCATCTCGTTTTTTTTCTTTTTCCTCATATTTGGCTTTATCTCCTCTTTGTGGAATTTGTTCGATCCTCATTTGTGCTGCTCTTGTGATCAAACGCCTAAACTAAAATCGATAGTGATCGATACAAATTTCCACTCGTGTGTCTTCATGGTTCGTAGGCTTGTAAACTAAGGCAGAAACTACTCCCATTAAATATAAAATCAGGGTCAACATAGAAGTGCCTCTGTGCAACTCCATCCATCGGGCCTGCATAAAAAAATTAAGGCCACCCTATAACGCATTCATTTTTGATCTGAGGTATTATTATTATTATTATTATTATTATTATTATTATTATTATTATTAAATGTGCATAAAAAGTAAAGTGTCCCTATGATTTGTTAAGTGAGTATTTGTCCAAAAGTGGATCAAATCCACATTTTTTAAATGTATTGCTCACCATTTCCGTTTGCATAAGACCATGAGATGAACATATCTAAGAGTACTACACACGAAATCTTTATCAATCTGCAAACGATATTGTTAAAAGTAACAGCAGCAGTGAATGTTGTTTTTACATATCAGTGAGTAATTGTCCCAAAGTGAATCAAATCCAAATAAACTGCGTCAATCGCTTTATTTGCAGATTAGTAAAATATCAATATTTCACTAAATATACGTCACAAAAAAACGAAAATTGTATCATCAAATGACTATTTAAGGTTTAGTTATTTCCCACATTTTTATTCAAATCCATGCGATATTCTAGAAATTATGACATTTTATTTATTATCAAGTAATTTATACCGTCCATCGCTTTATTGCAGGTCTTTTAAAATGCCCAAAAAGGGGCGATTTACGGTTATCGAAAAGGAAAGTATTGTTGCTGGACTCGCAGAAGGATTGTTCATCAAAGATTTAGCCATGGAGCTGGAAAGGGATCCAAGAATACTGGCTTCATTCATGAACAATCTCAACACCAAATCCAGAAAGGATAAGGGCATCGGGAGAAACCTTTCACATCGTGATATTCGAAAAATTCGTAGGGAAGTAAACAAAAACCCAAACAGCACCAGTGCTTTCATTTTTGCAAGAGCTGGAATCAATCACAGATCCAAGCAGGCCCAATGTAATGTGTTGAATGAGATGGCAAGGAACATTAAAATTATTCCAAAGCCTCCATTGAGCAAACAACATAGGGAAAAACGAAAGGCTTGAATTTCCAACGTGTTCTATTTACAGATGAGACCCGTACTACTCTTGACAGTCCGGACGGATGGGCCAAATTTGGAACTTGAACGGAACTTCAACCTCTTACAGAGTTCATCGCCAACAAGGAGGTGGAGACATCATGTTTTGGGCGGGAATCATTGGGGATAAGTTGGTAGGACCATTCCGAGTTCCAGAGAGTGTAAAAATTACCAGCAATGCGTACACGGCCTTTTTGGATAAACATTTGTCACCAGGGCTAGATGACCTACCATTGTCACGTCGCTTTCAGATGATTTTTATGCATGACAATGCACCATCCCATTCTAGTAGGGCGACTGCAGCCTTCCTTGAATCTATGGGCTTCTTTGGAGAAACCCTCATGAGCTGGCTATCGTGATCTCCAGATTTTAACCCCATTGAACATATCTCTGGTCGATACTAAAAACAGGTGTTTATTAGGATGGAACGCAATTTACTTTAAAGGATGCCCTGTGGAGGGAAGTAGTTGATGTCGCCAGAACCATAACTCCTTTTCAGATCAAACAATTTACTTCTTCAGTGGATAAAAGTTTGTTTAAAGTTATTTTTAAAAAATGGTGGATATGGCGATAAATAATTCATTTATTTGAGTCTTAACACCTAGAATGTGCTTTTGTTTATTATTCTTTAACAGAAAAATATAATAAAAAGTAAAGTTTTCATTATTAGACATTGTATTTTTGCTCTAATACAACATTTTAAGAGATTTGCAATAAAGCGATGGACAGTGGAATTCTTGGATAAAGAATAAAATGTCATAACTTTGGGAATATCGCATGAATTTGAATAAAATTTTGGGAAATAACTAACCTTAAAACAGTCATTTGATTATATAATTTAAACTTTTTGTGAAATATTGTTATTTTGCTAATCTGCAATAAAGCACTTGACTCAGTTTATGAATCCACTTTTTAAAAAGGTTTTGCTCGCCATTTCCGTTTGCGTAATATAGATTAGTAAGACCATGAGATGAATATCGAAGAGTATTGCATTCGAGATATTTATGAATCTGTAAATGTGAAGCAGAATGTTCTATATTCAGTCCTTTTTTCTTGCTGTCCCATTCTTCCTGACCTCGATTCGCGATACTGAGTATTTCCCTTCTTCAACCTCTTTCTGAAGCGAACAACACGAAATCTCTTTCACTGACTCTTTCACTGACTAAAGCAAATGAAAAAACACTGCCCACACGAAAAATCCAACGTCTTTTATTCCCGCGGAGGCGCAAACTAATGCAAATGAGTACAAACCGGATTTCCTGTACCATCACGCAGGCGCAGTGTCATTTGTGCATTAGACGTGATAGCGTTTTTTTTTTTGTCATACATCTCTATACATTGCCTATATTGTTAAAACTAATAGCAGCAGTGAATGTTGTTTTTTCATATCGCCTCTTGCTTGGACAAAAGCTGGAATCAGCAGTTACTTTTAACTAGTCAAAACATAAGACTTATTCAGTCTTTCTCTTTCCGAGACAATAGACTGCACACATCATAATCCCACGTAGTTCCCTTCAAACAGCTTTTTTTTTCCAAATACATCACCACTTATCAAGACCAAGAGGCCACTCGAGGATAAAGGTTAAAGAGTGTACAGTAGACAATTGGACAATAAAGTAATCGTTAGTAATGGAAATTCAGTAAATTTATTAACTTATATGGAACAGCTCATCAAAAACTTGTTTACGTTAGACTTGAAGAAAACCATAGTGTAGTCAGCTGGGAAGCAGGAAAACGGAAGACAATTCCATACCGTGCAATTCTAAGAAAGAAGCTTTGTTCATGGAATGTATATTTAGGTTTAGGCACAGATAAAGATTAAGGGAAATTATTTATAGTGTTTTCTGCTAGACGAGTGTTTCTTGTGAAAGTATGGCGTGGGGGGACCATTGGTTGGAGCTTATTTGAGCACTTGCCATGAAAATAACGATAAAGCAGAGACAAACTCGCAACATCTCTTCTGTGAGATAGAGGTTGCAGGGAAGAGAAAAGGACATCCTCTACGAGGCTACGAAGTCTATTTTGAACTCTATCAAGGAAGGATAAGTCCTTTCTAGAAGCTCCTTCCCAGATGCGGCAACAGTATTCCATCCTTGGGCGTACCTGGCTCTTATATAAGTAGAGAATTGCATCAGCAGTGAGATATCTACTGAATCGATAGAAGGATCCCATCATTTTTCCAGCGGCCTTTGCGACGGATTTAATGTATGTGTCCCATTTCAGATGAAAAGCTCTCGCAAATAGCACATGCATTATGAGAGACACACACAAATTTCTGTACACCTGATGAAGCACATACACAATTGCACGTATACTTTCTCACTTAAACAAGCCGACCATGCAAGGTCCCTCTCCACGAATGAATAAGTTTGAAAATAGAATTTCGATAGTGATGAAGATATAAAAGAGGACTGCTATGTCAAGGAAGTTGAATGCTGTGAAGGTAAAACATACCTTGTGCGATGCATGTTATGTAAAGAGACTGTTTTCCTTGGTGCACATTGCCATGATACACTGAAGGCAGTAAAAGGCATTTATATTATGATTGTGATGAATCGACAAAAAGAAAACTTGCCACGTGCAAGTGGAATCCTTGGACCAAATGCTGTAAGTTTGTCATTGAAGGAAATGATGGCTTTGACATTGAGCATGTCGGTCATGATGAAGCTGTATGTTGGGAGTGTTGACTGTAGTGAGGCAAGTTATGTCTGTGATTAATGTAAAGAATTGGATTTGAAAGGAGGGACAACCAGAGTTATCCCAGACAAACCATTCTGGCAAAAAAAAAAAAAGTGAGGCAAGTTATGTCTGTGATTGACGTGAAAATTGAATTTGAAAAATTCTGAATAAAAAAATTTACATTCACCATGACTAATGCTTGTGCAGAATTTCCAAAAATACCAATCATGATCATTGAGAAAAGTGCGAACAAACAAACAGATGAGCGGGAGGTGAATTACTAGATCCAATCCATTAATGCTAATATGCACACACATCTTTATACCTATTCAGTTTAAACTCTCGGAAACACACACGGCGCCACCCGAAATTAACATGTATACTAAATTTCTTGTAAAATACAAAACAACTCCTCTTTCACCAGAATGCTTTTGGGAGACTCGAAATTTTCGTATTGTTCGAATTCTTTATCTTTCTTTGCTATTAGTTGTCAATCAACATGAATTATTTGGAATAGATAGACTTTGTCATTCTTTTCTTGTGATTATGTCTAATCTTCAACTACATATACATATTAAACTTGCTCATATCGAAGTTTAGACTTGAACTACGTGGGTGTTTTAATGCATATAAGATTTTGGCAGACTTAGAAAGATTTCATTTTTTTCCAAAACGACTTATGGATTACAAAAAAATAATCACTTGTTCTTGATGCTAAGAAGAACATCAAAGACATGCGTGTGTTGAGGAATGAATATTAACAAAAATGAACAGAAATTCTTTGATGTACTACTTAATGCAATACCGAAAAATATGAGTAGGCACAAAAAGCACTGATATACTTATCATTTACAGATGAACAGTAATTTGATACTTCTAGAGTAACGAGCAGGGAGACGCGACGTTGCCCGGGATTGAATCAGGATCAACGAATATTCCACACTTTCAATACTTTTATTGTCATCGAAATCGATGAAATTGTCCATTTTATTATCAAATTGATTGATTGCTTGCTCTAGTCGGGGATCCACCAAGATGCACCAGGAGGAAGCTTCACAATCCACTGTAGTCTACATTACATTACATCATGAACAAACCTGAAGCGGTCCACCTAGTGACGTGGAAGCAGGCGAAGAATTTGTTTACACTTTTTGTTTACCATACCTTTTTGTCGTCTGACGGTCATTGGACTGCAATCGGCATTTTTGACTTCTTTAATTTGACTAGAAGAAAGTCCCCTGTCTTTCACAACAACCAGTCTTATTCTCCTACTCAATGCAGGAGAAATTTTGGAGGCTTACCAGTAGATTTTGCTTTTCCACTGTTCTTTAGAAAGTTGCAAATCACAGTTTTACTGCAATTTACCTTAGTTGCGATCGCCTGCTGTGACAAACCTTGCTTATGGAAATCTAGAATTCGAGCACGCTCAACTTCGATAAGTTTGCTTGCATTAGGTATGGTGACACCTTTATGCAGTGATCGCTAATCTGCAACTGAACTAAAAACAATTTATACCCGTGGTTTTATAATTTTGATCAAATGCAAAATGTGTCATTTTAAAAAAAAATGTACATTTCTGAATTAAATGTTTGGAATGTAGCTTTTTGTTTAGGTTGTAGTGTTGGTAAACTTAAGTGGGAGGATTTTAAAAGCTATCCTTAAAAAAGGGTTTCTTTTTAAAGATTTTCAAGTGGTCTTACATCTTTGATCAGGAGTATATATATATATATATATATATATATATATATATATATATATATATATATATACTTGTTAGTTTAAAATAGACATTTGAACGAGGTTATTTGCGGACACCGTTCCTGTGGTTCGATAGGTAGAACTGCTGACTACCAACGTAATGGTTCTAGTTTCAATCCTTGGCTTGTGAGAGGTGCTAGTCTAGTGGCGTTGATGAGTTTTGATACAACGAAACAGGGCGTTATGTCGATGACTACAAATATATTTTAAGCCTCCCTCTTTGAGTAGAGCACTGTCGTAAATAATCTCACCCGCTACTTTATTGGCGGAAAAATGCGAGGCTCGCTGTTTGTTTATAAATAAGCGGTTTGAGTACTATAAAAGTGATGGACGAATACTTGGTTAAAATATACATTTGGCGAGGTTATTTGTGGGCACCGCTCTCGTAGGTCGATCGGTAAAACTGCTGACTATCAACATGATGGTTCTCGGTTCAATCCTCGGCTTTGGAGAGGTGCTAATCTAGCGGCACTGATGAGTTGTGATACAACGAAAAGGCCATTATGTCGATGACTACAAATATATATATATATATTTTTTTTTTTACACAGTGGTCACCACTTATCAAGGCCCGGAAGCCACTCAGGGATAAGAGTTATTGCAAGTACATTACGTTAGTGTGGAGATTTGATGAAGTGCTTACTTAAGGGGGCGGTTCATTAAGAATTTGTTAACGTTGGACTTGAAGACATCCAAATTGTAGTCAGGTGGGAAGCAGGCAGACGGAACAGAGTTCCACAGGCGTGAAGTTCTAAGAAAGAAGCTTTGTTCATGGAATCCACGTTTTGATTCAAGCACAGATAAAGAGTGGGGGACATTTTTCATAGTGGATTCAGCTAGACGGGTGTTTTTTGTGAAAGATTGGCGAGGGGGGACCAGAGATTGGAGTTCAAACGAGCACCTACCATGGAAATAACGATAAAACAAGGATAGGCTCGCAACGTCTCTTCTGTGGGAGAGAGATTGCAGGGTAGAGAAAAGGGCATCCCCCACTAAGCCACGAAGTCTATTTTGTACTCTGTCAAGGCAGAATAGGCTGTTTTTAGCAGCTCCTGCCCAGATGTGGCAGCAGTATTCCATCCTTGGATGTACTTGGCTTTTATATAGATAGAGAATTGCATCAGTAGTGAGATATCTTCTGGAGCGGTAGAAGGATCCCACCATCTTTCCAGCGACCTTGGCAACAGACTTGATGTACGTGTTCCATTTCAGATCAGGAGTAAAGGTCAAACCCAGAAGCTTGTCAAAACACGGGGCCTCTCCCAGACGAGAGCTATCCATCCCAATTGATGCCAGATGGGGATCGGAGCGTTGATGATGTAAGGATAGGAGTTTGGTTTTAGATGTTTTAAAGGTAACCAGCCACATCTTCCCCCACTGAACCACACACTCGAGATCAGAGGAGAGAGAATCAGAGAGAACTTTGTCATTTACAGCCTTTGATGTGTTGCCGTAGATGGTCGTGTCATCAGCATAGATGTCAACGAATAATTTAAGTATGTGTTTAGGGAGGTCATTGATGTAGATCAGGAAGAGAGTTGGGCCCAGGATTAACCCCTGAGGGACTCCAGCATTAATACTGCAGGCCTCCGATTTTTGTCCATCGACCACTACTCTTATGAGCCTATTAGAGAGAAATGATTTAATGATTGAGAAAACATTTCAAAACATATATATATATATATATATATATATATATATATATATATATATATATATATATGACTACTTCATTTAATCACATAAATTAATATACGAAAATATAATGTATGCGTAAATTTTCCGTATTTACTTCAACAATGCTCAAAACATAGGTAGAGCTAGGTAGTAAGTTACAAAAATATATATGGCAATTAAGCTACACAGAATATTCCGCGTTTCATTCTCGTGAGAATTCGTTAGGCTTATTTTTATAACTTACTATATATATATATATATATATATATATATATATATATATATATATATATATATATATTTGTGTGTGTGTGTGTACATGTATGTGAATGTGTGTCTGTTTGTGTGTGTATGTATATGCATGTGTGTGGGGGTGTGTCTGTTTGCGTGTGTGTGGTAAGTTCATAATTATAGATGACAAAATAACACTCCTGCAATTTCGATGTCCTTAATATAATTTAAATTGTGCCTATTAAGGAAAGGAAGATTTTTATTTCTGCATCGCTACACAGGAAAATTTTTTATGAAAATTGTTACATCTTATTTATTTACATCTTAGTTTTCCTTTTTTATTAATATTTATTCGTTTTATCAAATATATTGCTTTAGACAAAAAAAAAAAAAATGATTTCCCATCAGGGTAAATTTTGATAGACCTGATTTGTGATTTCCGCCTCCTTTCTCCTTGCCTTACATATTCGTTGCTATCAGTGTAATTAATCTTTATTTTAAGGTTGGATTCCTTCGATTCCGAATTAAAATTGAACTTGCCAATTTCACGTGATAAAATGTAATACTACCTATGAGAAAGATGCAGATAAGTAAACACAATTCCAATATTTCAATGCTTAAAATATATAGGTACATCAGGAGGTTTTTTTTTTACAAGGGGCGAACTTTAAATTGACGACTCTATTTTCTTTAATTGCAGATTTTGCAACTATCGATTATTTTGAGTCCAGCTTGTTTTGACAATACATTGTGAAAAGACTGATACTCGAGCAGCGCCTGCAAATTGCAAATAATACGATCAATTTACCGAAAGAAACATTTGATGAACGAATAATATTATGAAATGCTCCTGTCAACTGACCCCCTCGTTCGTGCGAGTTAACCTTATTAAATTATTCTCTTTGGGGATTAATGTAAAGTTTCATGTCTACACAGGTAAACAGGACAAAAACGACTACATGGACGGAAAATTCGACGAAATAATTGCCGAAATACAGCCTAATTTATTGCATGGAGTTTGTGAAAATACGTTCTCTAGATTATGCCGTATACTCCCGAACCCCAGGGACATTTGGCTGAAATTGTATTTAAATTATAAATGCTAAAAATCAATGTTTTGAATAAATTACATATTTGTCTGATAAAAATATTTTTCTGAAATCTGTTTGAATTTAAAATTCGCCGCTTCCTCAAATAAATGCATTATATATATATATATATATATATATATATATATATATATATATATATATATATATATATATATATATATATATAACGACGGTAGATAGAAGAAGAAAGTCAAATCAATTCAATACTATAAGTAAAGATTTATCGGAATAATATAAAGCTCAACAAAGTTCAATGGATCTTATATAGGAGACAATAGGAGTGGAAAATGAATTCACAAATACTATATATTGGAAAATATAGAATGAGTCATCTATTTAATAAGGATATACATTTGGTTGGAGGATAGCACCATCTCTACTTTTCTGACGAGAAGCATTAGGCTTCGAAATACCTTGGTATAAAGAATCCTGTTTATCCCCAACTAAATGTATAACAAAAAATCTGCAATTAAAGAAAATAGATTTGTTAATTTAAAGTTCGCTCCCTGTAAAAAAAAAAATCAAAAAAACTCCTGATGTACCTATATGTTTTAAGCATTTTAAGCATTATGATCAAAATGAAGCATTGAAATATTGGAATTGTGCTTACTTATCTGCATCTTTTTCATAGGTAGTATTACATTTCATCACGTGAAATTGGAAAGTTCTGAAAAATTATATATATATATATATATATATATATATATATATATATATATATATATATATATATATATATATATATATATAGTAAGTTATAAATGGTACCCGAGCAGCGCCTGCAAATTGCAAATAATACGATCAATTTACCGAGAGAAACATTTGATGGACGAATGATTTTATGAAATGTCCCTGTCAACTGGCCCCCTCGTTCGTGCGAGTTAACCTTATTAAATTGTTCTCTTTGGGGATTAATGTAAACTTTAATGTCTACACCGGTAAACAGGACAAAAACGACTACATGGACGGCAAAATATATATGGCGTTTAAGCTACACTGAATATTCCGTGTTTTATCCACTCTAGGATTCTTCAGGCTTATGCATAAGCCTGAAGAATCCTAGAGTGGATGAAACGCGGAATATTCAGTGTAGCTTAAACGGCACATATATTTATAACTTACTTACTAACTAGCTCTACCTATGTATTGAGCACTGTTGAAGTAAATACTTAAAGTTTACACATAAATTTATACTTTCGTATATTAATTTTATGTGAGTAAATGAAGTAGTTATATATATATATATATATATATGTGTGTGTGTGTGTGTGGAGATCGTTTACGAGTACCGATCCTATGGGCCTGAGGTTAAAAATGCTGACAATCAGCTAAATGGTTGTAGGTTCAATCCCAGGGAAGAGATGGGTACTAGTCTAGCCGCACTGAAGAGCTGTGATACAGCGAAACAGTATAGTTTGTGGGTGACTATTTTAAACCCCCCACGTTGGATAGAGCACTTTCGTATAATGATTTCACCAACTATTTAATTAGTGTCTATCTATCTATCTTCTATCTATCTATCTATCTATATATATATAAATTCGTATTCCTGTTTGTTTGTTTGTTTGTTTGAAAAGGTCTATTACTTTAATATTTAATTTATTTCTATATATAGAATAGTTCTTTCAAAATATACGATTAAGAGGTTACCTCATTTGCATATATATTAAGGAAAATCGATTTTATTAAATAGGTGTATGTTAGTTTAAATTTCTAGCGAAAGAGTTATTTTAAGTGTTCTATTTAAGATTGTTATTTCATCAACTTTAAATAATAATGATATTGATAATATATTTAATTTATTTAGAATCATTATTTCCGACATCGATTTTTTAAGAAACGGGTAGAGTTATTTCCCCTGATGGTTTTTTTTTATATATTCCGAAGTTCGAAAGATAAAAAAAAGAAATTCTTCTCCACATAAATTTGTAAATCGCAATGTTTCTAGCGTGAAAAAAAATAATTTCGTGTAGACAGAAAGATGTTTTGCGTTATTTTTTAATATTAAAAAATAAATAAATAAAACACTTACGAATAAACAAAAATATCTCATTTCTTTGTTTTTATTATTCTTGAAACGACTATACAGAATGTTTGAGCGTTCTGGATATTGAACCCGCCCTCCATCCCCCCGAAAAAGAAACAAGTCGAAATTTCTTTTATTTACGAAAAAAAAAAAAAAAGCCAGTGAAAAAAAAAAAGCAAAAAAAAAGGCAAGCCAATAAAAGGAATTCCATTTTGTTCTTAAACTTTTTAAACGCGTTAATATTTATAACGTTATTATTTCTACAGTGGGTAAATTAGCTTTTCCCTTTATTCGCTTTTCAGGTTGGAGTCTGCCTACAAAGCTATTTTTTCGGTCGCACCCTCACTCACTGCTATTTTTATTGAAACAAAAGTTGTTTTTATTCATTTATTTTTATTTTATTTTTATATTTTTGGCGGGGGTGGGGTCCAGCGAACGAGCAAAAAAGGTGTTCAATATCTGGAGAATAACTTTTTCTCTTTGTATCCATTCTGCCAAAATATTTGTTAGAGAGGGTACCTTATACTTCCTTTTTTGAGCGATTACATTTACATGTTTTTATCCGTTCTTTTATTTTTGAAATTGCTGTGGGCATATCGATGTTGCCCACGAGGAAAATGATTAATATCCTTAGTATAGCAGGTGTGTTCGAAATGGAACTTCATGTCGACCCGGGCATCGCCGGGTACCCATGCTAGTATATATATATATATATATATATATATATATATTCATCCTCATACAGTACTGTTTCGTTGCATTAGAACTCATCAGTGCGGCTAGACTAGCCCCTTTCCCTCCTCTGTACAAGCCAAGATCTCATTTTCTTCTGATTATCATTTGCCATTTCGTAATTGTCAAAGAATTCTCAAAATAATATCAAGCCATTTTTGTTATTGTGTCTTAGGATTAATTGCAACTTTGTTTGTGCCTCCTTTCGTATCTGAAGAACAGCGTGATTGGTTTGTCAGGATAGAGATTACAAGGATGTGCCGTTTGCTATCTAGTCGAATAAGGAGACAGTTGCCATGGCAACGACACTATCTAGATGTTACATGATAAGGGCTGTCCCCTTTTCATGTAAGTATAAAAATAGAGAGATTTAGTTTTTTTTTTTTTTTTTTTTTTTTTTACATTTTCACCCCAAACAAGGCAAATTGCCACTTTGGTGTAGGGGGCTACTATCAGGGGCAACAACTACTGGGGTACTATGTAGAGATTTGGGCAGCAAGGTGTCGGTTCACGTTACACTTGAACTTCTGCACGTCAGTACTGTTGGGGAAGCAGGGACCTGGAATGGAATTCCAGAGTCTTGCGGTTCTGGGGAAGAAACTATTGGAGTAAAAAGATCTTTTACATCTAGGGATCTCTACAGTGTGGGGGTGGGATTTAGCAGCCTGTCGGGTTTGTCGAGGGTGCTCACGTCGTGGAGGCACAAGTGATTGCAGTTCGTCAGAGCATTCACCACTAAAATACTTGTAGAAAAGGCAGAGGGATGCAACATTTCGTCGATGGGACAGAGGCTGAAGCTTAGATGCCAGTTCAGGGCCTATCAGGTTTGCGACTCTCTTTTGAACCTTGTCAAGGAGCGAGAGACTAGTAGCAGATGCACCAGCCCAGATGTGGCAGCAATACTCCATACATGGGCGAATGGTGACCTTATAGAGGTACAGGATACTTTCGGGTGTTAGTAGTTTTCTAGCACGGTAGAGAGAGCCTACCTTTCTTGCAGCAGCCCTGGCAATGCCTTCAATGTAATTGTTCCAACTCATGTTTCCCGTGAACGTTAGGCCAAGGAGTTTGAAAGATGTACTCTCAGATAAAGAGTCGTTGGCCATTGCTATGGGTGGTAGAGAGGGTTTCTTGTAATTATTGAATAAAACTAGTTTAGTCTTGGCAGCATTGAACGCGACCAACCACTTTTGTCCCCATTCCACTACAGATTGGAGGTCTTCCTCTAGTGTTTCTGCCATTTCTTTAGAAATGTGTTCATTCGTCTTCCTGTCGTGTCTGCCATAGAGTGTAGTGTCATCAGCATATATACCCATCTCAGAGGCAATGTTGTCGGGGAGGTCATTTATGAATATCAGGAACAATAGAGGTCCAAGGATAGAACCCTGGGGCACCCCTGCATTTATATAATATTGTTTAGATGTATGACCGTCGAGGACTACCTGGATTTTTCTCTTATCTAAGAAGGATTTAATTATGTTAAGTATTCTACCAGTGATACCGTATGATCTAATTTTACTGAGGAGACCCTCATGCCATACCCTGTCAAAAGCCTTAGATATATCTAGAGCTACCGCTCTGCCCTCCCCCACTTTGTCCAGTGAATGGTATATACGTTCAGAGATCACAGTGAGGATGTCTGCTGTGGAACGGGCTTGTCTAAATCCATATTGTTTGTCAGTCAGTAGTTTAGCATCTGTAAGATGATGGACTAGAGCATGGTTAATTATGGTCTCAAATATTTTGGCAAAAAGTGGGAGGAGGCTAATGGGGCGATAATTTGATGGGTCTGTCCTTTCGCCAGAATTCTTGAATACTGGTACAACAGAAACAGTTTTCCAACAGCCCAGAAAGCAAGCCTCATTAAGGCATTTGTTGTAGAGTTTGGAGAGAACTGGAGCTACTTCGGCTGAGCACTTTTTTAATAGCACAGCTGGGATAAGATCGGGTCCACATGCTTTTGAGGTGTCAAGGTTTTTTATGATAGCATGCACCTGAGCAGGGGTAGTTTTCAGATCGTCTAGTGTGGCGTCTGTCCGCATAGGAAAGTCAGGTAGGGGGTGGTTGGAAGGGTCCAGTGTGGAGTTTGAGGCAAACCGACTGGCAAGCATGTTAGCCTTGTCGGTTGCTGAGGAGACAACCTCGTGATTGTTGGTTAGTGGGGGAATTGTTGATTGCCCATTATTTACTACACTGTTGTAGATTTTCCAGAAGTCTCGAGTTCCTAGTTTTTGTGCTTCGATGCGCTTTTTAGTGGTTTCCGTAAATTCTCTCTTTCTTAACGTTATTTCTAGCTTCTATATACTTCAGTCTGTTTGAACTGGACTTATGTCGGTTAAACCTACGGTATGCATGCTGCTTTTGAGCAATGGCAGTTGCACAAGTCAACGTAAACATTGGGAAGAGTGGGGCTTACTATAAAATTTCCGCATGGGAACATGCGCTTCGATTGCAGTTTTGAACCAGTCAGTGGTCTCGTTTGCACATTGTTCAGCAGGGAGAGAGAAAATATTTTTCCATGGAGCATCTCTAATTAGTTCCCTGATGGCTTCCCAGTCAGCCTTATTATAATATCTCGTTGTTTTGAGCACTGGCTCTTCAGTTTTGGGTCTAGAGTTTAGGGCGATTTCAACCATTATCACTGCATGATCATTATCACTGCATGATCAGATAGTTAAATGTAAAAATGAAATAGAATAGACGAAATTCGAACCTCGTAATTTAGGTTTAGAAATAGATTACGAGAGAGAATTAGCAAATGGAATGTAAAAACAAGCCATTGTTTAGCTTAGAGATAAAATAGTTTTAAGAAAAGGAATGCAACTATAGGATAATTTAATAAACATGTTTTTAACATATTGGAAATATAGGTTACTGGGAATATAGGTTAAAATTCCTTTTGTAAACAAAGGAAAAAGTTTTGGACACGCATTTCCAGAACACGTGAAAGAAGACACATGTTTTAACATGTGTATGACGTCATGGAAAATGGGAAGTTCTCGATATAGTTAGAAACTTGAGAGTTAAGCAGAGAGAAACTGAGAGAGAGAGAGAGAGAGAGAGAGAGAGTCTGAGAAAGGACGAGAGACGACAGTCTGGAGTCCAGACATGGACAGTCGAACGTCTGGAAGCGAGACGGTCACCTTTGAAACATAGAATATAAAACTTTGAATTCTTGACTAAGAAAACCACGGCCGGTCAGAGAAGAAATAAACCCATCATGTGTTTTTATAAACGTCATCTTTGTGTTGTAATTCTACCAAAAGGCTAAGTGATTATATGTCTTATATATCATGTGTTTTAAAATGTCTTTATATGAATCTCTTCATAACACGAACACAGAAAGCAACATCTCTCTTAATAAGACTCTCCAAGACTCACTTTTAATAAGTACTAACAACGAACAAGAACAACCACAACAATAACAACAACAACAAGAACAATAACAACAATAACAACAACAAAGAATAATAATAATAATAACAAAACGTAACATAAAGAGCAGCGAAATAAAAAGTACATGGAATCTTATTTTTGAATTTATGGTTTTTTCCTGTATTCCTGTTAGAAGAAAAATACAATCGTTTAATTTAATACTCATAAGAAATGTGCACGGAAAACATTAAAACATTTCAAAATATCGGATAAACTGATAAACTTGGCATTGGTTCCCTATTTTTCCTTTTTTTAAACTTTTTTTAACCTTGCATATTATTTCCATACAAGTTAAGATCTCATTTTTTTTTAAAACTTGCATATTCTTTCCATACAAGTTAAGATCTCATTTTTTTTTAAAACTTGCATATTATTTCCATACAAGTTAAGATCTCATTTTTTTTTAAACTTGCATATTATTTCCATACAAGTTAAGATCTCATTTTTTTTTAAACTTGCATATTCTTTCCATACAAGTTAAGATCTCATTTTTTTTTAAAATTTGCATATTATTTCCATACAAGTTAAGATCTCATTTTTTTTTAAACTTGCATATTATTTCCATACAAGTTAAGATCTCATTTTTTTTTAAATTTGCATATTATTTCCATACAAGTTAAGATCTCATTTTTTTTTAAACTTGCATATTATTTCCATACAAGTTAAGATCTCATTTTTTTTTAAATTTGCATATTATTTCCATACAAGTTAAGATCTCATTTTTTTTTAAACTTGCATATTATTTCCATACAAGTTAAGATCTCATTTTTTTTTTAAACTTGCATATTATTTCCATACAAGTTAAGATCTCATTTTTTTTTTAAACTTGCATATTATTTCCATACAAGTTAAGATCTCATTTTTTTTTTAAATTTGCATATTATTTCCATACAAGTTAAGATCTCATTTTTTTTTTAAATTTGCATATTATTTCCATACAAGTTAAGATCTCATTTTTTTTTTAAATTTGCATATTATTTCCATACAAGTTAAGATCTCATTTTTTTTTTAAATTTGCATATTATTTCCATACAAGTTAAGATCTCATTTTTTTTTTAAATTTGCATATTATTTCCATACAAGTTAAGATCTCATTTTTTTTTTAAATTTGCATATTATTTCCATACAAGTTAAGATCTCATTTTTTTTTAAACTTGCATATTATTTCCATACAAGTTAAGATCTCATTTTTTTTTTAAATTTGCATATTATTTCCATACAAGTTAAGATCTCATATTTTTTTAAACTTGCATATTATTTCCATACAAGTTAAGATCTCATTTTTTTTTTAAATTTGCATATTATTTCCATACAAGTTAAGATCTCATTTTTTTTTTAAATTTGCATATTATTTCCATACAAGTTAAGATCTCATTTTTTTTTTAAACTTGCATATTATTTCCATACAAGTTAAGATCTCATTTTTTTTTTAAATTTGCATATTATTTCCATACAAGTTAAGATCTCATTTTTTTTTTAAACTTGCATATTATTTCCATACAAGTTAAGATCTCATTTTTTTTTTAAATTTGCATATTATTTCCATACAAGTTAAGATCTCATTTTTTTTTTAAATTTGCATATTATTTCCATACAAGTTAAGATCTCATTTTTTTTCTTTTTTAACCTTGCATATTATTTCCATACAAGTTAAGATCTCATCTTATTTTTTAATTTATGGGTATTTTCATGTATTTCTCTTAGAAGAAAAGTAAATAAAAACGTTTAATTTAATATTCGTAACAAGTATGCACGGAAAACGAAAATGAATAACATGAAGAGGACGACTTTTAATATTCAAACATGAAATAAATCTAAGCGGTAATATATTGAATGACCTTGTGCAAGCCAAGACTGCTTTTAATATCAAATACCTTAGCTGGGCAAAAAAATCTGGTCAGCTTGTCAACTGTGGAGCAAATGGTTGATATTCGAATGAGTAATCATTATGTTTTAGAAAAACTATATAGAGGCTTATAAAATGATAAAAGTATTGACGCAAGTGTATTTATTTTTCTGGGTCGAGTTCTTTTTATTGCTCTACTACAAAATTTTGTTCAGTTTAAATAAGTATTTTAGATTTTCCCTCACGGGCAATGCCGGGACACCTGTCACACTAGCAAAATGATAAATGTAATGAGGCAATTGTACCAAGGATACAAACAGATGTTATAAAATGGCAGTATTATAGACATACCTCCTATCTGACAGTTCATTCGTTCCTAGTGGTGAGTGGGAGCAGGTGACAATTTTTTTAATGTGTGTTTCCCTTTCTACGAACAGTGTATCTGTATATTAAATTAAAATAAATCTATATTTATTTGAAATAAAAATGTTGCCAGTTATTTTAATTAACAACGTAAATAACTCCAAATGAAGAAATTTCAGAGGGGACGACCCAAAATCTGCAATGACGGAATCCACACTAACAGGAAAGACATTAAAGTATCCTCTCCCTGTAACCAAAGTTTCCTCCTTAGTTAAGTAATTATTGTTCACGCTTATAATAAAAATAAAAAGAACTACAGCTTTTAATTAGATCGTTTGTCAAGGTAAGATGAACATGTGAACATGGAAAAAATAGACAGTGTGAAAAGTGTATATCACGTGATGAGTGACGTAATCGGTGAAATTAAAAATATTTTGTAAACGAGAAATACAATGGGAGAATAGGACTAAAAAATGCTCCTTCTATGATGCCAAGACAATGACAACATTCATTTAGTTAGTCATTTATTTATAATGTTTATAGTGAAATTTATGAGAAAATAAAAAAGCTTCTAAAAGTAATTAATAAATAAAACTACAGTTATATCTTATAAACTATTAATAATATATCCCGAAGCAAAAAAAAAAAAAAAAAAATCAATGCTTCTTATGCTTTCTAATAGTTAGTTATGAAAAGTTATCTCTCTTCATTAGAGCTCTTACTAAACCTCTTTCCCAAAATATAAACAAGGTTTCATTCTCTTTTTAATCACTCACATGACACATATATCCAAGTCAGGGGGAGATAACAACGTTTGGTTATGTAGCTTTTGCAAAAAGATGTTGACATTCTCCCACATATATTTATGCATATATTTCGAAATTGTCACCCATCTTATACTGAGCACGAACAACGTTGCTTAATTCCGGTGTTCTAATGACTTTATTGTAATTCTAGTTGTAAAATCGATAAATCCTCAAGGAAAAATATAGAGTTGCCACCATGCACCACAAGTTCTTATAGCATAGATCGATTTCTAACAAACAACTGAAAACGAATTCACCCTGTAAATATCGGACCCCAATCCAAAAGAGGAACCCTGTTATAGAGACAGTTAAGATGCCTTCCTAATTGGCCATGCCACAGATGCCTGTGGGGTTCTAGAATAACCGACTTAGAATACAGGTTTCTTATTGACAAAGGTTTATGCAAAATGGTGAATACACAACATTCTGATATCTTCAATTCCAACTAAATTTATGATCTATCAAAAGAGAAGAGCCTGATTTGGACAATCTGAATCTTCAGCATAAAGTATCTGGCACCTCATGGGATTTTTGATTTGTATAAGTCAAATATATCCAAAGATGCAATGTTGCAACCACATTTGAGGAATGTGCTCCACAAAGCCTTGACAAATTGGACTTGGAGATCTGTTGGGGGTGGGGGGTCTTTTCTGTTTGCTACTACCACTTTCTCGCACAAAGTACATTGCAAGTCTCTCTCTCTCTCTCTCTCTCTCTCTCTCTCTGCTCTATCGTTATTACCATGGAAGGTACTCGATTGAGCTTCATTTTTTTAAAATTCCTATTTGTAATATAACAGAGTGTAGACACGCATATGGCTGTAGTATGTAAATGCCGAATTGTGTGCAAAGTGACGTCACGTCAAGAAAAAAGAAAACAACTATAAAGAGAACGTGTGCACAGACCAACGATTACGATCATAATAGGGCACACGATCACGTTATAGACGTCACAGCTATAATGAGAAGTCACGTGTGGCAGGGAGAATGAGGAATAAAGGCCTTTTCTTAAAACCTGAAACAGCAAGTTCAAGTTCTTTTCTATTCTTTGTCTGCTTTGCAACTGAGTCTACGACGTGCTGAATCCCAAGTGTCTACATTTTGACAATTGTGTAAACGTGGATAACGATACAGTAAGACATTCACGGCAATAATTTGTTTTGCTACAACATAGTCAACAGAATTTTCTTTCTCACTCTGTGTGCCTACCATCAGGTGGAATTTTTATAGACAGAACTCCTTTGCAACGATTTCCAGCTTGGGAAACACATTACTGTGAGACTACTTCCTGATGATTACAACAATCTTCGAGCCTAATTTTAAAAGATATTTGTCCCCCCCAAAAAAACACCCCATGAATAAAAAGTTCACCTTTCAACTGACAATAATTTCAATCTCATTTTGCTCTTATCCTCAAGCAGCTTTTAACCTAGATAAGACGTGACTTAATGGTAAAACAAAAAGAAACATAACTTTGTTCGACCACACTTAAAGTTAGTATACCACCCCTTATCTGTGGCTATCATCAAAGCAGGCTTTAAATAACACTTATCAAAGCATTGCTTTGCTTGAACAGTATATTTTTCCATCAGAAAGCAATGCTTTATCAACGTATGAAATTCAGATTTTTTCCACTGTTTTCGAAATTTGCAACAATAGCTTCACTTACATAACTGTCATTTGTAAACTAATAATCCGATTAGGCTCAAATTTTGACACATTATATTTGACGGTTAGTACTTTATAAAAAATATATGGATGTTTTATCAGTAGTGCCATCTATTTGTAAGACCCGAGTTGTATTGAGTGATGTGTTATGTACTATTTACAGCCATGAACTGTGTGTGCCATGTTTGAACCTTTTGTAGCCATAAAATCATGTCAGTTATATTTGGGAGAGGCCGGTATGAATCTATATCTATTTTACCGACCACGGATGACATTAAAACACACTTTATTCTTTTGGTCTTTGGTAAGCCACTGTTTTAGGAGAGATAAAACTTAGAAATAATATCATTTCCTCCAACTTTTTTCTTCACCACAGGGTGGAACGATAAAATTATCGCCATAGAAATGACATGATTCCATTTCCGTTTGATAAGAACCGGTTTTCTTTTATTGTTGCAGACCATCTATTAGTTGGTCACTTGTGTACAAATCTCCAGAGTGATAGCAGCCTTCTATCATGTCTGAAAGTAACACAATGTTCAATAAGTGAGATCGGAGATGTGCCACTGTACAACTCATGCTCTCTACCAATCCAAGTTATGACAACAAGACCATTACTAGCACCCTCAAAATGCATTGTTGGATTGCTACAAATAACAGGGACGTGTCCAGGGTGATGAAAACAAAGTTTCTGGCCATGGTTATGGTCTTTGGTGTGGTTTCAAGTGAAGGCCACATACTGCCACCTCACATTGAAAGTCCAGACCAAAATGTACCTGGATGTGTTGAAGAGTATGGTTATTCCCTGATGTAGCCAGGTGGCGACTGGCAGACCTTGAGTGTGGTAGCAGGACTCAGCGCCGGCCCTCAAGTCCAACCAGACCCAAGCTTGGCTTCAGAAGGCGTGTTATGACTTTGTATCCTTCTCTCACTGCCCCCCCCCCCTTCTTCACTGACCTGAACCTGCTAGACTACTCTGTTTAGTCATATGTCGAGAACATCACTAACATGACCTCCCACAACACTTAAGCCAGCCTGATCGCCACCATCCAGCGAGTATTTGCCAAGCTCCTGCCGGCGCTTGTAGAAAAGGCATGCTCTCAGTTCTCGACCTGTATCGAAGCAGTGATTGAGGCTGACGGCTGCTACATTGAATAGATGTCAGCTCTACTACAAAATCAATTTACCTGAATTGATTTTTTTTTCAATAAAAGTTTTAAAATAAAGCTGTAGCATTGTTTTCTTTAGGATGACAACTTTTTGTTCCACCCTGTATATACTCATTAACCTGATTATCTCTAGTCAATCATGGTCTGACAATTAATTTCAAAGACACTCATGGTAATGATTCTGTTTTCCTCAAGGTTGTAATCTGATAGCGATTTAATGTCTTTTATTATTTGGTAATATGATTTTAGGTTGTTCTGAGGATCTTTTTGTAGGGTTTATACAGCTTTCAAGTACTTGGTGTGCAGGTGTTTCTAATGGCAGTCTCATTAAATGCCTAAACCGTAAAAGTCGTCTGTTGAGTATAACAGCAAACCATTTTTTACTTCATTGCAACTGTACACTGACACGAAAGAAGTAAATATACACTGTTATTATCGTAAATAATGAAGACTGGTATCACAGGGTCTAAGGAAATATAATATTAATTATTTTCCCTTAATTAGTATAAAATATCAATGCTTTTTTTTCTTTTACACAGGAGTCACAACTTATCAAAGACCGGAGGCGACTCGAGGATAAAATTTAATGAGTGTCAATGAGAAAATATTGTGGCATTCGTTAGTAGTGAAAATTTGGTAAATTGGTTTACTTAAGGCGATGGTTCATCAAGAACTTGTTAATGTTGGACTTGAAGTCAATCATATTGTAGTCAGTTGGAAAGCAGCAAAAGAGAACAGAGTTTCACAGGCGGTCAGTTCTAAGAAAGAAGCATTGTTCATTGGATCTATGTTTAGGTTTAGGTACAGATAAAGAATGGATGAAATTATTGATAGTGGTTTCAGCTAGGCGAATGTTTTTCATGAAAGTCTGGACAGGGGGTATCATAGATTAGAGCTTAGACGAGCACATTCCATGTAAATAACGAAAAAGACAAGACAGGCTCGAAATGTCTCTTCTGTTGGAAAGAGGTTGCAGGGAAGAGAAAAGGGCATCCCCTACTAGACTATGAAGTCTATTTTGAACTCTGTCAAGGCAGGATAAGCTGCTTCTAGTAGTTCCTGTCCAGATGTGGCAACAGTACTCCATTATTGGACGTACTTGACCCTTATACAGGTAGAGAGTTGCATCAGCAGTGAAATATCTACTGGAGCGGTAGAACAATCCCATTATTTTTCCAGCAGCCTTGGCAACAGATTTGATGTATGTGTTCCATCTCAGACCAGGAGTAAAGGTCAAACCCAGAAGCTTGTCAAAACATGGAGTCGCTCCAGGACGAGAGCCATTCATTTCAACTGATGCCAGACAGAGATCAGAACGTTGATGATATAAAGAAAGAAGCTTGGTTTTAGATGCATGAAAATTAACCAACGGCTTTTTCCCCATTGTACCATGTGCTCAAAATCAAAGGAGAGAGAATCAGAAAGAACTTGGTCATTTACATCCTTTGATGTATTGCCATAGATGGTAGTGACATTAGCATAAAAGTCTACAAATGATCTTAGGATCTTGGGAGATCATTGATGAAGATCAGGAAGAGAGTTGGGCCCAGGATGGACCCCTGAGGAACTCCAGCATTGATATTATGAGCTTCTGATTTTTGCTCATCAACTACTACTCTTATGAACCTATCAGAGAGAAATGATTCAATAAAAGACATTTTCAGCTATATCGTAGCTGGAGATTTTATGGAGTAGACCTTTTATGCCATACCCTATCAAAGGCCTTTGATATGTCAAGAGCAATTGCCCAAGAAAAGAAAGCTCCATCAAGAGATTCGCTAATCCTCTGAGATGTAACTGTTAGCACATCTGCTACAGATCTAGCAGAACGGAAAACATATTGCATGTCACTGAGAAGATTATTTTTGCAAAGGTGGTTGACTACTTCTCTATTTAACACAGATTCCAGCAACTTATAATGCACAAGTGACTGATTGGTCTGTATTGAGAAGGAGATGAGCAATCATCTGAATTTTTAAATATGGAACATATTGATGAGGTTTTCCAGGGTGTTGAGAAGCAATTCTCCTTAAGACAACACTTAAATAGCTTTGTAAGTATGGAAGCTAGTTCTGGTTGAAGCTTTTTGAACACTATAATAGGAATGCTGTTAGGGCCAGTTGCTTTACTGAAATCGAGGTTTTTGATCAGTTTGGCAACATCATGTACAGATATTTGTATGTTGCATAGTGTGTTTTAAAACACATGAAGAAATACAGGGGGTTGGCAGAACTGATCACATGGGGTAGAAT
The DNA here is from genome assembly GCF_053919585.1 of Euprymna scolopes. Classification (NCBI taxonomy): domain Eukaryota; kingdom Metazoa; phylum Mollusca; class Cephalopoda; order Sepiida; family Sepiolidae; genus Euprymna; species Euprymna scolopes. Next base: position 88,929,116 of record NC_136494.1, on the reverse strand, counting down.
TAGCTGCAAAGATCTTGGCAAAGAGTTTGTCTGATGCTGACAAGATTACCTCAGGTCCATTGATGATGGGTGTGATAGGGCACACACTTCTATTAAGGACCCTGTTTGCTATTTGCCAAAACTGGTGGGAACCAAACCACTGCTCAGCTACTTTGGACTTGACGGACTGAACATACAACTCTCTTGCATTCTTTATTACTCTTTTACAGTAGTTGCTAGTATTAGTCGGCTTTAGTCTAGGTACATCTATTACCTTGGGAAGCAATGGAAATAGCGATTTCTGTGTGCAATGGCAGAAACACATTCTGGAGAGAACCACTGCTGGCTGTTAGGTTTTTGCTGGAGACTTTTTAAGGGTATGAAGCAGTCTATGTCTGCAAATGACCATTCTGTCAGGTCTGATACTATAGAGTTTAGGTTCTTTTTAAACATGGAACACAGAGGTAGATCTGATATAAATGCATAAAAGATATCCCTGTTAGCCATAGAGTATCGATATACTGCCTGATTGAGAGGTATGTTGGAGGATTTGTTAGATTTTGTTTTTATCTTAACTGAGACAACTGATTGGTTGGAAGATTTCAGTGGAGACAGAACGGTGGATGAACATAAGGGATAGAAAAGGTATAGGAGACTTGCATATTAACCATCAGTGTCAGGCACACGGGTGGGTTCATACATAATCTGAGTTAGGTCATAAGCAATGGAGAAATCGTGAGAGAACCTCCTCCCATCATGTCTTGTTTGAGTGGGCTAACTATTTCACATTGTGAGCATTGAAGTCCCCACAGACGTGAATGTTAGCCAAAGGATGAGCAGACATGATGTTGTCAATTTTCTCAGATATGCTCGTAAAGATAGTAAATCCACTGTTTTGGGGGCGATTGAGGGCAAATATAAACGTAGTGGTGTGAGCAAGTGCAACCCAGAAGCACATATAAGGCAATTTAGAGTTTTCTCTGCAGGTGTCTTTACCACATGGAAATCCATCTCTAATATAGCCACATATTCCATCCCATGGCGATCTTGTGGGTCAGATTAAATTAAAATTAGAATATCCTTTGATTACGAACTGATCTAGGAAAATAGTCGGTCCAGTGCCAGTTTTGCTTAAAAAGAATAGGTCTGATTTGGTCTCCTGTAATTGGATTTCAATGCCTGGAAGGTTGGAATGTAGACCCTTGATGTTGGAGGAGACATGGTAGTGGGTGTCTATGTTGGACGTTGGATTTATGGGTTTAATCGAGTAATCTTTTATGAGAGGTTTTGTGATGATGTTTTAGGATTTGTGGAATAAGTCGTTAGAGCAGGGCAGAGAGGGAAAGTAAGGCAGCAAAAGAAGTGAAGAAATACTTTTTGTAGACGAGGATAAAGTAAAGCCGTAACAATTACCCACTAATATGGCATCGAGAAGCCCCACTAGAAGCATGGTCCAGAATCCATTTACCAAATGGCAATGCAACAGCTTCCGTACTTTGAACCTGTTGATAGGACGACCTCCTTAGTGATTTGTCCAAGGTTCAGGTGTCTGATTATCAGGCGAATAACGTCAGCCCAGTAAAATGTTTACCTCCGGCACCCTTATTAGTGACATGGTTACAAGGATAAACATGGAAACAGAAAATTTCCGAGATCTCAAGCGACTGCTCATGCAAAAATTCTGCCGACCTAGAATATAACTTTTTCTTCTCCCTTTGTCAGAAAAATCACTAATTATAAACGAGGACTGAGAGACAAATTAGGAGAATCCAGATTTGCAGGAGCTGCCGACAACACATCCAAAATGCATTATCTACTCTCAATCAAAAATGTGATAATAATATTAAGTATGCTGCTAAATATAAGTTCAATTGACCTGTTTAGGGGAAAGTATGGCGATAGGTTCCTCTCTCACTAACTGAAATAAAGAAAGAATTTAGTTGGCAAAGTTCACGTATGTAATTCTTGAGCAACTCAGTTAATTTTTCTAGTCATTACCGACTTGATTTGAATGGGAATTGTCTGCCCCTTTTGCTAACATTCACTGCTAGGCGACGCATTTATTAGTATAACTATTTGAAAAGTATACTAAAATGGATGGCGTTGGCAGTTTTTTTATTTATTTTTTTGCAAAAGAATTTGGGTTGACGTTAATTCAAAATTGGAGAATGCATTTACTTTGAGAAAAACGTTAGCAAGCGAATAACAAGCCTTAAGTTGGCAACAATAATTTCCAATAATATTTTATGATAATAAATTTTTATTGTAGTATTTAGGGGGGAGGTGACGGCGGGCATATGTAGAAGGAAAAACAATTGGGTAAATAAATTAATACATAACTGAAAGAAAACAAACTCTTTAAAATATTTTTTTTTGCTTACCAGAATTTAGTTACCAGGTTTACAGATATAATTCTTGAGCAACTCAGCTAATTTCCTCGAGTCATTCCTGACTTGATTTGAATGGAAATTGTCTTCCCCTTTTGCTAACATTTGACGCTAGACAGCGCATTTATTAGAATGACTATTTGAAACGCATACTAAAATGGAATGGCGTTGTCATTTTTTCTTGCTCCAAATTTTTAATGCTGTTTTGTGTGATTCCAAGTGATGACCATTCGTTCAAGAAGCAGAAACGCTAAACTAGTGTTGGAAATCGGAAATTGAAAAAAATCGTTAGTTTTTAAGGTATCGGAAGCAGTATTAGAATTGGAAAAAATGTGCCTACTTTTTGATACCGAAAACGATTCTTGTAATTGTTTATCATTTCGTTGTTTTTGTTTAAAATTTTATTTTCCATTCCTGCTACTGAAGAAAAAATGGTTAATATGTATTTATTTTAAACTACAAACAAAATTAAAATGTATAGATCACCCACACAAGTGTATTTTTACGTTCACGAAAATATATCACATGGTTTTTTATGGTAATCTAAAGAAAAACAACTCTATAGCTTAATATTTAGTGATTTTAAAAAAGTCAGTGCATCGCAATCAAGAATTTAAAACAGAATCAGTCATTGTATCAAAATCGGGAAAAATTTTGAATTCGTCCCATCACTACTTTAAACATACATGAAACATTTTTGTGACTCCGAATGATGACCGTCAGCGAAATAAGCATAAAATTTAAGCATACATGAAATATTTTTGTGCTGTATCTATTTATTTAGCGTCGATATAAAAGTGTTTGTTGAAGATTTAGTTTGGTGAACTGATCTAGATAAGCTTTGTCTTTAACTTCCTTTGAAAAGCTGCAATAAGTAAAATTGTCTTGCAGAAGACAACTGCAAAGCACTGTGGGTAATATGCAAATCGTGATTAGGTGAAGCAGTCAAAAAAAATTGGCTGATCAAGGAATTTGGAAAATTATGATTGCTGAGTCACGTACAAGGCTGGCACTTAGCCAAGCGTTAGTAGAAGTTTTGGCAGGGTTTCCCTCTAAAGCCAAAAGCATAGGTTTAAACCGAAGTGATGAAAAGTGAACAAAGGGGATAACTATTTTTCATTTTAATATGGTGAAGCTTTGTTACCTTTCGGGGTTGAATTAAGTTTGCACTTGAATCGAATTCTGTCGCTCAACATGTAGAAGTTAAGAAAATAAATGTATATCTTTAAAGTTTCATGACTGAAACAATTTTATTTTGCAAAAGAGTCACTGCTTATCAATGCCCGAAGGCCACTCGAGGATGAGGTAATGAATGCCAGATTGTTGTTGAGACAACACCCTAATAATCGCAAGTAGTATAAATTCGGTAGAATTTGATAATTTAAGAGGACGGTTCAACAAAAACTTGTTTACAATGGAATTGAAAATTAACATGTAGTAAGCTGGGAAGCAGCTCCGTAGTATAAAGTTTCACAGGTGGGCAGTTTAAGCCAAAAACAAAAACAAAAAAATTGTTCATAGAATTTGCATTTAGTTTTAAGCATAGTGTTTACAGTGGTTGTAGGTAGACAAGTGTTTCTTGTAAATGTCTTACAGGGGGAAACCACAAATTGAAGCTCAGTCGCGCATCTGCCATGAAAATAACAAAAGAGCCGTGATAGACTCGCAACGTCTCTTCTGTGAAAAGTTGCAAGAAGAAGAAAAATGGCATCGCTTACTAGGTTTTCTCAACTGGTTTTGAACCCTGTACAGAAAAGCGTGGTTTGCAAAGTTCCTTTCCAGATGTGGCAGGAGTTCTCCATCTTAGAACGTATTTGGTTCTTATAGAGGTCAAGGATTGCATCGGGAGTGAGATACCTTTTGGTGCTGTAAAATGATCCAATCATATTTCAATCGACTTTGGCAACAGATTTTATGCAAGCTTTTCATTTCAGGTCAGGAGTGGATGTCAGTTGCAAAAGTTCGTTTCATTCCAGTTAATTTTAATTTGTAGTCTATTAATATGATATTACCTTATTTTCTGTACTCTAAAACATAAAATCAAGATATTATTTCTGGTACATTTGTAGATTTACACCCTTTGCTAAATGACCAACCTCTCTAATAAATTATATTCTATTTTCATAGATGATTATTTTATTTTATTATTTTAGAATTTAGAGTGGAACAATAGTCTTCTATATACCTTTAACGGAAAATGATGCTCTATTTTTTAGGTCAAGCGACATATCTTTTACCATTCATGCTGAATTCCAGTAACTGCCAGTTATAATTATTATATACACTCAATGTAAAATGATTTCCTATTTTCGAACGATTGTAACGTTTTACAGCAATTAATTAAAATCTTTTACTAATACCCCTAAATCCGGATAGCTATAAGATATGGTTTAATTTAGAAGTTTAGAATTATATTATAAGACTGTAATAAATGTTTTGAAAAGTAATTTTGAGGCGAAAAATAATTTCTTGGACTGTTTTACAAAAATTATGAATTTTGTTAAAAATACCACTTTCTTGCAAGAATATAATATCTTTTCCACACCGTCATTCAATGTGAACATAATTCCAATAAATAAGAAATAAAATAATAATATAATATAATGTCGGTTATAAAAGAATATAAAATATATGGTATAAATGAGTGCTCTGAACAAGCTAATGTTGGGCACCAATTTGACTTATCATCGTTAAAAATATCAATAGCAATATAAAACAGAAAATAGATGAACCGAAATTGTGCCAATTAAAAAAGTTCGGTATTATTACTTTAAACACTTCAAAATATTCTAATTTGATTTTTGCACTTTAAATCTAAATAAGTTTTCCTTATTAATTATATGAAAAATTAATTTTTTAAATATAAAATGTTACTTTATAGGTAAATAAAAAAAATTATTTTGAAATAGTGTTGCTTATATAGTAAATTAAAAAATTAATTAATTGAATAAATGTTTCGATAAGTAATATTTTCTGTTCTGTTCCTAACTAAATCCTTATAAAGTTGATTCTTCACTTAATCGTCAAAACAAACGTTAAAAATATATGGAAATTTGCAAAACTAAATGACTTCATGTATTCATGTAAAGGCTACTATAGCGTCTTTTAAACTATCAATAAATTTTTGATTTTTTAAATTTTGCCACATGAAATCTATAGATAAAATTGGAATTATTTGAAATTCAGGTACTTATATTTTGCATATTTTTGCATATTCTTATAGCAAATCATCCTAAATCTTATTTAGACAAAAAAAATAATTGATTCGAAAACCTTTTAAAAATATATATAAAGATGTTATCTATTGAGACAAAAATAGCGGTGAATGGTGTTTTTTTTTGGGGGGGGGGGGAGATTTAAAATTCTTTTAAAAACAATAGAAAAAGTTTATATCATTCTGCTTTTTATATGATAAAACTCAGGCTTTATCTTTCTAGAAAAAATGCCCAAGAATAATGAATTTTAATAGATTTTAATTCGTTCTATAAAAAAAAACAACAACTTGGTTTTTCTACCATTTTTTGAGCCGTGCCTAGTTAAGGCAATAATGCTGAAATTTCACTTGCACTTATTTCCCTTTTGTAGACAAATTTAGTTACATTTAATTTGGCAGTGAAACAGTTATCAGCTTTCCTTGAATTACTTACATTTGATGGTGGTCTAGTGGTTAACGACATGCACTAACAACCTGGGTATTGAAAGTTCGAATCCAGTTCGTCCACAAAAAGCATTTTCCTGTAGGGTGCTGGTCTCTCTCGAGCTAAACAGATACTATTTCAAGGTCATTAAGTAGCCAACAATAATGTAATACAATAAATTCCGACACAGAAAACATCAATTCTTTCTCCTTTGTCAGAAACATTGCTATGGAATGTGAAGATCGATGGATAAAATAAGAGAAATTTGATTGGCTAGCCAGTTCTCAGTCGTTATTTTTGTACTATGTTATTGAAACTAACTATTTGAGGATCTGCGTCCTCCCTCCCTTCCGAGTTAAAAAGTAACATTAGAAATGAGGGTGGCAACAGAGAGAGAAGAAACAGTTTCTAGCAACACATTACTACTGTATTTTATGAACGCAGTTTGATGCGTCGTAGAGCTAAACCAATTAGCTGCCCGAAGATAACATGTTTCAATGAAAGCATAAAATTCATTAAATCAAGAAAACAAAATTAAACCGAAAATGACTTTCAAAATGCTATGGGTATGTGTAAACATAAAGCCATTCTTAACATGGGGGAACGTGAACGGACGTTGCATTTTGAATTAATCGCTAGGCAGTCTCAGCTTTAGCATGTTCTAATTGCTTAAGTAATCTGCTAGAAAATACCGGTGCAAAGGTACCAGAGGTTGGATCATAAACTGGATAAGTACCAAATTGTATCTAGCTACTAGGTCAGGACCTAGTGCCTGGTGCAGCCATCATCCTATGCAAGTTGAGTGTACTTCAACCTAAGGAGGAAGTTTCTAGGAAATATAATTTATAGGAAAAGGAGAATAAACTTTGAGCAGCCATGTAACTTTTGCTTCTCTTATTTTGTCCTTTAAACCTCACATTCTCGAAGCGAAGTTTCTGACAAAGAGGGAAGAATTGTTGCTTTCTGGGTCAGAATCTATTCTGTCTAACACTTATCGTTGGCTAGTTTTTTTTATCTTGAAGTACTATTTTTATTAGCTCCTTACATCAAATAGCTTCATGCCTTGTTTGGTGCGATTTTTATTTAAAAAAAAAATAGAATGCACAAATGTAAGCTGTTCGGTAAAGAGAAATGCTGACGTTGGTTTTTGCATTGTTTTTGTCTTTTTGGTTTTTGTTTTTTTTGGCAAGAAGGTGTCACTATTCTCCCATGATTAGCACCTAGTATTCTCAAATGGTCACTAATTTGATTCTGACCAACATCACTAAACTTTGGTAATCTAACAAGAAACCGTATGTCAACATGAGTATGCAGTAGGGAGGACACTAAATAGAGATATGGCCATTTTAACGCTGAAATGCGTGTTCATTTTTGTTGTCAGAATGGTTATAAAGATTCCTATAATGTCATACATAGAAATTGGAATTGTCATTTCTATAATCTGTTGTTGCTTTAAAGGACTGAAGACATTAAACAACAAGGATGAAGATGGTAAGAACATGTGCTTACAGGAAATATTGAAGTAATATGTTGCCAGAAACTGCTAGTATTTAGTTATCTTACACCAGTGACATGTGGCACAAAATCGGAATGTGGGGAGAATAAAACTTACGCCCCTAAAGACTCTGGCTCATTAAAAATTGCCTGTGGGCATTCTGTTATCAGGGCGCCGCAAGCAATTAGCTATAAATTAACTCTTCTTTAAAGAGAGAAAACAATGCCTAGGAGAATAGGACTACTCAGGATCAATACCACAGTCTGGCAGATAAAAGATCACTGAAATGGCTCAGTTCTCATCGAATTGATTGTCTACAAAAGATTCTTGACTAGTATTTCATAGTTCAGAGTTTCAAAGTAACTGAACCAACAGAGAGACAGCTTCTGGTTACATCAAATGACTCTCGCTTTTACCAACATTATTCATAATATTGGAAAGAATTAAATAGGGTAGATTGCCATAATAGATTAAAAACTGAAAATTAAGAAACTGAGGGTGTTGACTTCATGTTGCATTGTGCTTAAAAATTAGGATACATATGCAGAATACAGACTGTGTTATCATCAGCATATTTCAGGCAAGTTATGTAAACCAGTAGAATGTGTCGAAACGCTTAGCCAATAAAATCACAGCAATAAACAATTTTCAAACAACATCATTTTTAAATTAAATTTTACAACATCTTTCGTTTATTAAATTGTTAGATAAAAGTACAGAATATTTTTTTAAAATCCTCTTCTGCTCATGGCTTTCTTAATAATAATGTTATTTCAGCATGGTCCATAAACTGCACAAGTACTTTATTTTTCATTAAAATTACCATTTAATGACTATTTCTGATTACAATTGTTTTTTGTTCCTCCTTATTTGCTAGCATTGAAAACATTCGATGTGTGGGTTTTCATTCAACACATTTAAAATTGGTCAGCGTTCTCAAAAAAAAAAAAAAGATACAAAGTTTTTGTTTTGTACTTTCTGGTGATTTACATAATCCGCTCCGAACATACCGATGATAATGCGGTCTATGTTCTGTACAAGTACAAACATTTGGAACTGTAGATAGTGGATTTCACATAGATATTTTGTGTGAGTTTTTATTACCATTTTAAAAGCTTTTGCATGAATTTTTGAATGACTCTTCAAACAATTAAATCCATGACTTTGAAAATTCTCACACTTGATATCTTGGGATTTTAATTTAAAATCCGCTGCCATATTTATTTGATTTTCACGCTTTCCCATTGAAAAAAAAATACTTAAGATCTGCAAGTTGATTTTCCTTCTGAACTCGAGTTTAATCTTTAGCAGGAAATGCAGGTGTTACACATATCAGACAATTGTGACAAAATTGAAATCATTGTATTTTTAAATAAATCGAACTGGACTATATCGAATTTATGATGAGAATATTTAAGAGATTTCTTCATTTTATAAATATAAATGTCAAATTGAAATATTAAGTTTCTGAGTTTTTTTTTCGACGAGGATTAATTATTTGTATTATTTGGGCATGTTATCCCCATAGATTAAATAAAGGGTTCCATTTGAAGTTCGATGCAGATTCCCGAGTTCAACAGAAAGCTTCCCGAGTTGGATAAGATACATCACAAGAAGGTCGGCGGTTACGTCGACTGAAACGTTGTGAAAATAGCATTTGAAAATAGTAGTCCGAATGATTTAAATAATATGAAATGTTGCGTTTTTCAATGTTCAATTAATATTTTACTGTTGCGAGGCAAAGCATCCATTTATTGCAATCAAAATTAAACTTCTTCAAATGTGTATCTTGAAGCCATTTTATAAGCAAATATTCCCAACGATTAATGCATTATTCTTTAGAGTTTTTGAATTGAGGATAGATAGTTTGTATGATTTTTAATATTTAGACTACTATTCTCATCTTGGTTGTTATTTTCACAACTTGGCATAATGGATGAAGGCGTTGATGACAATCGGTTCTCAGTTATTGTTATGTCGAAGCTGAAGGTTCAATCTTTACTACAGGCGGTAATAACTAACAATAGTCTTATACTTAACAATTTCAACTGAAAATAGAAACAAAGATGAGAAACCACAAGGTGAGGAGCCGTTGCTCAAAATGACAAGTTACTATAAAAAAGGCTGACTGGAAAGCCATTTGAGAGCATATTAAAGATACTCCGTGGGTCAATATCTTTTATCTTCCTGCTGAACAATGCACCAATGTGATCACGCAAATATGCAAAGCAAGCATTTAAGCATATGTTTCCATATAAAAATATTTTAGCAAGTCCCACTCTCCCCAATGGTTCAGTTCAAATAGGGCAGATGCCATTGCACAAATGCATCATACATTCTGCTGATTCTTATGTCACAAGTAAAGTGCAAATAGGCAAAAATATATAGATGCTAGAAATCATTGTAAGAGTGAAATAGCTACAGCCAAAAAGAAGGCGTGCCCAAATAATTAGAAAATGGGTGGAGTCGTAGAAGACAGGAACTCGTCATTTCTAAAAGATTTATAATAGGGTAGCGAATAAAGGACCATCAGTAATTCTTCCCCTATCCAACAACCAGAATGTTACATGCATGGAAACCGAGAAGCCTGAACTGCTTACCCGACGATTACAAGGTGTGAAGCCACTTAATGTAAGGAGCTAACAAGAACGAAAGATGATTATCACAAAGGAGATGCCTATTGACCTTAGTCTTAAAAAAAGTCTAAAAAAAAGACCAAAGTAGGGGAAAAACAGTCAGCAGGTAGAGAGTTCTACAAGCCTGTGATTACAATGAGGTATCAAAACAGCGAATCGATAAAAACCACTAGACCAACGAGTTAAACGAATGGGGGAAAAAGAAGCACGGAATAGATCTGACAATGTTGAGATAAAGTGGTGAATATATCCTTCTATCTATTTTTTTATTTTGACAAAGGAGTAACCACTTATCAAGGCCGGGAGCCTACTCAAGGATAAGGGTTAATGGGTATACATTAGTTATGTGATTATAGCGTAGTAATCATAAAAAGTGGAGATTTTGTAAATTGGATTACTTAGAGGGATGGTTCATCAAGAACTTGTTTATGTTGGACTTGAAGACAATCAAATGGTAGTCAGCTGGAAAGCAGGCAAACGGAAGATAGTTCCACAGGCACGCAGTTCTAAGAAAGAAACTTTGTTTATGGAATCTGCATTTAGGTTTAGGCACAGATAAAGAGTGTAGGAAATTATTGATAGTGGTTTAGGCTAGACGAGTGTTTTTCGTGAAAGTTTGGCGAGGGGAGACCATAGATTGAAGCTCAGCTGAGCATTTGCCATGAAACTAACGAAAACGATAAAGCATAGACAGAAGGGATGAGGATTTAGTGGTCGCTAGTTGTTAGGAATGCAATTTACCTCCTCAATCGAGACCTAATTTTTTCTCCCTACCGCTTCCTGTGATCTGCATCAGTTTTAAATTAAACTCTTTCAATCTCATTCAGTTTTCTGCCTTTGTAGACAGATAATTAATCAAAATGGTTACCTCCTTGCTTGGCTACATGCATGGTTTTTGGAAAGATGGATTCCCTTTTCAAAGGATGCTGAAAAAATGTTATAACTTTCGTATCAAACTAATATCATATTCTGCTCGTTGGTATAATCCGTCATTCAAAACAATAAAGAGGCAGACATGCTTCTACACAATAAGGATAAAATTAAATAACCATTAACGATGGAAGCGTTCGTCAGGAAAAGCAAATTAATAACAGCACAGTAAATAATCTTTGAAATGTTTATCTATACTATACGTGCGACGTCATTGTGTGGTGACCTTGAAGAGCCGATAATAATTAATACAATGTGGTGGTATATTCTCGAGAGAGTATTTACAGAAGTACAGAAGAGTATGTTACAGAAAGTTTGCCTCTGATACTCTGGTTATGACTGCCACGCAATGACTGCTACGACACTGTCATAACTCTATTCATAATCATATGTAGCACAATCATGTTCACAGAACGGTTCTCATTAAAATGTTAAGCGATACTGAATTTGGTCAGTACTAAAATGGGCGACCATTTAGAAATATTAAGTGTTATATGTGCTCACTGCTTATCTCACTATTGTTTCCAGTCGTCGTGAACTTTTTCTTTGGCATTGGATTCAGACTGTGCTGACTCAGGAGAAGTGTGATTAGAGATTGCCCAACCCTTGTTTCACAATTACATGCGATGGCATCGTTTCCAATGGGTATCCATTGTTTCTCGAGACTGAACGGAGATCATTTTATCATTTATAGTCTCTGGAAGAGTCCATCTCAGAAAATAGGATAGATCACGATCCCACCATTCCACAGAGCATCTTGTGGCAAAGCTTCATTTTTAAAGCTTTAGAGAGTTTTAAGTCTCATCACAGCATTATTAAAACATCTGTTCTATTTGAAGTACTTGCCAATGTCAAGTCTATGGTTTAAATAAAATCTGAACTTTAACATTAAACAGTGCCCGATGATGAGGATTTATTTCATAATTGTTGGGTAGTATGAAATTACTCCTTAATTGCTGTTACTCTCATTTACAATCTTATCAGGCATTACCTACTATGTTCACATCTGTAGGATACATACAATCTGTTATGGGTATGACATGAAGCTGCATCTGGTAGTGCAGGTCCTATTTTTGGAGGCTCCTCATATTTGCCATTATGTTCAGGTAAACGCTCTCCTCGAGTGACATTAACTCCCAAAGTCTAATCTAAAAATTAAATAAATCTTTAACTTATAGATTATTTATAGACAAAATATATATGTTTACTAAATAACTTAATATATAGAACATATGGTTTTGGTACAAAATGATTTTGCAATACTTGATATACCATAAAACTTAAAACCAATCAAAGGTTTTTTTGATCTGAAAAACAATGATCAAGAGACAATGGAGTTTTGCACCTCAGATTTGTAGGTTGGCAAATTATAGTGTCTGTGACTGTGCAAGCCTATCTTGAACCGACAGGCTCCGTTGCCGATGTCACAGATGTAGGTAGTATTTTATTACAAGATCTCTGATGCAGGACTCTGCCGTTTGTGCTCTTTCTTCTCGCTCCATTGCTGGTTTTTCCTCTTCTTACCCCTCTTGAAGCATGCTTTTACAGCTCTTCTTTAGTGAGCGGTTGCAGTCTGCAGCCATGGACTTCCAGTCTATTGAGTTGATTCCACCTGCCCTCGTGTGTTGCTTGTAGCATAGGACAGGCCTTGGAGTATAGGACAGACCTTGTAGCATGGGACAGGTCTTGTAGCATAGGACAGACATTGTAGCACAGGACAGGCCTTCCTGTAAGTTAATCATAAAGGATCTCCTATCCCATCCTCTATTCAACTGGCAGTTGTTGGTTAAGAAGAGCAAACAGGCTCGGCTTGCATATCTTAAATCCTCATTTAAATCCTTAAAATCATATTGGAAATAAAAAGTATTATAGTTTTTTACAGCTGATTCAAGGTAATGTTCATTTACAAAATAACTTTAAAAAAGCAATATAGGTAGTTATCTACATGCACACACACCAGAGTGGAAGATATAATTAAATATGTCCAGCATTGCTTTTTAGAAAATCCTCTATAGTATTATTATTATTATTATTATTATTATTGGTAGTAGTAGTAGTAGTAGTAGTAGTAAACAACAACAATAATAATAATAATAATAATAATAATAATAATAATAATAATAATAATAATATGAAAAAGAAGAATCAGAAGATTCCAAGTTCGTATACTGGCAAGCGCAAATGTTTTTCTCTGGGGAGACTTATTGCCACCCAAATTCCAATGAAGACCAATGGTTGCTACCTATGAAAAATCAATGATAAACGAATGTTGCGATAACTCAAATTTATCTTCAGAACTTATCAGAAGAGGTGAAGAGTACTCAGACTCCAGAGGACACCACTGGTTATTCTTAAAGAGAAATCTTTGATGATGGCCTGTGTAACTACTCCTAGTAGGTAAATACTACTAACCCTAATACTACTAATAATGAAACCTTTGCTAAAATTGAATATATTTTCTGCACTCTTTAATATTTCATTCTTGCAGAGATCCATATCTCTGATCACAATTTCGGTTTCATGTACATCCATTTTACTAAGCAAAGAAAAAAAAGATAATTGAATTTCTACGGAGAGAAAACGCACAAAACAAACAGGAAAATACTTTCAAGCTTTTAGTTAAATGAGTGAAACGAACCAAATTTAATATTAATTGCCACAAGGGACTGATATCTTCGTACAAGATGTTAGCGTCGGCAGTAGTTAACTTATTTTAATGCTTTTTCCGCTTTTTTGTTAAGAAGAACTGTGTATTTAGCTTGATATGTTTTCAACATTAATGCAATAAACTAAAGAGAATGCTATGTCAGTAACGACATATTCTATGTCTTCAGATCTTTGCATTTTCTAGACAAATAGCATGTTTCACGTGCAAAATAGCTACAAACCTGAATGAGTGAATTGGCAAACTAAATTTTTAATAGCATAAGTTGAACAACTTATTTAAACAATAATGGACTTACCAAGAGACAATAAATAGACATGCATTTAATATGTTATGGGGTAGCGATTTTTGGCAGTTATAACCACAGAATAATGATGTGTACTTCCGTGACATATTTTTGCTAATACAATTTTTGTTAACTATACAACTGTCTTTGTCTTGCTTATTACCGGCATGCAAGGTTACAGCATAAATTCAATTTAAGTCAAATATAATATTGTCGAATACCTGTGTTATACGATGTTCATCCCAAAAGTAATACATCATATATTTTTTTACTAAAAAAAAAACAACTGAAGAGCTACGAAGATGAGAATGGTATCATTAAAACGAGCTACCTTTTGTGCTCCAGAATATATTTTTCTACATAGCCATCACCATTCCTAATGTATTTTTCCAGTGATGATGTGGTGGCTGTGCATGGGCGTCCGGTAGGCATTTTTTCATTCACATCATTGTCACCACTTTGAAATCGACGGACCCATCTCCTAACTGTGCTGCTATCAACGGCATTGGCTTTGTGAATGTTTGATTGGATCTGGTGAATGTAGATCGGTTCATTTTTTTTTCTGCATGCAGGAATTTAATGATGCATCTCTGCTACTGACACACTTCTGTAACAGGGGTCACGTTCTTAGAGTCTCTTACCGTCAATACCTGCAACAGAAAAATGAATAATTCAGGTCATGAATGCGTAAGTTCAGTCGTCATTGCAATGAAATTTTCAATCCCCCTCTAATTCATTCGGGAAGAATAAAAGGAATAAAAATAGGAGCCATTATTTTGGAACCCTCCTCGTATGTTCCCTAATCAGTGTATGTATAAACCCTTATATACCCATATCGTTGGGGACACAAGCTCATGATCGTCTGTGCATAAAATCATTTGAATGCCGATGTTTAGTTTTTAATAAAAGTTTATTAAAAAAATAAGAACACTAACAGAAAACGTTAGAAGGACAGATATATGGACAGATAGCTGATCTCGCTACAAATAGGAATATTTTGTGTCTACCCTCTCATTGGGGACAGTATCCTGGATATGTCTTCTTGGTTTGAAGTATCATAAGAAAAGAGACAGAAAATGTCCACTTGAAAGTCACATGATTCTGTCTCGGGTCACCACTGGGTAAAAACCACAGTTTAGTGAGCTGAACAATATCTATTATAACAAAGTCGTATTCCTATAACATGTGTACCATCGCACATGGACAAATAAATAAAACAAATACGTGACTTTTCGTTATGTTTTAGGAGATGCCATTTATTACCATTACTTAAAAAAATATGCTTCTTGTTTTTTCTAACTGTTCATTTTGTCTGCCATGAGATTGACAAAACCCCACCGTCTCAACACCAGCTTAAAAATCTCTCGTCGCCACTGTGGAGCCACACGTCCATCTCATCCAGTCCCACTTCTCTTTCTTCCCCAATCTCACGTTAACATTAGCCAGTCATTTTTCACCTTCGAATTTACACATCAATCTTCTCTGGCGTGGATTTTGCTTCTCTCAACCATGTGGTATCCTTTTGTTCTTTTTCTTCTCATGCAATCCCATGTGCACTTTCTAATTTGCATATCTGCTTTATTCGGCTTCTGCTGCTAATGTCCTACAGCTCATATGCGCTCTGTTACATTCTTGTCTGTTTATTTGTTTGTTCACAATTTGGTTAATATATAAAGGGGACACTGATTCATAAATAAATTTTTAATAATGAAAACAAACTTTTCCTGGTTTCATGGTTTCGATATATACTATTTATTCAAAAGGAATCAATAGTAATATTCATATTAAATTAAAGAAAATCTGTTTTAATAATCAGCTCTAAAGTTTTAATCGAAATTAGTAATAGAATTGTTTTAAGTATTCTATTGAGAAATATTATATGAAATTGACTTAATGTATTGGTCCCCCAACACAAGGAAATTCATCCTTGTCCGTTCATCCGTTCGCGTGTCTGCACTTTTCTCAATAACTATGCCTGGGAATTTTTTGAAATTTTTCACAAACATTAAACATGATATGAGTACAAAAGTAACAGAACAGGTTTTTTGGGAAAACTCCGGCTACCCCCTAGGGGTGCGTTTCGGATTAAAATGGCAAAAATTGATGTCTTGGATTTTTATAAAACTTTCTGAAAAGTTGTAACTAACTGATTTCTATATAATTTTGTTTGTCTATACTTTGAGATAATTATTAGGTGTGCCCAGGGGCTCTTTTATGGCTAATAAAACACTTCATTTTTTGGACTATTTTACCATATTTGTCCAGAATTTTCTGTGTATATCTATTTAGCAATTTTGCATGTTGCTGAACACAAATGTAAATATGTTAAGGCCTTGGGGACTTTTGAGCCTAAATGGGGAGAGGGGGAAAATGATGGACTTAGTCATTTCTTTTTTTGCATGGTGCAGAACTCATATTTACATATGTTAAGTCCTAAAATTGCACCGTTTATTCATTTGCACCAGGATTTGACGTCCCTTGGGAACTTTTGGGGCTAAATGGTGGGGGGGGGCCAATGCTGAACTTAGTCATTTTTTATGCCTTGTTCATTGTGAACTCACGGGGCACCATGCATGCTTCACTTTTTTTTAATTTAATTTACATTTAATTTATTTTTTATTATTAGTTCAACAAACACCAGCTGCATTTAAAAACAGATGTAAGATTTCATTTAATCCGTGAGTTATTTCCCTTTAAGTGATGAGATTTTTTCCTTGTTTGAATTTCATAGATTAATATGGCTATATTTTATGCTTCCAAAAATGTAAAATATGGTCAACTTTCAGGAAAATCGTGGCAATTCAGGATATTTGGTGAATTTTGAATAGTATGGTTTTTTTACATGGCAACACCAGGTATGTACAGGTAATATATATATACATATATATATATATATATATATATATATATATATATATATATATATATATATATATATATATATATATATATATATATATATTCAGGTAGTTGTTTCAGTGTTAGAAGCGTTGATTGAATTTGAATTTTAAATTGAAATACATATGAAATACGTTTGGAAGTCGACTTATTATGCAGTATTATGGAAAAAAAAAAAAACAAGTATTTACCCGTTTAAAATTTATATTTCGGAGTTATATCCCTTCGTCAGAATTTTATACTTTTTCTTTTTTTCTTCGCCATGATGTTAAGTTGAACAAAAAAGTTAATAGCGAGTCCGTGTGCTGTTATCTGAAGTGTTGCTTTGAAATGCCAGAAGAATGCGTTTAGCCGGCATTTCCAAAACAACACCGTAGATTAAAGCATGCGGACTCTCTATTAACTTTTTTTTCTTCAACTTGATATAATGGCGAGTAAAAAAAAAATATATAAAATTCTGACGAACGAGTATAACTCCGAAATATAAATTTTAAACAAGTAATACTCGTTTATCTTTATTATATTGCATTGTAATTCGGCTTTCATACATATTTCATGCATATTTCAATTTAAAATTCAAGTTCAGTCGACGTTTTTAACACGGAAAACACTACTTCGAATTTCAAATCGCATTATCTGGAGGAGTTGATGGTAAATAATGTTAGACTATCGTCAGCCATATTTAAGTGGTCAGTTTCTTATCAGGATGAAGATCATATCTATTGAAGATCTTTCACGCCTGAACCCACACTGTGATTTGGTTAGGACCCTTTCTGTACCACTTTAGCCATTATTTTCCCAGCAATACCTTGGTAGTTGCTGTAGGTCTTGTTGTCACCTTTGTTTTTATAGATTGGAATGATCATGATATTTTTGAATTCTTGTGGCAGCGTTTGTTGTTGCCAGCATTTTGCTATTAGTTGGTGATTTTTCTTATGAGTTGTTCTCTGCTGAACTTGTATACTTCAGCTGGTATACCATCAATTCCTGGAGATTTGTTCACTTTAGTATTGTTAATTGCTTCTCTTACTTCCTCAAGAGTTGGTGTGTTATTCAGATCCATTTGCTGGGGGGAAGACTATGATATGGATTAAGATCTCCTCATCCGTATTGGATTCTACATTCAACAGGGTGCCAAAGTACTCTTGCCATCTTTGAATTAACTGTTTTGGTTGGGTCAGTATAGCGTTTCCATCTTCTGATAAGAGGGTGCTAGTTATCTTGGTTCTAGGGCCATACACTTCCTTCAATGACCCGAAGAAACCTGCCAAATTGTTTTTCCCCGCTTGCTTCTGCATATCTTTAGCCTTTTTTAGCTACCAGGTATTTTTCATTTCTCTTAGCTTTTTCTGAACTTTTGCCCTTACTTTTTCAGCTTCTTCTGGTTTGCTCTAGTAGGGTTACTTAGTTTTGATTTTAACGCTCAATTTCTTACAACCGCCCAAATTCTGCTTCATCAAAACATCGAAGAAGATATCTTAATCTGCATGCATTCCGACGGGAAACTGTTCAACCTTGCAAAACCAAGACCAAGACCAGGAAGAAGCTGATAACAAAACTGCTGTTCGCAGATGACACTGCTATGACAGTTTGCAATCAAGCTCAGATACTGAGGATAGTTGATACCTTCTCTCAAACAGTCAGGATGATTCGCCTACAAATCAACATAGGAAAGATACAAGTGAAGTATCAGCTCTCACCAGATAACAACGACCCCCAAAAGCCTATAATAACAATTAACGGCGAGGTGCTAAAAGTTGTTGAAAATTTCAGATATCTTGGAAGCACTCTAAGCACTGACAACCATTCTAAAAAGAAATAAGCTGCCGAATCCAAAGCGCATGTACCTCCTTTGTTAAGCTAGAAAGGTGGCTTTGGATAAGGACTAGTATCCGGCTAGACACAAAGTGCAGAGTCTACAAATCCGTCGTCCTGCAAGCCTTGCTGTACTCAGCAGAGATCTACACTCTTTAGTGAGAACACATAAGGAGACTGGAAGCCGTCTATTAGAGACACCTGGGAAGGATCATGAAGATCAAATGGAGTGACTCCGTATCAAACATGGAAGTTCTCAAGAAAACAAACCTAGATAGCATAGAAGCAACCCTTGTTACTATGCAATGACAATGGACCGGGCACATTGCCAGAATGGAAGACAACCGAATCCCAAAGATGATCTTCTATGGGGTACTGGAAAATGGAACCCACAAGGTAGGTGGCCAGAAGTTTTCCTACAAAGCAGCACCTGAAGGCGATGAACATCAGTCAAGTGTTGGAAGGAACAAGCCAAAAAAAAAGGAGTAACTGACGGAACTGTCTCCACAAAGGAAAGGAAGAAATAAAGAGAAAGATTGGAGAAGCCTTAGAGCAGAGACACTAATGAGAACACAACTCCGGCACCAACATATGTGATACCTGTGACCGGACGTTTCAC
This sequence comes from Euprymna scolopes, assembly GCF_053919585.1. Lineage (NCBI taxonomy): Eukaryota > Metazoa > Mollusca > Cephalopoda > Sepiida > Sepiolidae > Euprymna > Euprymna scolopes. The sequence continues at coordinate 88,909,768 of NC_136494.1, read as the reverse complement.
ACAGAAAGAGGACTACGCCAACACCGAGGGATAAAGCATCGAGGCTATGACTAGTAATCGTCAAGATTGCATGATGATGATGATGATGATGATGATGATGATGATGATGATGATACACACACACACACACACACACACACACACACACACACACACACATATATATATATATTACTTGTTTATTGTTATATAAACATGCTCTCATCCCGCTGCTACAAACAGCCACTTGTTTCAATCAAACAACAGATATCATCAGGCAGCGACTTGACTATTCAAATGTTCAATGAATAAATTATGGATTAATAGATTATTCATTGAACATTTGAATAGTCAAGTCGCTGCCTGATGATATCTGTTGTTTGATTGAAACAAGTGGCTGTTTGTAGCAGCGGGATGTGAGCATGTTTATATAACAATAAACAAGTATTATCAGCTCTTTTTATTGAGCACTATCTAACAACCTCGTTGAATTCATTAGTCCATTATTTTTGAATAAAAAAAAACCCGAGTATATATATATATATTATATATATATATATATATATATATATATATATATATATATATATATTTCTGTGTGCTAGAACATTATCATATTTAATTTTAGAGAACTATGCAGAATGTAGAAACTGTGCATGAATAGAATACAGCACAAGAGTGAAATAAAATCAATCATCTAATAAGAAACACTAAAGATGGATAAGTTATTAATTAACGCTCGTTTTTCAAAGGAACTTGCATATTAGTTAACCCTCATGTAATCGCTTGCATATCCATGACTGTTTGTATAAAAATTCCGTTTTAATATTTTTTAAATAGAAGTAGGTTTTTAATATCAATATTAGTGCGAGCAAAAACTCAACTTTATATATATATATATATATATATATATATATATATATATATATTCGTTTTGCTATTTTTTAAATAGAAGTAGGTTTTTAATATCAATATTAGTGCGAGCAAAAACTCAACTTTATATATATATATATATATATATATATATATATATATATATATATATAAAGTTGAGTTTTTGCTCGCACTAATATTGATATTAAAAACCTACTTCTATTTAAAAAATAGCAAAACGAATATATATATATATATATATATATATATATATATATATATATATATATATATAAAGTTGAGTTTTTGCTCGCACTAATATTGATATTAAAAACCTACTTCTATTTAAAAAATATTAAAACGGAATTTTTATACAAACAGTCATGGATATGCAAGCGATTACATGAGGGTTAACTAATATGCAAGTTCCTTTGAAAAACGAGCGTTAATTAATAACTTATCCATCTTTAGTGTTTCTTATTAGATGATTGATTTTATTTCACTCTTGTGCTGTATTCTATTCATGCACAGTTTCTACATTCTGCATAGTTCTCTAAAATTAAATATGATAATGTTCTAGCACACAGAAATATATATATATATATATATATATATATATATATAATATATATATATATATACTCGGGTTTTTTTTATTCAAAAATAATGGACTAATGAATTCAACGAGGTTGTTAGATAGTGCTCAATAAAAAGAGCTGATAATACTTGTTTATTGTTATATAAACATGCTCACATCCCGCTGCTACAAACAGCCACTTGTTTCAATCAAACAACAGATATCATCAGGCAGCGACTTTACTATTCAAATGTTCAATGAATAATCTATTAATCCATAATTTATTCATTGAACATTTGAATAGTCAAGTCGCTGCCTGATGTAGAAGTAGGTTTTTAATATCAATATTAGTGCGAGCAAAAACTCAACTTTATATATATATATATATATATATATATATATATATATATATATATATATATATATATATATATATATATATATATATAAAGTTGAGTTTTTAACTTTATATATATATATATATATATATATATATATATATATATATATATATATATATAAAGTTGAGTTTTTGCTCGCACTAATATTGATATTAAAAACCTACTTCTATTTAAAAAATATCAAAACGAATATATATATATATATATATATATATATATATATATATATAGAGAGAGAGAGAGAGAGAGAGAGAGAGAGAGAGAGAGAGAGAGGGGGGAGAGAGGAAGAGAGAGGGCGATAATACATTTCAGATTATGATTACTGCAGAAGTTAATTTTTGAATTTGATTGCATTTACTTTGCTTTTTTCACAATACTTATAAATTTATGATCTCTGTAATCTTATAAATCTTTTATTCTTTGATATTTTTACAATTTAATCATATTCATGTAATTTGAACTGCTAAATAACCCCAAAAGAAAAAAACTAAATCTGTTATACAAAAATGTCGATGAGCATTTCAAACAAATTGGAAAAATTCTGTGCTAAGGAGAAATTATCGTTTAGGACTGAACCATTTTAGCAGTCTTTTTAAGAAATGATACTAAGAAAATTTGATTTAATTACGAGGGACGGCTCTTGCATTGTCTTCATTATTCCTATAGTTATCACCTATCGATTTTTACTCGTTGCGATCATGATGATCTTCGAAATGGAACACAAATTTGAGAAAAAAATTATAAAAAGAATTTTTTTAAAATATGGAATCAGAAATGTTCCTTTTCCCTCAGTTGCAGATTTTTACCAAAAGTAAAATTTAACTTACATTTGTTTATGCATCATTTCCAATGTAACTACTCCCTGAACACAGCCTACTAATTGCTATGTTTAATGGTTGAACGTAACAAATTGCTTGCAATTTCAATAAGTGGCTAAATTTAAAATTAAGGACCGCTGAAAACGAAGGCAAAAAACACAGTTTTTCCCCCTTTTCTCGGAAATTCTTCTCATTTAGTTAAGCCATCTTTCCAAAATAGTCACCAGCTACGGTGCTTCAATTAAATGATGTGGGGTGCGTAATTGGCATAATGGATATCTGCTAGGCTGGCTTTAATTGCTATCAGATTTATTGTCATTTATGCACTAATACTTCCAATACTTCCGGGAAAACTACGAATCTCCCCTCGTAATTTAGTAACTTGTATTCATCGATATATATATATATATATATATATATATATATATATATATACTATCAGAGGCGCCCGGCGTTGTCGGGGCGTAAAATATGCTTAAATATGATATTTTAATATACACATATTTCATATTTATTATTATGGAGTCAATTATTTCATATTATATTGTACCCAATATATAGTCATTATTTCAAAAGTAAACTCAAATATGAGTTGAACGCCATCAGCTAGAATCGAAACCGAAACAAAAACCCTTATCCCGGAGTAGTTTTCGGACCTTGATAAGTGGTGACCTCCATGTAAAAAAAACAAAACATAACAAAATATAGTTCCATGATTGAAACTATGTCTACAAGTTAAGCAAAAAATGAAGTTCATTTATACTCAGTATGGTTGGACTGTGGAAAGGAGTGTGAATTTGATTAAATACAAGCTGGTTTCCATGGCAACAAGTTTTTGATAGACAAAATGCAAGCAAGGGCGGTCGAATGATTCACAGTGTTTTATCATTATATAAATACTAGCAGAGTTAACCAGCGTTGCCTGGGTCAAATTGAAAGGAAAATAAAGTTGCGTTTGACTACACTTGCTATTCTTAGGAAATAACAAAAAAATTTTAAAATAGTATAATAAAACATATTAATGTTATTCCTTTTAGACAATGTGGCTGTTTAATATGCTATCTATAGCAAAGATATTGATCACTCTTACCAGATATGATATTGTACTCTTACTACCTCCAATAATGCTTCATAGATTTTTGAACACTGTGACATTTTCTTTCTAGACGACACACCCTTTAAACATACGTACTCACCAAGGATATTGACCACTCTGGGAGATGTTTAAATCGTTTAGAAAGAGACGATTTTACTTGAACCCTTATCAGATTCTGTGGGCGTTAAGGTGAAAAAAAAATGAATATTTTCTTCAAAATTGCACATATTACACAGCTGAGTTCCTGCCTTTTAAGACAATACCAGATTTATTCTGGATGGATTTAGATTTCAAAAGTTTTAGCAAGACATCCAAACACACAAACTGATGGTTACCCTTTATATAATAGAAGATTTATACATACATATATATATATATATATATATATATATATATATATATATATATATATATATATATATATATATATATATATAAAGTTACCTGTATGTGTGTAGCAGCATCAGAGTTAACCGTAAATTTGGAATTAGCACCTTCGATCCCATGTCAGTTCTTAATCTCCTTTTACAACTCATTATTGAAAATGAAAAATACATAAAAATAACATTAATTGTTTTTTGCGCTTCTCTTTCCCGGTTAATATTTACTATGATGTACTTATAATAAGTTTTATACGAGAGACGCTCCAAAATGAATGCCTCCTCTTTTTATTCCGCCTGAATTGATCAGTGAGGATTGAAAATTGTATTAGTATGATGAATGAACTTATGCATTCATGACCTGAAAATATCATTTCTCCGTTACAGATATTGATGGTGTGAGACTCTAAGAAAGCAACCCCTATCATGGACCTGCGCTAGAAGCAGAGATGCGTCATTGAATTCCTTGCAAAATAGCATTGAGAATGGTTGTGCCTATGTATGAAAAAATAAATTCTGGAGCACAAAATTTTGCTCGTTGTAATGGTACCACTCCGGTCTTCGTAGCTCTTCAAAATTTGAGTTGAAAGAATAGGAAGCGTTACCTTTGGAAAAACCCTCGTACTTTTCATGTCAAATCATCGTATCTGACGTTTTGTTTACATTGAAGCGAAAATTTTATGTCTTTTAAATAAAAAATAAACAAAAAAATTATATGATGAATGTTCACTAATTCATTTTTACTTTAATATGAATTTTTGGATTTTATATTTATATTCATTTTAGACTATCTAACTATTTTAGATCTATGTGTAGAGGTAAATATCACTATATTTAACTCATTAAAGTAGATTAGATTTTGTTTTACCGATGACTTTGTGAACAAAGCATTTGACTTCAGTTAAATTATTTTCTGCTGTCAGAAGTTCGGGTCTCATGCAAGGCAATTGTTTATTTTTCCTATAACATTTGAAAATGAATGCTAAATATTTAATAAATATTTTTAATTGCTCAACTTTGCCATAAACTTAAAGAAAAGTTGAGAAACACGACATACACTGATATTTTTTAAAGAAAAATTGCTCCAAACAAGACATGAAGCCACTTAATGTAAAAATTGGCTGGTAGTGTGTTGAGTCGTGTCGGCAGAATTGTTCGCATTGTGCTGGCCCTGTTGAAACAGTTGTTCAGAATCGTATTATGTCGTATTGATGGAGTTGTTTGAAACCATGCTGGGTTGTGTCGACAGAATTGTTCAGGATCGTGCCGGGTCGTGCTGACGAAAGTGCTTGGTACTGTGTTAGGTCGCATTGATGGTATTGTTCGTGTTCAGTCTGGTAAACGGGAGTATTCGGTTTACGATTGTTGTTCAGTTGACTTGACGATTGTCACAGTCGTACTGCCATGTGTGACATGGATGCATATGTAGTGTGATATATATATATATATATATATATATATATATATATATATATATATATATATATATAAAGCTGAAAGTCTGTGTGCGTGTGTGCGTGTGTGCGTGTGTGTGTGTGTCTGGTCACGAATAGGCTCCTATATGGTTGACTATTTTAAAAACTGATTACATATAATGATAGAAAATGTATCAAGGATCAGGAATGGGTATGTTTGATCTGGCAGAACGGTGATTCATAAAAATTGTGGGGTTTGCGTTCGCGCCTGGCCCCCAAAGTATGGAAAAAATAAAAAATGAAAAAAAAAAAAGAACTTTTACAAGGGGTTTCGATATAGATGTACATAAGAATACTTTGATAAGTATGTTTCAACTTAAATAGGGATGATATAATAAAATTGTGGGGTCTACGTTCGCGCCTGTACTCCATGGAAATATGGCACAAACTTTAACAAAGACTTTTCGTATCTATTGGCGTAAGTATACTTTGATAATTATGTTTCAGTTTGGAGAAATATGGTATAATAAAATTATTGGGTGTTCATTCGTGCCTGACCTCCATAGAATGTAAATATGTCACAAAGTTTAACAAGGTTTTTTAAAAGGGGTGAGGGTCCACAATAACACCTTAACTTTAATCTTAATTCACGTTAACTTTTATTTATTTTTTTGAGTTGAATCATATTGTGTCGAATAAATTCACCTCATAAATTCAGAACTTTAGACAATTCTCGACACAAATTTTGCATAACTCTGTTTTTTCCTTCTCCACCTGCACGTGGCACTCTTTCGAAATAGATAAATAATAAAAGATAAGAACGTTACTTCTTATCGTGTCAAATGAAGGAAAAATCCTGCTCACGTGATTACGTGTCTTTTTAAAAACATTTACATAACCTTTTTATTTTTATTTATATATCTGTTTAAGCTTTTTTTGTCAGTGTACTAGAAGGAATTCAATTGATTACAACCCTTTCTCCATGTTCTTTACATTACAATAGTACAACCCTGAATCCGATGGCGCAATACTACACCGTTCAATACTGTAAAACTGAAACTTATTCATATTTATATAGATTCTTTGCTTTAAAAAACTAAAGTAATTACATGTTTACTTTTTTAATATCCCATTTTGCTGTTTCGGATTATTTTACTAAAGTAAGTAAAGCTTCATTATTTTTCAAAACTGTTTTTGTTTCTTTGTTTTTCGATATTTCGTCGATATTATTTAGTAAGAGTGTTTAGCAGAAAAGCAAATAAACGACTACCCGAAAAAATAAATATACAAGAAATAAATGTTTCCATAATCAATAAAAGTTCAGTTCATGTTTTTTTTAAATAGTTTTTAATGCTCTTTACTTGCAATAATTTCAGCGAACCGAAATTAAAACAAAATTTGAGGCGATAACTACTTAAATGAATTTTTATATAAACTACACATGCCATAATCGAATATTCCTCAAGCACAAAATAACGGAAAACATTAAAATATGTTTATAAATATTCCTTACGTTGACGGAACTCTCTTAAATTGTTAACACAGAATAATCAGGTGCTCCTCCAAATTGAAAACGGGGCTCTCCATTTCAAAGTCGCTGCCATTTTGATATTTTTTAAACCGGTTCGTGAATTAAAAAAACAATTTTTTTTACAAACTACTTAAAAATACAAACCAATGAACTTTTCTACAATAAAAGTAACTTTTATTGACTATTGTAACATTTATTTCTTGTATATTTATATTATTATATATATAACATTTTCTCTTTGTAAGGAAACATCATTTTGTTGGTCACTCTTGGGTACGAATGGAAACAAAGTTGATATAAAAAATATATTTTCGCGAAAACTATCTTTACTTTCATCATATTTTGCTTAGGGTAAAATTTTTGAGTATCAAAACTTATCTCTTTACAACCCACTCCTTTTAATAATCTATCATTCTTTCATCAATCACAGTCCATTTTCTGTAGGCTGTTTTTGAACCCAGTCAACGACGGGTATTTCTGCTAGTATATATATATTTTAATTGAGTCCATATCTCTTCTCTTGTGATTAGAATGATGGTTGGCAGATTTTAATTATGTAAGAGTGCAGCTCAATAAGAATTTATTTACATTGAACTTGATAACAATCATGTTGGTGTCAGTTGAGAAGCATATCAGCTGTACTGTTCTACAGATGGGCAATTATAGTTCTAGCAAAGAAACTTTGCGCATGAAAGTTCCATTTCGTTTTAGTCACAGAGTGGGAGAAAAGGAAAAATATTGACGGTGGACAAGTTTTTGTTGTGAATATTTTACATGTATGGTCCAAAGCTCAATCGTGCAGCTACTATGGAAATAATGATAAAGTAAGGTAAAACTAGCAGAAAAAGGCAATAGGGAGGAGAAGAAAACATCGGCCACTAGATTACAAAATCGGTTTTGTACGCTGCTAAAGCAGTACGGGGTGTTCTGGGCAACACCTCCCTAGATATAGCAACATATAGGACACATACACACACACACACATATATACATCGACTAGCGTTAATCGTAACATCCTGCACTGATGATTCCCAAAGGATGAAACACTAGTATCTGTACGTATTTAATAATTATTATAGTATATATATATATATATATATATATATATATATATATATATATATATATATAGATAGATAGATAGATAGATAGATAGATCACCTTTTTGTGCAATTTTATAAGTTCCAAATGTCAGCAACTATTGAGGAGAATTTAACAAATGAAGGCTCGTTGAAGAGGTAAAGACCTGATTTTGTAGTGGGTATATGACATTCAGCCTTAAGATCGCACATTAAGAGGATCATCATCATCCAGAGCCTATTTTTGGCACTTATTTTACACCAATAAAATGTTTTGTTCATAGATATTTGTTTTCCTAGTTTGCATATAAATGAGAAAAAAGAAGCTGGTGTATATATATATATATTAATTGGGTCCATCTCTCTTCTCTTGTAGAGTTACAATGATGGTTGGCAGAATTTAATTGTGACTACAGAAAGTTTGTTTTCTACTGCTCTAATGCTATATCGCTAATCACTTGTAAATCTTAATCCCCTCACAAATTCAACATTAATGAATTTGATTTAAAGAAAGCCTACATAGGAAGGAGGTAATTTGTTAAGTTTATCTTTTATTTCAGCTAGCAAACAGCAACCAGCAACAGAGAGCAATAACGGTGGATACGAGGGGCGTGCAATAAGTAATGGCTCTGACCCACTTCCCATAGTAGTAGAGCAACGAAACTTGGCACAGTTATTAGTCTTTCTTTACATAGGAACCACACGGAGTTATGTATTTCTCCCATCGTTTGATGCAGCTCTGGAGACCGTTTTTGTAGAACATCCCAGGTTGGTCCTTCAACCACGACGTGACTTCAGAAATAAAGGCTGCATTATCTGGGAAACGCTTTCCTTTCAAAACAACTTCATGGCTGGGAAGAGGTGAAAGACAGAGGGTGCAAGGTCAGGAGAGTAGGGAGGATGGGGCAGCATTTCATAACCACACACCTGTGCTTCTGATTTGGTGACATGCGAGTTGTGAACCGGAGCGTTGTCCTGAAGGTGGAGGGTAACTTTGCTGATCTTGCCCTGTCTCTTGATTTTGATAGCTTCCCTTAATTTCCTCAAAAGTGGAGCATAATAGGCTCCTGTAATTTTGGTGCCCTTTGCCAGGAAATCTGTCATCTCTACTCTGTCCTGGTTCCAGAAGACTGTCAGCATGACCTTGCCAGCGAAGGGCTGCACCCCTGCCTTCTTTGGAGGTGGTGAGTCCAAGTGCTTCAACTGCATTGACTGTGCTTTGGTCTCTGGATCATAGTAATGGACCCAAGTTTAATCCTGTGTAATCAGTCTTTTGAAAAAATTTGACTCATCTTCTTGGCACATCTCCAAATTCATCCTCGAGCACTCGACGTGTTCTCGCTTCTGGAATGATGTGAGCAACCTGGTAATCCATCTGGCAGACACCTTATGCATATGCAAATGGTCATGAATGATAGTTTCCACAGACCCTGTACTTATCTTGACATCTTGGGCTATTTGGCGAATAGTAATGCGCCGATCTTCCAAAATGGCAGCCTCAATTGACGGACAAATGCCTCATCAATGGCAGAAGGAGGGCGGTCAGGTCTGGGAGCTGTTTCCACAGACTTCAGCCATGTTTGAATTCACGATACCAGCGGTTTACAAGGTCATATGATGGGGCATTATCACCATGAGTTTCTTTTATTTCATCAAAAGTCTCCTGTGGTGTGCGTCCTTTCAAATACAAAAACCGGATCACTGCTCGACATTCAACAGGCTCCATTTCACACCTGACTCAGTTCAAACACCTGTAAACCAGAAATCACAATTATTTCAGAGCTGTAGTTTGCCACATAACCCATAGAGATATAAATCATTGCACATGCAAAATTTCAGCTAGATCAGACAACTAGAAGTGGGTCAAGGGCATTACTTATTGCACGCCCCCTCGTAAATGAATAACGGCACAGATAGACAAGCTTGGTGTTCCAAGTTCAAATCCAGTTCATTCCACAGAAACGTTTACACTCAGGGACATTGACAATGTTCATATTTTTCATCGCATAAGTACTCGATGTCTTTCAAGAAAGAATTTTAACTAGCAAGATATTGGGAAAATGAGTGCTAACAGTAATCGTTTGATTTATTCAAAATGAATGCTCAACAATAGCAACACTCGGCAACGAACGTGTATCCACGCAGTGCTTTAATGATGTTATATTTTATGCATTTTCACACAGCATAACTGGTTGTTCTGCATAAATATGCATCTGCATTTCATATATGCATGAACATGTGTACCTGCATTCTCATTTTGTCATGATGGCACCTGGCAGAAAATAATTTAGATTAGAAACCAAACATTATCAATTTCTTGGCCTTCGTGCCGGGATCAAAGTGTAGTATCTGTTCCGGCAGATGCTGCACTTAAGATAATTTGTACCAGTCAATGGAGGGGAAACCCTCTATACTGGGACAATTATTATTTTTGGTAACCAGAGTGCCCCCTTTTTGCCTACTTTTAGGGGAGCTGGTTTTTACCTCACATTAAAAACGGCCTTGTGCCTAATTGCTCAGTGGGGGAGCAAATAAATACCATCTGTTCCGGCAGATACTGCACTTAAGATAATTTGTACCAGTCAATGGAGGGGAAACCCTCTATACTGGGACAATTATTATTTTTGGTAACCAGAGTGACCCCTTTTAGGGGAGCTGGTTTTTACCTCACATTAAAAACGGCCTTGTGCCTAATTTGCTCAGTGGGGGAGCAAATAAATACCATCAATTTCTTGGCCTTCGGGACAAGATCAAAGTGTAGTATCTGTTCCGGCAGATACTGCAAGCTATGACTAGCAAAGACCAGATGTGGGGGCAACCCCACATGTCTGACCTGTAACCAGCTCCCATTTCCCACCTCTCGGGAGCTGGTCCCCTTTTTCCCTTCCCCCTCCCTTCACTCCTCACATTAAAAATCGGCCTTGTGCCTAATTTGCTCGGTGGGGGAGCAAATAAATACCATCTGTTCCGACAGATACTGCAAGCTATGACTAGCTATGACTAGCAAAGACCAGATGTGGGGGCAACCCCACATGCCTGACCTTTAACCAGCTCCCATTTCCCACCTCTCGGGAGCTGGTCCCCTTTTTCCCTTCCCCCTCCCTTCACTCCTCACATTAAAAATTGGCCTTGTGCCTAATTTGCTCGGTGGGGGAGCAAATAAATACCATCTGTTCCGGCAGATGCTGCACTTAAGATAATTTGTACCAGTCAATGGAGGGGAAACCCTCTATACTGGGACAATTATTATTTTTGGTAACCAGAGTGCCCCCTTTTTGCCTACTTTTAGGGGAGCTGGTTTTTACCTCACATTAAAAACGGCCTTGTGCCTAATTTGCTCAGTGGGGGAGCAAATAAATACCATCTGTTCCGGCAGATACTGTAAGCAAAGACCATATGTGGGGGCGACCCCACATATAAGACCTTGGTCAATGAAGGGGCAACCCTTCATACCAATGGTCACTATCCAGCTCCCCTACTCCCCGGGGAGTTGGTCCCCATTTCCCCTTCACTCCTCACTTTAAAAATCGGCCTTGTGCCTAATTTGCTTAAAGTGTAGTATCTGTTCTTCAGATGCTGCACTTCAATTTCTTGTTCTCTGTCAGTGGAGGAGAAATCCTTCACGACTGAGACAATTTTTATTTTTGTTCCTTTTCTCCACGTTAAAAAACGACCCTGGTGTCTAACTCTGTCTCGTGGGGAGGCATTGTAAATAGGAACATTATCAATTTTTTTATTTGCAATAAATTTAATCTTAGTTTAATTGAAACCATAGGCATTTCGAGAATTGAAAGCAAGCACATCCGGCGGAGAAATATCCAGGTAAACAGACTTTCAAAGAGATAGCATGGAGAGAGACTGTTAGGGTTAGAAAAAAGAGCATGGAGAGAGACTGTGATATATAGAAAAAAGAGAGTAGTAGTGTCGAGGGGAAAATTGCCTCTCTTTTGCTTATTAAATTTATAGATTTCTTATATTTCTAAGATGGCGCATAACAGAAATACATTCCATACGCGGATGCTTATTTCCATCAATTGGCTCAATTTTTCATTGCTACCACAGTGAAGACAAATTTCTCTTTTCGATCATGTTTTCTGTATTTTGCAGGCTGCATGTGTATTTTTAAGATGGCTGAAAATCGAGAAAGCAAAGAAAGAAATTGTTTTGTTTTCCATTGTGTGTATAGTTTTGAAACATTCAGGAAAACAACTGATTTTTATGATTTTGGAAGCTAAGGAAATCGATGTGAGGCAGAACAACTGAGCATACTTATTTTTCATATTATTTAGATTCTTCAGACTACTGTTCTCATCCTGAGTGCTATTTTCACAACGATTTGGTCACTGTAACCCTCGACCTTCTTCAAGAGTATCTTGCTGAAATCAAGAATCTTTCTGTTGAACTCGGGAATCTTTCTAGCGAACGCATTAATTTGCACGGACGAATGCAACCCTTTTCTAATCCAGCATGCTCTCATACCATCAGCCATAACTTGATAGATGCTCTGAATAATTGGCAATTGTATAGTGTTTTATATAGACAATTCTAGTTTCTTTTTTTTATGAGCCTCAAAACTATTTTTGTGTATAGATGTACGATCTTACTCCTTCTCACTATGTATCACTCTTTATTACTACATATTATTACTATATATATATATATATATATATATATATATATATATATATATATATAAGTGAAATTGTCTGTCTGTGTGTTTGTGTCTGTGTACATTTCCCTACACAATAACTCTATCAATTTTCAGTCTACAGACTCGAAATTTGATATACAGGGTACTGAGTTTTGGGAAAATCTATGTGATCCGTTTTCGGACAGAAATTTGGCAGTCAAGGGGCCAAAGTTCAACGATTTGACCTTTGAGAAATCTACCAAACTCCTCCGACAATTTTGGGTCTGAACACTTGAAATTTTAAATATAGGTTCCTTGGAAATGGATCTGACTTAATAACTTGATTTGAGCCCAAAACAATATATTTTAAGGGGTCATAATAGGAGTCAACGTTTAAAAAAAATTGACCTCCGCGGTCTCTACCAAATCACTCAGACAATTTCTGGTCTAAACATTTGAAATTTTACATAAAGGGTATTCAGAGATAGGGTAAGCTTTTTAATCGGGTTGGGTCGAAAATTTTTAGTTACCAATATATATATGTATGTATGTATGTATCTATGTATGTTTGCATGTCTGCCTAAAACTTTCGACAGAGGCGACGGATTTTACCAAGATCAGTATCGTTTTTAAACTCGACCCTTCAGACGACAAATATCGAAATATTGGCTGAAAACATTAATATCTTCACCTTCAACTGGGCACTTTTCTACGGGCGGGAGTCACTTTTTTGCCGATATTTTTAAAAGTCATCCTCTTTTTTCGATTGTCTAGCCTTAATTTAAACATAAGTACCTTCCGGTTTGGTGGTGGTCGTAACAGCAAAGAGGTCAGGTTTTTTCCCGTTCTTTTTCTGCTTCGCAGTACGGGTTCGAGCCTGCCTTCCTACTAACACTTTTTTTTTTTGCTCAATATACACAGGCAAACACCCGGGCAACGCCGGGCTGAAATGCTAGTATATATATATATATATATATATATATATATATACATATATATATATATATATATATATATATATATATATATATAAAAGTGAACGTGTCTGTCTCTGTGTGTCTCTGTGTCTATGTACATTTCTTTACGCAATAACTCCGTTAATTTATAGTCTACACACTCGAAATTTTATATACAGGGTACTGAGATTTGGGAAAATCTTTGTAATCGCTTTTCGGCCAGAAATTTGTCTGTTAAGATGTCAAAGTTCAACAATTTGACTGTTGAGAACTCTACCAAACTCCTCTGCCAATTTTGGGTCCAAACACTTGAAATTTTAGATATACGTTCCTTAGACATGGATCTAATAACTTGATTTGAGTCCAAAACAATAAATTATAGGGGGTCATAATAGGGGTTAAAGTTAAAAAAATATGACCGCTTCGATCTGTACCAAATTACTCAGACAATTTCTGGTCGAAACATTTGAAATTTAACATAAAGAGTATTCAGAGATAGGGCAAGCTTTTTAATGAGTTTGGGTCGAAAATTTGAGTTACCAATATATAAATGTATGTCTGTATGTTTGTATGTCTGTCTAAAACATTTGATAGAGGTAACCGATTTTTACAAGATTAATATCGTTTTGAAGTTCGACCTTTCAGACGATAAACATCGAAAAATTGGCTAAAAACATTCCTTCAACTGGGCACTTTTCTACAGGAGGATCGCTTTTTTCACCGATATTTTGGAAAGTCATCCTCTCCTTTCGATTGTCTAGGTTTAATTAAAACCTATGTCACTTCCAGTTTGGCGATGGTCGTAACAGCAAAGACGTCAGGTTTTTTCCCGTTCATTTCCTCTTTGTGATACGGGTTCGAGCCTGCCTTTTTTTTTTTTTTGCTCAACATACACATTCAAACACCCAAATGTCAGTTCCCAAATGTCAGTATCAAATTTCGAGTGAGTAGACTGAAAATTGACAGAGATACTTTGTAGAGAAATGTACACAGACAGGCAAACAGACAGACAGACAGACAGACAGACACGTTCACTTTTATAGATATATACGAGGGGCATGCAATACATAATGCCCCTGACCCACTTTCCATAGTAGTAGAGCAACGAAACTTGGCACAGTTATTAGTCTTTCTCTACATAAAAACCACACGGAGTTATGTATTTCTCCCACTGTTTGATGCAGCTCTGGAAACCGTTTTTGTAGAACATCCCAGGTTGGTCCTCCAACCACGACGTGACTTCAGAAATCAAGGCTGCATTATCTGGGAAACGCTTTCCTTTCAAAAACAACTTCATGGCTGGAAAGAGGTGAAAGTCAGAGAGTGCAAGGTCAGGAGAGTAGGGAGGATGGAGCAGGATTTCATAACCACACACCCGTGCTTCTGATCTGGCGACATGCGAGTTGTGAACTGGAGCGTTGTCCTGAAGGTGGAGGGTAACTTTGCTGATCTTGCCCTGTCTCTTGATTTTGATAGCTTCCCTTAATTTCCTCCAAAGTGGAGCATAATAGGCTCCTGTAATTGTGGTGCCCTTTGCCAGGAAATCTGTCATCTCTACTCCGTCCTGGTTCCAGAAGACTGTCAGCATGACCTTGCCAGCGAAGGGCTGCACCCCTGCCTTCTTTGGAGGTGATGAGTCCAAGTGCTTCAACTGCATTGACTGTGCTTTGGTCTCTGGATCATAGTAATGGACCCAAGTTTAATCCTTGGTAATCAGTCTTTTAAAAAACTTTGACTCATCTTCTTGGCACATCTCCATATTCATCCTCGAGCACTCGACGTGTTCTCGCTTCTGGAATGATGTGAGCAAACTGGGAATCCATCTGGCAGACACATTATGTATATGCAAATGCTCATGGATGATAGTTTCCACAGACCCTGTACTAATCTTGACATCTTGGGCTATTTGGCGAATAGTCATGTTTGAATTCACGATACCAGCGGTTTACAAGGTCATATGATGGGGCATTATCACCATGAGTTTCTTTCATTTCATCAAAAGTCTCCTGTGGTGTCCGTCCTTTCAAATACAAAAACCGAATCACTGCTCGACATTCAACAGGCTCTATTTCACACCTGACTCAGTTCAAACACCTGTAAAACAGAAACCACAATTAGTTCAGAGCTTTAATTTTCCACATAACCCGTAGAGATATAAATAATTGTACATGCAACATTTCAGCTAGATCAGACAACTGGAAGTGGGTCAGGGCCATTACTTATTGCACGCCCCTAGTATATATAGATAGATTATATTATGTTATATTATATTATATTATATTTACTATTTATTGCTACATATTATCTCTACAATTATATCAATGCAACTTTGTCTGTGTGTGTGGGTATTCGTTCCTCATAGACTCAGAAACGGCAGAACAGATTTTCTTTAAAATTTACAGAAATTTAGTGTATAAGTCTGGGAGTGATCTTAGTTTAGTTTTGTCTCAGAATACCCCTGATAATTACCAATAATCAATAATCAAAACCGGTTTTTATTTTTATCTATCATAGGTATAGCCATTTTTTTCCATGTCGTCGCTTAGCAACAATGATAAAACAACAGGCCATGAAACCTCTACTGTGGGTAAGTTGATAGCATGTTGTTTTTTTTTGTTTTTGTTTTTGCATGACATGGTCTGTAGGTTTAAATCCTGCACGTAAATTTCGTAATTTTTTTTTTCATTAACTGCAATGTATTTTATAAGACTTGAAAATTTATGTGTTTTTTTTTTTTTTTTTTTTTTTTGCATGACGTCGTCTGTAGGTTCAAAACCTGCATGTAAATTTCTTAATGTTTTTTTCGTTCTGGAAAGGATTTTATATAAAATAATTTTATTAAAGAAACAGTAGGGTCTCTAGAGTGCAATCTAGAATAACATATATTTTGGACTAACTTACTGCAGGGAGGCATGTGATGCTTCCTCCCGGGCGATTTCACGGATTTCGATGACAATAAAAATATAGGAGTGTGAAATATTCGTTGATCATCATTCAATCCTTGGCAACGTCGGATCCTCCTGCTAGTTTCTCTCTCTCTCTCTCTCTCTCTCTCTCTCTCTCTCTATATATATATATATATATATATATATATATATATATATATATATATATTTATTTACCAGTGGTGAAAAGAAAAAAAAAAACCGGACTAAAGTGCTCAATGTGTAGTCAGAGCAGTATATAGGAAATTTATAACTGTGAGTCCAGAATGAGTTTACAAATTGTTTCAACTAGAGGAAAATCCCCAAAGAGAGGAAAAATCCAACTAGCATCATCAGAATTCATAGATGGACATAGAGCGTCCATCTATGAATTCTGATGATGCTAGTTGGATTTTTCCTCTCTTTGGGGATTTTCCTCTAGTTGAAACAATTTGTAAACTCATTCTGGACTCACAGTTATAAATGTCCTATATATATATATATATATATATATATATATGTTTTTAATCATTAAGTCTTCTTACATGACTCACTTGGCACTCTCACAGTAGCCGTTTACCGTTGAGTTATAGCAGATAATGCCTGTTGGTTTTCTCTATAATCTGAATGACAATATACCTCCCCAGAATTCCAGCACCCTCAATACCATTTCAATAGAGGTTCGAATAGTGTTCTCGCTTCTCAGTCTTTTCATCCTTCCTGACCCTTGACAGTCATTTTCTGTGGAATTACCCGATACTGCTGCCTCTGCATTTTGTAAGGGTTCTGATCGGTAGGGTGTTGGATTATCAAATATTATTTGGACACACTCAGCCGTTTTCATTATGGTTATCTGTTGTATATTCTACACCATCCCATAGATTACAATAACTCCCGTTTTCAAAGTTTTTTGGTATTTTTCCTAGCGCTCCTATTATTACTTGTATTATCCTGACTTTCTTCATTTTCCAGATCCCTTTGAGCTTTCTGGCTAACTCAGTATATTTTCTTTGCGTCTCTGTGGTCTGCTGGAACGGCAAAATCTACAATCTGCCAAGACGTTTCATTCTTGTTAACTCTTATGACATCTGGTCTTCTTGCTTGGATGGGTTTATCCGTTTGTATATCCATGCCCATAGGATCTTGGGATTTTTATTTTCCAGTACGACTGCCAGTTTGTGCTTGTACCATTTATCTGGGTGTTCAAGATTCAATTGTCTGCATAATTGCCAATGCATTGCCCTCTCTCCACGTGATCATGTTTAATTTTATATTCTTTTTGCTCTAGTTTGTTGCATTCACTTATTATGTGGTTTATTGTTTTGTCTCTTTGTCCACAGATTCTGCATTTGCTGGGTCTTTTTTGTGTCTTGTCGATCCTTGCTTTGATGTGTTCGGTTCTGATTGCATTATCTTGTGCGGCTGTTATTAGGGATTAATTTTCCCTGTTTAGGTTTCGTTTTGGTAATCATGTCCAGATGTTTTCGCTAATCTCGTCTTTCATAAATGCTTATTAATCATCCATGTAGCTGCTTCTCTTAACATTTTTTTCTTATCCTATTCACCTTCTCTTTATTTTCTGTCTTGTTTGTTTGTTCAGTATCTCTTGCTGTAGTAATTATTCTTTCAGTGTTCTGCATTATGTATTTTTCTAATTCTTTTTTTCTGTGTTATTTACACAGTCTGCTATATAAACCAGCCCTCGTCTTCAATCTTTCCTTTTCATATAAAGTCAGTCAGTATCATCCTTTGGGTGTTGTGCATTGTCATGAGTTCCCTGGCCTTCTGGTCGAGATTCCTCAGTTCTTCTTCATTCAACCTATAAACGGTCCAGAGTATCTTACTAGTGACACTGCCAATGTGTTTAAACTTTTGCTGGTTTTTTCCAATATATTTTAGTTTGGGGGAGTCTTCTCCTTCTTCTGAGGTATTCCTTTCCAATTTTCTCTATCATTTCTGTTACTTTGATGGTGTCTGCTTCCAGAACTTCCAGGTGTTTGTAGCTTTCATCTTCACCTAGTGCCCTCATCTCAGTTTGGTTGGGCTGTATTATATTGTCTGTTGTTTCTAATTTTTCCCTCCTCATGATTAGCAGTGCTCACCTTTCCATATCATATCCATTTGGATATTCTGACTAAAGATTTTGGCTGTGTTCATTAATATTTCTAGTTCTGTCTCTGGTTTTGTAAACAGTTTAAGGTCATCTATGTACATTAGATGATTCATTCTTTCATCTGTATTAATGAACTTGTATCCGGCTTGGCATTTTCTTAATATATTGTTCAGTGGCATTGTGGCTATGATGAACAGTAATCGTGATAGAGAATCACCTTGGAAGATCCCTCTTTGTATTTTCATCTCTTTGTATGTTCATCAGCTCTCATGTTCTTATTGCATTGTCTATTGCCTTATATTTTGTACATTCTCAGGCATTCTATTAATCATACTTGTGGGATCCTGTCATATGCTTTCTTGTGGTCTTTCCATGCCATGGCTATATTCTTTTTCTATTTTTAATGTCCTTCAAGATACTTTGGTCTATGTATAATAAGTCATGTTCCTCTTTTTCCTTTCGTACATCCTTTCTGTTACTCTGAGAATAGTCCACAGTTATGAAGGTAATGATAAATTTGTTCCTCCAGTTGCATTGTTAGTCTTTTCCACATTATGGGTAAACATGTTATTTTCCAGAATTCAAAATCAAAATAGGCTCGAAAATATTTATCCTCAATCTGACATGATCTGGTTTTCGCCGGTTGAATAGTATTACTACTAGTTGCACTTATCATTTTTGGTACACACTTGTTGCCAAACTTCACCTTACCTTTAGCATCTGTAGCTCCTTCCAGTTGGTCTATTATATCTACGCACAGTACCATGTCAATTCCTGCAATAAGCTTATTCAGCACAATCACTCTGAGTCACAGTGGCTTATTGCTCACCACAATCTCAGCATTGGCCTCTCTGTAAACTATACCTCTCTGTCAACTACTGCTTTTATATTACTAGTTCTATTGCAAGAGACAGCGATACTTGTAGTGACAAGCGCAGTGTAAGAACTGGTATCAACCAGGGCCCTCTTTCCGTTAACGGTGATCACTCTCTGTAGCAACAAACCCTCACACACCTTTCCAGTATTGAGGGGGTGACTACTGGTGCAATAGCACCCCTTCACTCATTTCCCGGCATCAAAGAGCAATCCTTGCTAATGTTCCCAACCTTTTTACACCAAAAACAGATCATGTCTGGTCATGCCTCTCTACAGTCTCTCATTAGGTGGGGTCTTTTACATCTGAAACATTTATTGGTAAATTTACGACTTTGTCTTCTGACCATCTTCTCCTCTCTGCTAGGGTTGTTTACTGTAGAGACTGCAATTGCCCAGAGTTCACAGGGGTGTTTTGTCAGCATTCTGGCATGCCTTGACATCTCCTCTACCTCCATGGTTTCAATCCCCGTCAGTCATTGTAGTTCCATAGAAATGCAGCCAGGAAAACCATTCACGATAGCCAAATTAACGGTCTTCTTAAGGCTGCGTCCAGTATATCCAGTGAATCATTCTAGACGCCTTATTTCTGTTGCATATATGTCAACTGATTCTCCGTCCAGGTAACTCTTTTAAGCTTATTGGATACCTGTAAAACACTCTCTGAAAATGCGGTCTTTAATCTGTTCTTGATAATCTATGCACCAGTCTGGTCTGTTTCTTCCATTTCCTTCCAAATACATAGGAATCAATGTTGCTTCGTCTTCGATTTTTTGCTGCTTTGTAACTAGCTTTAGCTTATTAAGCCATGCTACCAACCGTTTTCTCCAGTGAATGGCCTCAGAATGTCACCACTTAACCTTACTCGTAATCCCATTTTCTCCATTCACCGAAATAGCTTGTGGTTAAAAAAATATTAACTAACACCGCATTACTTTGAATTTCGATGTTCTGCTGTCAAAACGCAACTCTAAATCTCGATGCTCTGTTATCAGAACTTGCTCCTCTGGCATTCAAATCAATAATGATCCTGTCTCTGAAAAATCAGACGTTTTATATTAAACCGGAAGCATCTCATTTGCCTGTTATGTGACAACATTACAAACATATGAATAGAAAGGAGGCCATTACTTTTCTTCTTCTCGTCTACACAACACTCCACAGACTGCACACAAACAGATTTGTCCTAAATTTAATCACAAACAATATGCATCAAATAAATTACAATGGCTTAAAATGGCCCTTTTACAAGAGTTTCACACTGTTAATATCTGAAACAGAGCGATAAAACTTTTAGATCAGAAATGCATAAGTTCAGTTATCATAACAATGCAATTTGCAATTCTTTCTTTTCCATTCGGGTGGATTAAAAATATCAGGAATTACTTTTATAATGCCGTTTGTAACATAGAGCTCTTTTAAGATATTTCTACTGAATAGAAAGAACTTGGTATTATAGTTATGCAATATTTGAGTGTATTATGACACTTTAATGCTTGCAATAGCCAACTCATATGTTGGTACTAAATGTCACCCTTAGGAACCATGAAAGTTCAGAGAATTGTGGTCTTTCCCAATTGGCAACCGCAATCTATCCATCAATTCAATTTCGACACATAGCGTTCTCTAGTCATCTGTGTAATATCTAGCGTTGCTTTAGCGCATCCATAGCTGCTAATCTATATGTATGTATGTACGTGTTTGTGTGTATGCATGCGTAGGCATGTGTGTGGGGGGTATGTGTGTGTTTGTGCGTGTGCGAGAGAGATAGAGAGAGAAAAGGAAATATAACTTTTATGAATGATATTCATCTATTTCCTATTCTGCTTTTAAGGCATTTTTCTTGCTATTTTTTGGATTCAAAAGTGAAATGCATGATAAATTTATAAATTATGTGAAAGAGGAGCGGTCATTAATTTCTTCTCTCCCTCTCTTCTTTGCAACTAGAGTCATGCATCCTTACATTCTTAAATTGGCCATTTATCAAAATACTATCAGGCCGCCCGTCGTGGCCCAGTCCTAAAATACGCATAGATATTATATTTTAATTAATACAGAAACTGAGTATTATTATTTTTTTAAGGCGTTCAATTTTTGTAAGAAAAAAAAAAGAAAAAAATACCCGAGCTGAGATCGAAACCTAAACCTAAAGACATTGAGACAACTATGATAACCATTAAACCAGCATGACACAATCTTTGAAAGGAGTTTTCAAACTACCTATTCTTAACATAAGTAATCTGTAATGTGAACTATTTACATATGCACATTCGTGAAACGGTTTGCAAACAGATAATAGTTCGATTACTCTCACATATCAATTCTTCACTTTGGACTCCTTAGGAGCCCTTTTTTTCCAGATAAAAACGAAGTAAAATTTTTCCACATGTCTGAATATCCTATATACCAAATTTCAAGTCTGTAGATCAAACATTCGTTGAGTATGTAGGTTGAGAAGAGTCCTCACACACACGTTCTCACTTTTATAAATATATAGATTAAAGATACTCAGTTCTTAGCAAATATTTTCAAAACGTATCATAGATGTGTAGAATTATGATAGAAAGATATCAATCTTTAAAACTTTATCATACAAGGATAAAATGTTAGAATTAAGTAAATTTGTTCATTTTTGACTGATTAAAACAAAAACTGAAAATGTTTTAAGTCATAAATTGTATTTTGCAATAAAAGAATATTCAATACTAGCGGCTGCGCCGTGTTTGCACATACAACACTGAGTCAAACACAAAATTGAATACACTCAACATCAAGTACATCAACATCGTCTTACCATCAATGCTTTTCCTATGAACTCGGAGTATGGGAAATTCCCATATGCACAAAACAAAATCACTGAAAAAACAAAAATACCCTAATACAGGGTAAGGATAATTAGTGAACGTTGGATAAAATGATGGTTAAAATTGTTGCGAACTTGCCAGGATTTGAACCTTGAAATCCGTGATCAGACGCGTTATCCATTGCGCCATAAGTCCTGTCCGAATGTTAACAGATAGTGCTAAATTCCGTTGACATGGGCAAGTGACTTTTTTTTTACAATTGCACGAAACGGACCCAAAACCCCTATTTCGGGCTTTTTGTATGACTCAGCATTACTCGTTTCGAACCATATATAGATAAGGACAACCTAGGGACTCACACCTTTCAGGGAAAATTTTTTTTAATTCAGTGCATCTGTTCGAAAGTTTTATTGGTATAGATACACACACACATAAATAAACAAATAAACATTTAGTATTTTATTTTTTTATTTATTTTATTTTTTTTTAAATTACATTTTCACCCCAAACAAGGCGCATTGCCACTTTCGTGTAGGGGGCTACTATCAGGGGCAGCAACTAATGGGGCACTAAGTTGGGATTTGGGCAGCAAGATGTCGGTTCACGTTGCACTTGAACTTCTGCATGTCAGTACAGTTGGGGAAGCAGGAACTTGGAATGGAATTCCAGAGACTAGCGGTTCTGGGGAAGAAACTACTGGAGTAGAAAGATCTTTTACATCTGGGAATCTCTACTGTGTGGGGGTGGGATTTAGCTGCCTGTCGGGTTTGTCGAGGGTATTTACGTCGTGGGGGAACAAGTGTCTGCAGTTCGTCAGAGCATTCACCATTAAAATACTTGTAGAACAGGCAGAGGGATGTAACGTTTCATCGATGGGACAGAGGCTGAAGCTTAGATGCCAGTTCAGGGCCTATCAGATTGGCGACTCTTTTTTGAACCTTGTCTAGGAGCGAGAGACTAGTAGCAGAGGCACCGGCCCAAATGTGACAACAATACTCCATACATGGGCGAATGGTGGCCTTATAGAGGTACAGGATACTTTCAGGTGTCAGCAGTTTTCTTATTAATAGTATCGATTATAAGAAACTAGCACTCACATAACATCAGTACTGATAGCTACAATGCTGAACATAGTTTTTGGAGTTCGTCATTGGCCTAATATATAGATATACTAGCAGAGAGATCCGACGTTGTCCAGGATTGAATAAGGGTCAACAAATGTTCCATCCTCCCATACTTTTATTATCATCGAAACCGATGAAATTGTTTTTAATCAAATCGATTGATTGCATGCTCTAGTGAGAGACCTCTTACCTAAGCATCACATGCCTCCTAAAAGTGACGGTCCATAATACAGTATAGTTTACATTGCACTGTAAAGAATCTACTGTTGATTTTATGAAATTATCTATAAATAATGGCTTCACTAAAACTTTAAAATGCAAAAGTCAATTATTATGGTTCAATTGTGCCGTAAGCAGAACCATTCATTTCTAACGCGCCCATATCTTATAAAAGAATCTACAGTTGATTTTATAGGATGAGCCTTTCTGCTTGTGTGATGATAAAACTTCTCAAATACACTTGTGATGTTAGGCTGGATAGAAATATTAACCTTGGGTCAAAATTGGGTTTCCTTCTTTAATCAGATTTTTCGAATATCGATTTTTGATACTTACCAGAGGCATTCCAATAAAAAAAAAACCTACGCGAGAAGAGTCCTAGACACATCAAGTACCTTTGTGTGCAATTTCAAAAAAATCTGCCCAGCCGTTTTGAAGTTCATAGGGAACTTGCTCTCTCTCTCTCACTCTCTTTCTCTCTCTCTCACACACACATATACAAAGTTCCTTTTATATAATAGTAGAAATAAAGAAAATCAATGTTAGATTCATTCAAGAACCCGAGGCTTAGCGGATAAAGAACTTGGTAAAATTCAGTTGTGTGTGACGCTCCTGTGGAGATTAAAGATTCAATCCTGAGTGTGGGTGATACTCAAAATACGATTACAAATTATTTAGGCTTTCTACCTGATCATGGCTGATGGAACGAGAGTATACTACTTTCGTGGATTAAATAAAAGGTTCTGTTTGAGATACTGTGCAGATTCCCGAGTTCCTCAGAAAGATTTCCAAGTTCGATAGACACATTATTGTGTTTGTCAACACACCTGAAGAAAATCAGGTATTACATTGTCCAAAACGTGAAATTAAGATTCACAATGACAACAGTCATCCGAATACTGCAAATAATACAAATATATTTAAAGTATGTATTATTTGAATTATTCGAATTACTTATATTATTTTATATTGGGCAGCATTTCAGCTGAAGTATTCTCCAACGTTCTTCAGATCCATCTTTTCGAACTTGAAAATCTTTCTGTCGATCCTGAGAACCTAATTTCAACTGCATCCTTCCTTAAATTCACGAGAGTTGATTGTTCTGGTCGATTTATTAATTATTATATTATTTTTAGTTAATATTGCCTACGGTAAGTATTGAACCTTACAATCTTCATTAAACTGTCAAATTGATGATTTTTCAATATATTCATCTGTTATGCATCAGAATGATGCTTAAATTTGAAAAGATGCATTTGAAGAATGTCAGAGATTTTATCATCCGAAACATTGTGAGCAGTCACAACAAAGATGAGAATAGTAATCTGAATTATCTAAATAAGGCAAACTATCAATCTTCATCTAAAAAAACTAAAAGATAATTTCACATTTGGTTTTGTCTATAAAGGTTAAACAGTTATATGAACCTTACAGACTGAAAATAAGTAAGTAGAGCTATAATTTGATTAAATATTTTACGACTTAAATACAAATTGATTCCTTGTATTATTTGAATTTATCAGACTAATGTCCTCATCTTGAGTGTTATTCGCACAACATTTCAGTCGACGTAAACTTCGACTTTCTTCAATGCACCTTCTTCAAGTGTATATCGCCATGTTTGGTATTGGTAAAGGGGCAACTTTCTACTTTTGAGGTTTCGTATTGGATTAAGAATAGACACAAGTGAAAGAAGCATTAAAAACATGACAAAGTTCAGCATTTGCCCCCCCTCCCTCCCTCCCCATTTAGTCCCCAAAGCTTCCAGGGGACGTCAAATCCTGGTGATAATGAACAAACGGTACATTTTTAGGCCTTTACATATGTAAATTTGAGTTCTGCCCCATGCAAAAAAAAAGAAAGAACAAAGTTTATCATTTGCCCCCCCCCCGCTCCATTTATCCTCAAAAGTCCCCAAGGCCTTAACATATTTAAATTTGAGTTCAGCAGCATGCAAAACTGATAAATAGACATACACAGAAAATTTTGGACAAATATGGTAAAATAGTCCCCAAAATAGAGTGTTTTTATTAGCCCTAAAAGAGCCCCTAGGGCACACCCAAGAGTTATTGAACATTATAGACAAACAAAATGATATAGAAATCAGTTAGTTACAACTTTTCTGAAAGTTTTCTAAAAATACAAGGCATCAATTTTTTTTTGATAAGCACAAAAGTGTCAATTTTAGCCATTTTAACCCGAAAGGTACCCTCAGGGGAAGCAACCGGAGTTTTCCCAAAAAAATCCGTTGTGTTACTTTTTTACTTATATCATGTTTAATGTTTGTGCAAAATTTCAAAAATTCTAAGGCGTAGTTATTGAGAAAAGTACAGACAGACAAACAGACAAACGGACAAGGATGAATTTACAGGTCCACCCTCTTTTTGTTGGGGGAACCGATAAATGTCGGTAACGTCTAATTTAAAAAAAAAAAATGATTTTTTTCTTTTAAGGACATATAATTAGTTAATGGATTTAATTAAACTTTAGACTCCTTCCTTTTTTTTTTGCTATGAATAATTTAGAAATAATATGTAGTGTTTGCTTTGACAATTTGTATCGAATTTTATTTAAAATTTTTCTTTTAACTAGAACCTAAATACGAAACCTCAGAAGTATAAAGTTACCCCTTTCTCAACATCAATCATGGCGACTTATAAACCTGAAGAAATTTCGGAGGTTACATCATCCGAAACGGTGTTCAAATAAGACTCAAGATGGGAACATTACTCTTATTAATCCAAATGATACAAACAATTGATTTTCATCTCAAAAATTCATAATTGAAACACATTCTTATTTAAGTTAAAGTTGACCTAAACTCCTCGAGCAATAATAAATAATTCATATCTCTTGCTTTCATCAAAGAAAGTCATCACATAACTCTAATTGTTACCCACCCTCAATTCGTCCATGCCAAGCCTTACATATTTATTCATTAACCTATTTTTTTTGTACACGGTGGTCACCACTTATCAAGGCCCAGAAGCCACTCAGGGATAAGGGTTGTTGCAAGTACAGTACGTTAGTGTGGAGATTTTATGAAGTGTTAACAGGAAGAAGGCTTGGGACTCTAAAAGACATAGGTCATCACGCTCTTTCTATAATATTAGCAATTTGAAAATATTGTTGATCATATTAAATATAAACTTCGATGAAAACGATTAGACATTCAGTTTTGTTTTCTAGAGCACGGACCAATATTTGCCAAAAATTTAAGTATTTGTAGCTTTTGTTACGAAAGCTATTAAAGTCAAAGAAATCGGATGGGGGGGGGTGATTGGTTTCATTTTATATATATATATATATATATATATATATATATATATATATATATATATATATATATATTTGAAAATTTTCCGGGGGTACAGAATTTTATAACGGCTAAATACAGACCAAAAAGCATAATTAATCTAAAAAATGAAAAAATGAAAATAAAGGTTAGCTAACCAGGTTTCGTTCCTCACTTATCAAAGCTAAATCGAGGAAAATACGATTTAAAACAAAACATATACCAAAGCCAATCTAGTCTATAGAGAATATTTAGTTGATTTTCAGTTCAAGTAATATATTTCTACTTAAATCTATATAATTTATCAGAAGCTTTCATCTGAGCACTAATTCAATACATATTCAACATAGATGTATGCAATTAAATCTATACTCCTATAAATTTATTTTCTTTTGTGTTTGCATTGATATTCATATTTAATTCCCTTTTTTTTATTTATTTAAAAAGAAAATACAACTTTGTTATTTATGGGGAGCGGAAATGCCTTTATCTGCAAAAGATCTAGCTATTTTGCATATTCTTTTAAACATTCATTTTAATTTATTCCCTATGAGATTTTTCGGTTTTCTTATGGAATGATCGTATTTAGTTAACTATTATGTTCATGCAGTTATTCTACATAATTTATACTTGCGTAATATTTGCATAAAAAGGTTATAGTAAACACAAACCTCTTTCTATATATGTTTATGTATGCGTATATATATTTGTTTAAAACTTTTGCATAAGAAACTCCTCTGTTAGATTTTGGTCAATAGACATGAAACTTAATATATAGGGTATTCGAACTCATGCAAAAAATTATATTTGGGGTTTAGCCCGGGAAAATCGGTGCAAAAGTGGCACACGAGTCATTTTTTAATAACTTTTTAAATCATTACTATATATTGGGTCCAATACAATATAATAATAAATACGAAATCTGTCTGAATCAAAATATCATATAAAGCGTATTTTATGACGGGACAATGCCGGACAACCTGCTAGTATCTAGATATTAATATACTTAAACAAATAATTCCAATACATATGTGTGTGTGTGTGTGTGTGTGTGTACATAAGTATTGTTTAATTCAGTATTTCATTATTAAACAATAAACTACTTTGACCAGTGAATTATAAAATTTATAGATACACCATACTGAAAAACTTGTTCTGAGCCTGGGTAGAGTTCACTAGCAACTTACCTCACTCTCTTTCTTTCCACATATTTCTACTCCTGTCTTTTTCTCCTCTTTCCCTCTCCCACGTAGATTTTCTGACTAGAGATCACTATGGAAACATGTATGCACATGTGTAGTTAACAATATGTGTGCATATATATATATATATATATATATATATATATATATATATATATATATATATATAATTTTCTTCGTTCGCTAGTGTATAACTTTTACACCGAATTGATATTAATCTTTGATGTGGTTCTTGGCAATACTCCTGGACGCTATCATAATCCAATGTGAACTAGCATTTCAGCTCAAAATTGTCCGGGTGTTTGGAGGTGTATGTTGAGCAAAAAAAAAAAAAAAGTGGATTTTTTTAACTTTGACCCCTATTATGACTCCTTAAAATTTATTGTTTTGGGCTCAAATAAAGTTATTAAGTTAGATCCATGCCCAAGGAACCTATATCTAAAATTTTAAATCAAGTTATTAAGTTAGAGCCATGTCCAAGGAACTTTTATCTAAAATTTCAAGTGTTTAGACCCAAAATTGTTGGAGCAGTTTGGTAGAGTTCTCAACGGTCAAATCGTTGAACCTTGACCCCTTAACAGCCAAATTTCTGTGCGAAAACCGATCACAGATTTCCCCAAATCTCAGTACCTTGTATATAAAATTTCGAGTCTTTAGACAGAAAATTTACAGAGTTATTGCGTAGGGAAATGTACACACACACACACAGACACACAGACACACACACACACACACACACACACACACACACACACACACACACACACACGTTCACTATTATAGTATGGGTGGCCGGCGTTGCCCGGTGTTGTCCGGGTATTTGGAGGTGTATGTTGAGTAAAAAGAAAAAACGGTCAATTTTTTTTAAACTTTGACCCCTATTATGACCCCTTAAAATTTATTTTTTTGGCTCAACTCAAATTATTAAGTTACATCCATCTCCAAGGAACGTATATCTAAAATTTCAAGTGTTTAGACCAAAAATTGTCGGAGGAGTTTGGTAGAGTTCTCAAAGGTCAAATCGTTGAACTTTGACTCGTTAACAGCGAAGTTTCTGGCCGAAACCCGATCACATCGATTTTCCCAAATCTCAGTACCCTGTATATTAAATTCCGAGTCTGTAGATTAAAAATATACAGAGTTATTGCGTAGGGAAATGTACACACACACATACATTCACTTTTATAGATATACTAGCATTTTGGCCTGGCGTTGCCCGGGTGTTTGGAGGTGAATATTGAGCAAAAAAATACAACAAAATAAAATAAACGGTATTTTTTTAAACTTTGACCCCTATTATGACCCCTTAATATTTAATCTTTTGAGCTCAACTCAAGTTATTAAGATAGATTCATGTCCAAGGAACCTATATCTAAAATTGCAGGAGTTTAGACCCAAAATTGTCGGAGGAGTTTTGTAGAGTTCTCAAACGTCAAATCGTTGAACTTTCACTCGTTAACAGCGAAATTTCTGGCCGAGACCCGATCACATAGATTTTCCCAAATCTCAGTAACCTGTATATAAAATTCCGAGTCTGTACACTAAGAATTAACAGAGTTATTGCGTAGGGAAATGTACACGCACACACATTCACTTTTATAGATATATTAGCATTTCAGCCTGGCGTTGCCCGGGTGTTTGGAGGTGTATGCTGAGCCAAAAAAAAACAAAACAAAAAAAAAACGGTCAATTTTTTTAAAGTTTGACCCCTATTATGACCCCTTATCATTTATTGTTTTGGGCTCAAATTAAGTTATTAAGTAAGAGCCATGTCCAAGGAACCTTTATCTAAAATTTCAAGTGTTTAGACCCAAAATTGTTGGAGCAGTTTGGTAGAGTTCTCAAAGGTCAAATCGTTGAACTTTTACTCCTTAACAGCGAAATTTCTGGCCGAAACCGATCACATCGATTTTCTCAAATCTCAGTACCCTGTATATCAAATTCCGAAGTCTGTAGACTAGAAATTTACAGAGTTATTGCGTAGGGAAATGTAGACACACACACACACACACACACACACACACACACACACACACACACACAGACACGTTCACGTTTATAGATATATAGACTAGCAGACTACCTCGTGTTGCCCGGTATTAAAACAAAGATAAATTTAAAAAAAAAATGGATAAAAGTAAACTGTCATGTCATGCGATATTTTTTTTTCTTTTTCTAAATAGTTCAATTTTTGTAAGTAAAAATAAAGTACTCGACGTGAGATCGAATCCGAAACCTAAAGACAATGAGTTCAGCACTATATCTATTAGGCCGGCTTGACATCACGTCCAAAACACGTTTTTGACCTATTTATTCTTAACATATGAACGATTCGCACATGCACAGTCGTGAAACGGTTAACAAATAGAAAAAAAAAATCTAACACCCACGTACCATTTTTTTCTAAATTTTGACTCTTTAGCAGCCCTTTTCTCCAGATGAATCCTGATTAAGAAGCTTTCCACATACTAAATTTAGATTAAATATTCACCGAGGCTATAGGTTGAGAAGCACACACACACGTTTATAGAATATAAGATGGATTTAATTAGCTTTGCAATCGTATATTCGTCTGGATCAAACAATCTTACCCGAGCTTAGTAATGGGCCAAATGGGTCACATGTTTCTAATATATATATACATATATATATAAACCTACATATGTAGGCATAGATAGATAGATACGTATATCTATAAATGTGAGAATGTGTGTGTGAGGACAGTTCTCAACCTATATATCCAACGAAGTTTTAATCTAAAAAACTTGAAATTTGGTATATATGGTACTCAGACATGTGGAAAAATTTTAATCCATTTTCATCCGGAAAAAAAAGGCTGCTAAAGAATCAAAATTGAAAAATTGTACGTGGGAGCTGTGGGATTTTTATCTGTTTGCTGACTGTTTCACGAATGCGCATGCGTGAATAGTTCACATTACAGATTACTTATGTTAACAATAAGTAATTTGAAAATACCTTTTAAAGATAGTCACACTGATCTGATGTTTAGCGTACTTAACTCTTTGCCTTTAGGTTTTGGTCCTGATCTACGCTCGAGTATTTTTCTTTCTTTTTTATTTTCTTTTTTTTACTTACGAGTGAACGGTTTAAAAGAATAAAACATAATACTCGCATGCACGTGTATCAGTTTCTGTATTAATAAAAAATATAATATTTGTGCGTATTTTATACAACCGGGTATTGCCGGACGGCCTTTGTGTGTGTGTATATATATATATATATATATATATATATATATATATATATATATATATATATATATATATATATATATATATATATAGATAGATAGATAGATAGATAGATTCAGCCACTCTGATGAGTCGTGGACGACGAAACACGTGTCATTGGATAATTATATTTAAAAAGAAAATTATACATATATATAACCCTAGCATATGTTCTTTCATGTGGAATACGATGGGGTTTTTTTCCAGCCCCTGATTACGGTATTTTCTCCGTCTTACGGTGTTATTTATAATGTTATTTGATTATATAGATGTGTATTATATACTGAACTGTATTTTGTTACTAATTTGTAATGCCCTATCCAGGGGTTTTACTGTATATATATATATATATATATACTAGCATGGGTGCCCGGCGTTCCCGGGTATTTGGAGGTGTATGTTGATCAAAAAAAAAAAAGAAAAGCGGTCAATTTTTAAAAATTTGGCCCCTATTATGACCCCTCAAAATTTATTGGTTTGGGCTCAACTCAAGTTATTAAGTTAGATCCAAGTCGAAGGAACCTATATCTAAAATTTAAAGTGTGTAGACCCAAAATTGTCGGAGGAGTTTGGTAGAGTTCTCAAAGGTCAAATCGTTAAACTTTGACCCCTTAACAGTAGAATTTCTGGCCAAAAACTGACTGCATCGTTTTTCCCAAATCACAGTACCCTGTATATCAAATTTCGAGTCTGTAGACTAAAAATTGACAGAGTTATTGCGTAGGGAAATATATACAGACACACACACACACACACACACACAGAAACACACACACACACACACACACACACACGTTCACTTTTATAGATATACTAGCATAGATGCCCGGCGTGGCCCGGCGTTGCTCGAGTATTTGGAGGTATGTATGATGTGTAAAAAAAAAAAAACAGGCGGTGAATTTTTTAAAACTTTGACCCCTATTATGACCCCTTAAAATTTATTGTTTTGGGCTCAACTCAAGTTATTAAGTTACATCCATGTCCAAGGAACCTATATCTAAAATTTCAAGTGTGTAGACCGAAAATTGTCGGAGGGGTTTGGTAGAGTTCTCAAAGGTCAAATCGTTGAACTTTGACCCCTTAATCGCCACATTTCTGGCCAAAACCCGATCACATCTATTTCCACAAATCTCAGAACCTTGCATATGAAATTTCGAGTCTGTACACTAAAAATTAACAGAGATAGTGCATAGGGAAATGTACGAACACACGCACATATACACACACAGACACTTTCACTTTTATAGATATGTAGATAGATAGACTAGCACGTCAGCCCGGCGTTGCCCGGGTGTTTGAATGAGTCTGTTGATAAAAAAAGCAAAAAGAAATGTGGTAGTAGGAAGGCAGGCTCGAACCCGTACCGCGACGGAGGAAAAGAACGGGGTAAAAACCTAACGTCTATGTTATTACGACCACTGCCAAACCGGAAACGACATTTTTTTTTTAAATTAACGCTAGAAAATCTAAAGGTGAGGATAACTTAAAAAAATATCGGCGAAAAAAAATGACCGCCTTCCCGGTAAAAAATGCCAATTTTTCGATATTTGTCGTATGAAAGATCGATCTTAAAACGATACTGATTTTGGTAAAATCCGTCGCCTCTATTGACAGTTTTAGGCAGATATGCAAACATACATACATACATGCATTTATATATTGGTAACTAAAAATTTTCGACCCAAACCGATGAAAAAGCTTGCCCTATCTCCGAATACCCTTTATGTAAAATTTAAAATATTTAGACCAGAAAGTGTCTGAGTAATTTGGAAGAGACCGCAGAGGTCAATTTTTTTAAAACTTTGACCCCTATTATGACCCCTTAAAATTTATTGTTTTGGGCTCAACTGAAGTTATTAAGTTACATCCTATGTCCAAGGAACCTATATCTAAAATTTTAAGTGTTTAGACCCAAAATTGTTGGAGGAGTTTGGTAGAGTTCTCAAAGGTCAAATTGTTGAACTTTGACATCTTAACAGCCGAATTTCTGGTCGAACCCGATCACATCGATTTTACCAAATTTCAGTACCCTGTATATCAAATTTTGAGTCTGTAGACTAAAAATTGACAGAGTTATTGCGTAGGCAAATGTACACACACACACAGACACTTTCACTTTTATAGATATAATGAATAGATTTACAGTTTATAATATTCGTAGTTTACGTGCAGCGAATGGTGAACGTAAGAATAAGTAAATTGACATTAATTAAAATAGATTTTAGTAAATGCATGATCCTTAAACCGATTGAGATTCATCCGGAATCACCGAAATATATTGAAGACACTTGTTCACTCCTGCTTTAAGCTCTTAATACTTTATTAACATTTATTTTTTTAGTTCTATAATGTCCAAGTCAAAAATAAAATAGGATGTTGTATTGTAATTTTATTGATCCCAAGTGCAAATATAGATCCCACAAAAATGTTGTACTCCTTTTGATCAAAGCGAAATGTACATATCCAATTATTCTAGGTAATACAGGTTTATACAGTATATTATTATTAAGGTCTATCTCCAAGAACAAATAAATAACCAGACAGGAACTGCAACTTTATGTATATATCAAGCCTCACATTTTAGATGCATATTCATTAGATATGAATTAAGCAAGATTCCTTGCACTAAAATTCTCAAAACTCTTGGATGTCAGACATATTCTAGAAGCAAAATTATGTAATATATTTCGCTCAAAATTAGGACCAGGATCGTAATCATAAGATTTAATATTATATTTTGATTTTAATCTTCATAAGTGTTGTTACCTTGCTGACCGATAATAATGAAGACAAACAGAGTGATATAGTTAACAAAAGTGTATTAATAAAAGTATGTAACAGAAGTTACAATTATGGGCCATAATTGTTATGTATAGCTGCCACCACGTTTTCATGTAACTTTATTTCTTGGATAAGTCCATATTTCCTGAAATTAGATTATTATATGTTACAAAAGCATGTGTTGTGATTTTGGTGTCATAATCGACACCAATAGCGGTATTTACTTCTTTCTCACTAGTGAAACATGTAACACAAAGGCAAGAGTGAGGTGAATCAAGGGAGGGACACTCTAGCCTTTGAAAAATTGCTTTGGCAGACCTGGTCGGAGTGCCTCAAGCAGTGAGTAATAAACTTTAAAAGGGAAGGTAATGCCTGGGAGGGTGACCATTCTAGGACTATCCAAAACGAATGCACCAGTTCGGCAGATAGAAGATAATCAGAATAGCCCAGTTTTTGTTTTGGTTGGACTAATAGTCGACATCGGAACTTCGACTGGCAGGTGATAGAGATCACGATTACGACTGGATGCCGAATGAATGGCGCCAGTTGCTGCTACGACGTTTAGATGTAACTGTATTATTGTGTCTGGGTAAGATCATTTATTCCTGAAATAGGCAGATCAGCTTACATGATAACAGTAAGGAAATAATAAAGGTAGTATAAAACTGTTTTGGAGAGAGGAATTAGTTTGTTTAAAATTCCAAATTGCCTTTGAAGAAGATTATTGCAACCAAAGCATTGTGAATCTTACAATCAAGATGAAAGATGCAAATATTGTAATTCAATATGTTTTCAGTTTATTGCAATTTATAGAAATATAATTTCTAAGCAAGCAAGTGAATTCAGCAACTGCATTAGGTTTATATAATACAGTACAGAAGTTACTCGAAGTTGCCCGAGAGGAGTGTACAAATAACAAAATAGAAAAGTAAAAAATAAATAGTTTAGCAACTCTTCTTTTAAACGTCTCTTTCTCTCCCTTTCCTTCTCGCTTTCTAACAGCAGGTGAAATATATTTAAAAGAAAAAGGACACTTGATGACTGTTTAAACTAATTTCATTTTGGTCTCTGATGACTTAACAGAATGAATATAACAATGTATTGATTTTACTATATTGGGGACGAGATCACATTAAATGCGATGATCTAAGGTTTTTAAATACATCGCGTAGTTCTTGACTTTAATCAGGACACACATCCACACAGAATTACAGTTTTACTTTATATACAAGGTTAGCAGTGTTATATATTAAATATCCTGGAACACATTCAAAAACAAGTGAAGAATACAGGTGAGGTTATAGTATCCTGAAAATCGATGTGTAAAAGCAGACAGAACGTCATGTACGAATATATGTATGTAGAGCAAGAAAATGACCAACGGGACAAGGTATATTTTAGTAGACTACGATTTGCTGTAGCTGATATTAGTGAAAATAAAATATTTATAGTCATCACAGTGTTTTCTAGGTTGGAATCTATCCATTTAACACTATCGCTAGTTAGCTTTTGACCGTGATGCATTGTTACTTAGCTTCTTAAACCAAGTGCGTTTATTCCTTGTACAGAGTGATTTCCTAAAAAGAAACAAAACACATAATTGATGATTTTTAGTGAACATGAAAAATGTATGAGAATAATAAATATTTATTTATAAAAATAATTATATATATATATATATATTATTTTTGTAAATAAATATTATGTCAGTTCCTTTAAGAAACTCATTTCTTATCGTTGAGCACTTTCAGTTGAAATAAAACGTCGGTCAATTTAGCTCTTATACGCGGATCATCATATAATGATTAGATCCTGACAGACGTTAAAAAGCATTTTAAAAAATAAATGTTTAAATTTCAACAATATTTTTTGCGGTTAACGGTAGATGAATGGATTAGGTCCTTGCTAATGAAGTCAGAGATGGCTTCTGTTGCCGGTTTCGAATCTGTTGCCTGGTGTTAATCGTGACACCCTGCACTGATGATTTCCGAAAGGATGAAACAGTAGTGTTTGTAGGTATTTAATACTTATTATAATAAATAATTATATATATATATATATATATATATATATGTATGTATGTATGTGTGTGTGTGTGCGTGTGTGTGTGTAGTAATTTGCCAGCTAACCACTCCTATGTTTGTAAAAAAAAACACGCTTGTTGGCAGAGACAAACATGAAACCTGACACTCCTGGAAATACGCCATGACCAAGCTTGCTAAAAATAGCAATGGCTGTCTTCAAACAACAAAGAGAAAACACAAATCTTCATCTTCAACAAACTTAACAGAAACAAAGGACTACTGTTCGAACCCAGATTGAAAAAAATGCAGTTAATAAATGCATCGAATATAGTTTAAACTTGAAGTAACATGGTGTGAAATTAATTATAGTCATTTCTTGTTTAGCTAACCATCACTGGTTATGAAGACCGTCTCACGAACGGCTCCCCATAAAGCTAGCTGCTATCACAGCAAATCCTCAGTTCAGTTTGGGAACTAGGAGAACTGCAACACTGACTTGATGAAAGTCAAGTCGGCATTGTTGCTACGGGTGGCAGAACGCGATGCACACGCCACTCTTTACTGTTGCCTACTTTCTGGAACTCCCCTTTTACAACCTGCCACTCCAGTTCCTGAATTCCTGAATTTGCTTCAATTCCGACACACTTCCAAAGACTTCAGCTTACTCCTGCAGTGCATCCAGCTCACTCCTGCAGCTTCTAGTGACTCCAGTATACTTCTGCAGCGTCTCCCACCCACGCCTGCAGATTCCAGCGACTTTAGTATACTCCTGCAGTTTCCAGCTCACCCCTGCAGCTTTCAGCGATTCTGCTTACCCTTGCAGCGACAGTAGCGGCTTCCAACTCACTCCTGCAACTTCCAAGGACTGTAGATTACTCCTGCAGGTTCCAGCGACCCAAGCTTATTCTTTCGGTGATTTCAGCTCACTCTAGCGACTCTCCAACTCACCCCTGCAGCTTCCAGCAACTTCAGCTTACTTTTACAGTGACCCCAGCACCTCTTGCTCATCCTGCAGCTCCAGCGCTTTCAGTCACTAGTTCCTGCGGCACATTGACGTCCGGCTACCTGCTTCAATGGTCACTGATGTCCGGCTATATGCCCTAGTGCCCACTGACATCCAGCGACCTGTTCCTACCTCAAGAATCCAAGAATCTTGACCTCACGAGACGCTCATTCTCGCTTCAGCTGATCCGTAATCCATTGCCATACATTTGTTGCGGAACAGGATATAATACCCTAGCTCGCCACAAGAAAATAATGAAACGAATGGAATTGAAGGAAACAAAGACTCAATTGATGGATAAGATAAACGTCGTTTATTTGCTGTTGAAAGAATGAACGTTTTAGTTATAACATGTGTTCATGTCCGCGCGTGTGTAACCAATGTTCGTTGCAGGACTGGTGTTGTAGCAAGAAAAGGAAATGTGTGTTCATCTCAAGTTCGGGTCACTATCGTTTGTTCGCGCGTGGGAAGAGAAATGAGTGTTGTAGTGAAAATTGAAATGATAGTCCAGCGTGTAGACAAAGAAGAGGATATGAGAGTTGACATCAGTTAGACGTCAGCTATGCCAAGGTGTTCTCAGGGGCCAGTAGTAGATAAAGAGTGTAGGTACTGTCTGTTGGCTCGTACCCCATACATAGTAACATAGGACGTGAACGCGCGCGAGCGTGCACCTCCCGAAAGGGAGGTGGCTGGTTAGCCCAACCTCTCTGGTCGAGAGCTGGTCCTAAAAAGGAGGAGCCGCTTGTTGCTCTCTCTTTTATACTCGTCTCCGGTGGTCATTTGCGCATGTGTATATTTCCTTAGAAAGCGGAAGTGACATCGTCCATGTGTGCGTTCGTGTGCGTGTTAGCGTGTGTGTCTATACACGTGAATGTGAGTGTATGTACGCGAACATGAATATGTGTACGTGTGTGACGTGGGCGCGTATGTTTGTGTGCGTGTATGTATATGACAGCTTGAAATGTGAACTCGTGTTTTTGGGCGGGACTAGAAAAGGTTCGCACACATTTTACCCTTTTTTTGGTAAAAATGAAACACGATACACGTCGTCTTTAACCGATCATCTGCGTTTGTAATCCTTCTTTACTATTGCCGTTACGTTTTGCCTTGTGTCTACTTTATTAGTTATGTGGTCGATTAGTACTTTCTCTCTCTCTCTCTCTCTCTCTCTCTCTCTCTCTCTATATATATATATATATATATATATATATATATATATATATATATAATGATGTTCAGTAAATGTTTTTGTTTGCTGTTTCTTAATAATAAATGTCATCGATATTATCATAGTTGGAATTGTCTAATTTGCGAATAATCGAATCATACGTATTGCCCAATTGTTCCCTTAACACATCATGGATGTTAATTGTCTTATAAATCATTTATGTATTCATAATCTATTTACATCTGTTTTTCTCTGGGAATTTTGCAAAAATATTACTTCGGTATGGAAAACAGTGTTTGGCAGTTTTTTTTTTATTGAGTAGGGGGGGGGTGCTGTCCTTCACAGTTTCTTTTGTTTTGTTTAAAATTCTGGAAACGTTGCTAGTTGCCATCAATTTCTCAAACAAATAAACGCTAAATATTTATCGATAAATTCTTCAACAATATTTATCTTTCAAAGAACAAAGGAAACGAAAACTATTATTATGCAAATATCATCGCAAATAAATAACACAAATAGAACATGCTATCGATACACACCTCTGGTATAGGTAGATATTAGATGATTATTAAGATATAAGATAGGTTCCAATTTACTGGCCTATCCACAAGAGCAGAGTTAGACAGAAGGTTGGTTTATAATGTCGAGAAATTCCAGCTTTCCCAAAATAGATATAAAATAATTTTTAAGATATAAGGTTAGTCCAAACTTACTTGCATGTCTACGATAGCAGAGTTAGACAGAATCTTGGTTTAAAATGAGGCAAAATCAGGATTGGGATAAACTCTAAAAACTACTGAGTTTGGAATTTGGAAAAGGACAGATTAGATGAAGAATAGTATCAGAACATATACTATACTTTGAAATATTTACTTGAATAAAACATCAAAATATTACATAATGAACAAATTGGGCACAAGGCCAATCAAAACTGTGAGGATAATGTTTGTCGTTGGTCATCCTTGGCCTCAAATACTTAAAATTGTCTATCCTACGTTTAAATAGAAATATCTCAGCCACCACAATACCACATTAATTCCAGGGACTGTACTATTCAAGGCAAACTGAAAATTGAAAATGTTTTATTGAAATATTTACAGTAATAAAATTTAATTGGCCAGGGAATAATAAATAAACAAAATGACAACAAAGATTGGTTCGTAAGGCTCACCCAGGACTTTCTAAATAATAAATACTACACTTTGATTCTAGCCAAAAGATACGAGCTAATCTGAAAGGTAAAAGGACACATGTCTAATCAAATTATTTGCATTTCAAACAACAAACTAAATGATTTTCACTTAAAATTACCCCCCTCACTTTTTAAATGCATTTTCTCATCTTTCGATGTGATGCCGGAAGGATTTACTTTGGATAACTCTTTGCTTTATCACTAGATATCATGTGAAATGATAACCATCTGATAATCCTCCTTTCGTTTATAACTAAAAGAGCAAAGCCATCCCTGTTACTTTGGAGACATGTATATATTTATTCTGAGTTTTATGTAATATTCTAAATATTGAGCTTTATTTTTGCATTTAGAAACTGATTCCCATTTGAATTGATCTGAACTATTTAAAGATTGCTTTTATATTATTGTTATCACCTCTCTCTCTCTCATTATATATATATATATATATATATATATATATATATATATATATATATATATACTAGCAAAAGTATCCGTCGTTGACTGGGTTCAAAAACAGCCTACAGAAAATGGACTCTGATTTATGAAAGTATGATAGGTTATGAAAAGGAAGGGTTGTAAACAGATAGCTTCGAATCTGGATCTGGGGGTATCAAAACCAAAGCAAAATATGATGAAAGTAAAAATAGATAAACCCCATAATTTATTATACCATACCTGTTCACACTGAAATACTCATCACAATATTCTTTGGATCTATATTAAAAAGCCTTGTTAAACTTTGTGACATATTTCCATTCTATGGAGTTAAGGCGTGAACGGACACCCCATAATTTGATTATACCATATTTCTTCAAACTGAAACATAATTATCAAATTATACTTACACAGATAGATATGAAAAGTCTTTATTAAAGTTTGTGCCTATTTCCATTCTATGGAGGCCAGGCACGAACGCAGACTCCACAATTTTATTATACCATCCCTATTTAAGTTAAAACATACTTATCAAAGTATTCTTATGTACATCTATATCAAAAACACTTGTAAACGTTTGTTTTTTTTAAATTTTTTAATTTTTTATTTCCATACTTTGTGGACCAGGCGCGTACGCCGACCCCACAATTTTAATGAATAATCATTATGCCAGATCAAACATACTCATTCCTGTGTCTCGATACATCTTCTATCATTATATGTGATCAGTTTCCTATAATAGTTTACCATATAGGAGCCTATTCATGACCAGATACACACATGCGTTCATCTTTATATATATATATATATATATATATATATATATATATATATATATATATATATATATATATATATATATATATATATATATGTACAAAGAAATTTATAGTCTTTTATATTTAAATTTCATTCAGAAAAATATAATTTTTCAAAGCAAAAATTTATCATTTGAACAAAGAATACAATATTCAAAGTCAAGTCCCATAACAATATTTTATAAGAATTGATATCGCAAAAATCAAGAATTTGTGATATAATTCATCACATTATTCTGATGTGTGTGAGTGTGTGAAAAATAATATATAAAGAACGTAACAAGTCATACAAACTATATCTACATCAATAATACCATAATAACACAAATAAGGAATCTAAATCCGTCAGAGAACCATAAAGTTAATCCTAAAGATATGACTAATTCACCCTTCTAAATCTAACTTAGGAAATATAAGTAAGACATTCTAGATAGAATTATTCCTAATATTGAGGACAAAGTCAATTTTACCCTTTAGCAATCTAGGGACGAAGTTAAAGAATGGATCTCTAATCTGGAAAACAAATCTAACTAAGCTTCATAACATTTGATATTGATAACTACTACAACTATATTTCCCTTATCCGGATAAATAAAGCTTTAATCCTTGCTAAGAATAACTCCAATACGATTCTGAAATTTAATTAGTGCTGAAGTTACTGGCCTGAAGAGCTTCTTCTTACTTTATTTCTTCCAATTTCCAAAATCTCTGGGTGGTTAGATTATAGAAATGAGACACTTTTCGCTATAAATGCTCGATCTAGGTCATATGATAAAACTATAGCTAAGCTAAACAGTTTCTTTAAAAACTAAGGACAATCTATCACAATAGACTCCGAGAAGAAAACTTCTAATTTCTTAGACACTTATTTAAACATTAACACATCTATTGCCCCTTGACATAAATAAACTCCTCATTATTAATTAAAAAATATAACGATCCGTACTCAATAATAAAATCATTTGTTCCGATAGGATATCAAGGCTATCTGCAAATAGACTGATAGTTGAACAAAGTTCACTACTTTACAAAATCTGAATATATTGAAAGAATTTCTTGGAAATAGAAAAACCTGAACGCAACCATAGCACAAATATTGTAACCCATAATATGGTATTTAGAAGACGTGGACTTAAAAATGATCATAAAAGCAATAATAACAACTAGCGGGATTTGATAATTTAATACATCGTTTTTCCACAAGATGTTTATTCATATGTAATATATTGATGTTGGTATTCTGTAGATGTTCAGCATAAATGGAAATGCTCTGATATTATTGTAGCTCTTTTGTTTAAACTGCAAAAGTATTTATCTAAGCTAGCAGGGACGCCCGGCATAGCCCAGTTGTAAGATACGCTTAAATATGATACTTTTGCAGATTTTGTATATATTATTACAGAGTTAATGTTCTACCAATTTTTATATATCATACAGATGTGATTTCTAAAATAAAAAAATAAATATAATAAATATAAAATTTTAAAATATAAATAATAAAAAAAATAAATATAAAAAAATATGACTTGAGTGCATCAGCTCGACTCGAAACCAAAAACTTATGAAAAAATATATGTATATATGTACAGCTTGATGTATAGCTTGAGTTCCTTCAGCTATAATCGAAACCGAAACCAAAACTTATGAAGAATTCTTGATAAAATTATTTTTAAAAATTGATTACTGGAGTGCCATCAGCTTTCATCAAAACCGAAACCAAAACTTATGAAGAATTTTTGGTAAATTTATTTATTACAAGAAATGGATATATATATATATATATATATATATATATATATATATATATATATATATATATATATATATATATATACTAGAATTTCAGCCCGGCGTTGCCCGAGTGTTTAGAGGTGTATGTTTGTTGAGCAAAAAAAAAAAAAAATATTAGTATGAATGCAGGCTCGAACCAGTATCGTGAAGGAAGAAAAGAACGAAAAAAAAAATTAGCGTCTTTGCTGTTATGACCACCGGCAAACCGGAAGTGACGTAGGTTTAAACAATCGAAAAGAGGGGTTGACTTTCCAAAATATCAACGAAAAAAGCGACCCCTCCCTATAGAAAAGTTCCCAGTTGAGAGTGAAGAAATTAATGTTTTTAACCAATTTTTCCATATTTGTCGTGTGAAGAGTCGAGCTTAAAAACGATACTGATCTTGGTAA
The DNA here is from genome assembly GCF_053919585.1 of Euprymna scolopes. NCBI lineage: Eukaryota > Metazoa > Mollusca > Cephalopoda > Sepiida > Sepiolidae > Euprymna > Euprymna scolopes. The sequence continues at coordinate 88,866,621 of NC_136494.1, read as the reverse complement.
AATCCGAAAGTTTTAGGCAGACATGCAAACATACGTACATTTATATATTGGTAGCTCAAATTTTCGATCCCAACCGATTAAAAAGCTTACCCTATTTCTAAATGCCCTTATGTAAAATTTCAAATGGTTAGACAAGAAATTGGTTGAGTAATTTGGTAGAGACCGCAGAGGTCAATTTTTGTTCACTTTGACCCCTATTATGACCCCGATAATAATGCCCCCACTGAATATTTGGAGAGAGTTTTTGGCAGACATGGGAAAATAATGCGATAGCCAGCTTGTTCTCCAGATTTAAATCCCATCGAAAATCTGTGGAGCATCTTGAAACAAAATATTATTCCGGAGGAAGGGAGTACAACTCCAAGGATGACCTCTGGAATGCTATTCTTACTGCTGCCAAAGACATTTCATCAAATAAAATCGAAAGTTTGACACTTTCAATGAACCAAAGGCTTTTTGCTCTTGAAGATATTCATTGTACTATGAAACCATATTGAAGTTGTTTGTTCTTTATTATTGTTGTTCTCAATTTAAAAATTCTTTAAATAATCGATGTTTCGATGATCTTTTAGCACTTCACAATATTTTAGCATTGGTTTGCATATAAAGTTGGCACGCTGAAAAAAATGCAAATCACCAAAATGGCTGCCAATTGCTGCGCAGATTAGCTTAAAATTTTAGATCTGCGCTTGTGTTAGTGTTGCCATATGACGTGCTAAAGTTCACAAATTTTCATTAAAAACTATCGGAGTTAGAACAAAAATATCGATTGGCATATAATTCTGGCACGGGGTTTATATATATATATATATATATATATATATATATATATATATATATATGTGTGTGTGTGTGTGTGTGTGTGTGTGTGCGTAAAAAATAATATATGCACAATATATGCTTATATATATTGGTGTGACGTTTCTTATCAGTTGGCCTATAGGAATACAGAATGTTTTTAAGTAGAATTTTCGATCGCTACCTACGATATTCAGTGGGATATATATATACAATAATATAACTTGGCATAGACATATTTACACACACACACACATATATATATATATATATATATATATATATAGAGAGAGAGAGAGAGAGAGAGAGTGTGTGTGAGAGAGTGTGAGAGAGAGAGAAAGAGAGGATTAAAAAAATATATAAGTATTCTTTAAATGGAGAGTTTTCAGTATAATAAAATTCTCGACATGCAGGTGGAGCTTAGATACAAGAGGAAAATATATTGGTAATAGAAAAATATATATTGTTATATGTAGATTTATTAATTAATTTTAAACAAGGAAACACATTAGGCTCTTTATACTAGGAATTTCGAAGCTTAATGCTTCTCATCAGAAAAGGAAGGGAGCTGCTAAGTAAAGATCCGATGTATAGCAATAGGCATATTGGTGCATTTTTTATAGGGTATATACAATGAAGGGTTGTCTTGAGGATTACAGGATAATTATGATATCTTAAACTTATTAGAAGGGGACTTTAGTATATAGCATGCGAGGCGAGTACTCTTCCACTTGATATATATATATATATATATATATATATATATATATATATATATATGTGTGTGTGTGTGTGTGTGTGTGTGAGAGAGAGAGAGAGTTTATATAATATATTTCTATATATCTATAAAAGTGAGAATGTGTGTGTACATAAGGACACTTCTCAACCTATATACTCAGCGAATTTTTGATTAACAGACCTGAAATTTGGTATATAGGTATACAGACACGTGGAAGACTTTTTAATCGATTTTCCTCCGGAGAAAAAGGCTGCTAAGGGGGTCAAAATTGAAAAATTGGTACGTGTGAGATCGTGAAACATGACAGCTTCCTTATGTTAAGAATACGTAGGTTTGAAAACACATTTTTATGATCGTCAAGCTGGGTTCATATTTATCGTACTTGACACTGTCTTTAGGTTTTGGTTTTGATCTCAGCTGGAGTATTTTTTTGCTTACAAGAAGTGAACTGTTAAGTAAAAACATAATACTCGCATGCACGTGTCTCAGCTTCTTTCCATTTTTTTACTTCATTTCTTTTAAGGAATTTAACGTTACGCTTAATAGCTACGGTATTCTTGTTTATAATAATAATTCTGCATAAATTAAAATATAATATTTATGCATATTTTACGATCGGGCAACATCAGGCGACCTGCTAGTATATAAATGTTTTTATATATATTATGTTTATATTTTCATGTATGTTGTGTTTGTTTATATATATATATATATATATATATATATATATATATATATATATATATATATATATATATATATATATATATATATACATTAGAGTATAGGTAAATCCAGTGCTGAACCTAGATCAGTTGCCTCTGGCCTCGTATCATGTGTTTGAGATTTTCTTGCAATTTACATGTGCCATAGTTCAAATTGCTGAGGGCATCAGCAACCCTGAGACGTACTTTGATTATATATATATATATATATATATATATATATATATATAATTAATGTTTTACTATAATAATTAAAGAGAGAGAGAGAGAGAGAGAGAGAGAGAGAATGAAAAGAAAGAGATAAACAAAGAAGGATATGGGCAAGCAGTAACACAAATATTCACACAGTTGCCATAGATAGATAGATAGATAGATAGATAGATAGATAGATAGATAGACAGGTAGACAGATAGATAGATAGATAGGTATGAAGTAGCAAATAGAACTAAATATACATTCAGTTCATGTAGGTAATTAGTTTAGTTCCTGTACACTCGCCTAATAAGTTTTGATCGATAGATATACAGCGATGTAGGCTAAGCGAGTATTGATCTGTTTACAAAAGTGCGAAATGAAATCATTAACTTTTCTATTGTCTGCCAAATTACCTTTTGGATTGATTTGTTGTGACTTCTATACGTCACCATTTATTTGTTACTGGCAGCATCTCACATCAGTTTTTTTTGTTTTCATACGGTAGATATATGGTGAACAAGTTAGTTTCAAAATTAAAAATCTACTTGTGTAACTTTGATAAATTACATGTGTGGCAGGTCGTACAGATCTGTAAAAAAATACTACTTTGGATGAGACTATGATACCGAGAAATTTTATAAATAGGATTTAAATTTTACTATCAGGGGGATCCAACGTTGTTCAGGATTAAATGATGATCAACGAATTTTTCGCACTCCCATATTTTTATTGTCATCGGAATCAGTGAAATAGCCCATTTCTTAATCAAATCGATTGATTGCTTGTTATAATTGAGTGGTGCACAAGGCGGAAGCTCCACATGTTTCCCCGCAGTGACTTCTTAGTCTACTTTCTATTGTAGAGAATCTACTGTTGATTTTATAAAATTATATATATATATATATATATATATATATATATATATATATATATATATTATATTATATCATATTATATTTTATATATATATATATATATATATATATATATATATATATATATATATAACTGCTTGAATTTAAGTTTACAATGCAAAAATCAAGTATCATTTCGAACGCACTCCTATCATAACAAAGAACATACTGTTAATTTCATATGTCGGGTCTTTCGACTTGTGTGGTAATAAAACTTCTCAAATGCACTTGTCATGTTAGGCTATGGAAAGAGTTAACTTTGGTCAAAATCGCATGTTCCTCCTTTCATCAGATTATTTTGATTATCGATATTTATTGAAGACATTCCGATACAAAATCTATCTAAGAACACTGCTAGGCACATGCTATGTGCCTAGCAGTGTGAAATATCATAAAAATTGGCCCAGCGGTTTTCGAGTCCATAGGAAACGAACTCGCACACACATACACATAGACAACGTTTTTTTTAAATATATAAGTAGAAATATATATATATATATATATGTATATATATATATATATATATATATATAGTACGCATAAGCCTGAAGAGTCCTAGAGTGAATGAAACGCGGAATATTCAGTGTAGCTTAATCGCCATATATATATATTATAAATTACTAACTAGCTTTACCTACGTATTGAGCACTCTTGAAGTAAATACTTAAAGTTTACGCATAAATCTATACTTTCGTATATTAATTTATGTGAGTAAATTAAGTATATATATATATATATATATATATATATATATATATATATATATATATATATATATATATATATATATTTCTTTTCAAGGCTACCCCAATACTACATTAACATATCTGGAACCTAATATCCCAAATAACAATACTACTAATATTAAGAAGAAAAAGAATAGAACCCGCAAAGTCCTCTGGTTCAACCCTCCTTACAATAATATGGTAAAATCTAAACTAGGCAAAAAAATTTTCATGTTAATTAAAAAACACTTCCCCCCAATAATATTTTTCATAGAATCTTTAATAACAACACTATCAAATTAAGTTACAGTTGCACCAATAACCTTGAAAATATAATTAAAAAACACAACAACAAAATACTAAATAACAACAACAATAAAAATAACAATCAAAGCAAATGTAACTGCATTATTAAATCCAGATGCCCACTCCAGCAAAACTGCCTCACAACAAACGTAGTATATAAAGCAACTATTACTCCCAGAGAAGATCCTAATAATAAAAAAATTCTATATAGGCATCTCAAGTACTCCCTTTAAGGAAAGATTCAGGGTCCACAAATGCTCCATAAACAACCCTAATCACCCAAACAAAACTTCCCTCACCAACCACTACCTACAGCTATCCAGAAGCCAACTCACCCCAACTATCACCTGGGAAATCCTAAAAAAAACCAGCACTTGCAAATCAATTAACTCCCCATGTCATCTTTGTTTATATGAAGAATTATTTATCACAAATTTTAAAGATAAGGATAAACTTTTAAATAAAAAACACGAAACATCAACAAATTGCAAACACTACAAACAATATCTCCTTAGTAATTTTACTCCATTCCAAATATAAAAACTAACATAAAAGAAATACCCTACCCACTACCTCCTGGATACAACCAATAACCTTTACCTACTACTTTCCTACTTAATTATCTACCCTCACCTCTAACGCCCATTAATCTAGTTACATACATCTAATAACCTCACCAATTAATATTATCCGACTCATTAACCAATAATTCTATTTTTCCCATCTTTACTATCATCAATTATCATCCTAAAACCGCCTAACTATATATATTATCACCTCCCCCCCTTCCCTCTTTTTTCTCTTCTTCTCTCAACATATATTATCCTTAATAACAACATCTACAAAATGTAAATACCGCATTAATTGCACTCCCCCCCGGTCTATGTCGCCCCCCATCCTTAACTAATAATCCCCATCTTTACTATCATCAACAATAATCCTCAATCCGCCCACCTATCCATATTATCCGAACTTGCCCCACTTCTCTTTTTTTTCCTTAATGACAACGTCTACAATATGTAAATAATGCATTAACTGCACTTCCCCCCCTCCCCCCGTCTATATCGACCCCCCTACTTCGCACCCTCTTACTACCATCAATAATCAACTTTAATCCGCATTAAATATATTCCCCCCTCCTCCTCTCTCCCCCCAGGTATATGTCGACCCCCCTTCCTTTATACCTTCCCCCCCAGCATCCGCATCCATCTCGAACTATATAATTATATGTTTTAATTTCAAGAAGATATCAATAGAATCTCCAAAAAATCAAAAATCCGGCGTCAATCACGTTTCCATGGTGACAATAGTTACTAACTGCCACAGTAGCTACTGATCACTTACTCCCACTCCGTCTTACACAACAACAGATACCATGACGGTAAAAACCTCTACTCTCACCACTCCCCCTAAGTATTTTCAAAATTTAACGGCTACTTTCCTTTCTTTCTTTTTTCTTTCTTCAAAAAGTACCTAATAGAAGCTCGGTAGCGTCTCTTCACAACTGAAATTCTAATATAAAACCTCCTCACTCTACCACACGACCTCCCCCTCTATTTAATAACCCCCCCCCCCCCCCAATAACTTTATATCCATTTCTGTAAGTTTAAATTTCAGTCCACCTATAAATTCCGATGAAATTGGTACTCTACCTCATCTCTTGGGGTGAAAGTCCAATGGAAACAACAATGTAAATTTATTATGGGCTCAATAAAAAATTAAAAAATTATATATATATATATATATATATATATATATATATATATATATATATATATATATATATATATATATATGAGAGAGAGAGAGACAGAGAGAGATCCATGTCAAATTTATTAAGCAAAGCTACGGAAATATTCCCGAATCTCTAAGTTTATTCGTAACAAGGTATGAGAACATAACCTGATCGACACTTCTATCCACTGCATCACAAAAGAATGTACCTAGTTTGGGATTTCAGCCATAATTATATCTTAAGAATAAAAACATATGCAAAAATATTCTCTTCAGATTCCCTTCAAAATACTCAAACTCTTCTTCTCCACACCCTAACAAAACAGTGGTAATGCCATTCATGGAAATGAGTTACACTGGGAAATTCTCCATTGAATAAATTATGATAATAAGAATAATTGTTTTGATAGAAATATAAATGAGGGAAGATGATCTTAAATGAATAATGGATAACAATCTTTTTTCCATCAACTGAATTATGTAAATGAGGATATAATTGTTATTTGATAGTGTTTCTATGACTAGAATGGGTGTTGCATATGCATGTATGGCTCAATGGTTAACAATGTAGGAAATTAGTGTGAAATCTCATTAGAAAAGTAGACATAAACATAAAAATGGACCATACGTAGCAAATGATATCAGCCATATTTGTATTATTTGGAATCTTCAGTAGGTCAACACTGATGAGATTCTAACAATGGTATGGGACAAGTGACTACGGATACTTCACTGAAAGAGTGCTCTTGCATACGAATTGGCAATATAATGATGTTGCCCTTCTGTGTAAAAACTACCTACTTTGTGATGGGATTTGATATATATTGGCAGGAAGAAATTCTGGCGATGGAATCACCATTATCCCCAGTATTGGCCAAAGCATACATGGAATACTTTAAGGAAATGTCGTTAGTATCAACACTACTAAAGCCAACAATGTGGATGCGATATGTAGATGACACATTCATACTATGGTTTCATCATGAAGATGTTCAAGCATTACTAGACCATGTAAGCTCTATCTATCCACCTATATAGTTCACGATGGAAAAAGAACATAATAACAAATTATCATTCCCAGATGTGTTCATAACTTGCATTAGTTAAGGTTTATGTCATCTGTATACTGAAAAGGACAGTACTTAAATTTCAACTCCCATCATCTATATAATGTAAAGAAAGGAATTGTTCATTGCTTACAACACCCAGCAAAAGCAATATGTAATAACAGCAATGTATATCCAAAGGAGATGTACAGTTTAAGAGAAACCGTCCACCGAAACAACTATCCAGAGCATGACATCAGCTCCAAGAAATCTGGACCAGACACCAAAGCACACCATTCGGAAACTCACCACAGTTTGTATACTATGCAGGAAAGGCTTGTTGAAAAAACTTCATAGAATATGTAATCCATATGATACAGGACAATATTCAGAAGCGATTCAACTTTCCGGAAACAGCCTGTGTGAGTCAAGCCCCCTACAGCAAAAAAAAAAACATGCCTAAGAACTGTGTATATAGTATCCAATGTAAATGTGAAAACGTATACAAATGTGACACATGTCGTCCACAAAAAAGTATGGTAGAAAAACATCAAAAAGCCGTAATATATGGAGAGATTGAATATTAGGTATGACCGAGCATATCTGAAGGGAAAAGGGAAGCCATCTACTACTAAAACGGTGGAGAGTAAGACGACAAAAAGCAGAACATATGCTGAGCGACAATCAATTGCTAAGTAGACCTAGTATAGAATAAAACACAACATGGGAACCGTTAATTATAAATAATAGATAATATATTTACAGTAATTCGTGAACAATAAAAAATAATATATATTTGAGTGACTCTCCCATCAGGTTAAACATATGAGGTTCTGCCACAAGTTGCTTGGAAGTCCACACATGATGTGTTCATAGTGGTGAAGGCTTTGTATAGAACCAACCACGTTTTTGGAGTTACTGCTAACCTTTGTCGGTACAGATGACTGCCACAGTGCACAGTATACAGTGGACCACAGAGTTTTACATTAGAGTTTCCTTCTCCTAGATGCATGTTTAATGAGGACGGGGGTGCATCTCTCCCAGTGAATTAATGTGCACCAGATACCTACTTGGGAATTTCTACGACTTGGCACTGTATACATAGTGGCTAACTTTCCCAAATGGTTACCCATCTGGTACTGGCTAGGCTCAACATTGCTTAACTTTGGTGGGCTGGGGAGAACTGGTGTGTCAACGTGATTGTTCCTTGCATAATAATAATAATTTTATATATATATATATATATATATATATATATATATATATATATATATATATATATATATATATATTAGCTATTCAGCCCAGCGTTGCCCGGGTGTTTGGAGGTGTATGTTGAGCAAAAAAAAAAAAAAAAAAGCGGTCAATCTTTAAAATCTGACCCCTATTATGACCTCTTAACATTTATTGTTTTTGACTCCAATCAATTTATTAAGTTAGATCCATGTCCAAGGAACCTATATCTAAAATGTCAAGAGTTTAGACCCAAATTTAACAGAGGAGTTCAGTAGAGTTCTCAAAGGTCAAATCGTTGAACTTTGACCCCTTAACAGCCAAATTTCTGGCCGAAAACTGATCACAAAGATTTTTCCCAAATCTCTGTACCTTGTATATCAAATTCCGAGTCTGTAGACTTAAAATTAACAGAGTTATTGCATAGGAAAATGTACACAGACACACAGACAGACACATTCACTTTTATAGATACTAGCATTTCAGCCCGGCGTTGCTCGGGTGTTTGGATGTGTATGTTGAGCAAAAAAAAAAAGTGGTAGTAGGAAGGCAGGCTCGAACCTGTACCGCAAAGGAGGAAAAGAACGGTGTAAAACCTAATGTTTATGCTGTTACGACCACCGCCATACCGGAAGCGACAATTTTTAAAATTAAGGCTAGACAATCTAAAGGAGAGGATAACTTTCAAAAGTATCGGCGAAAAAAGTGACCCCCCCTGTAGAAAAGTGCCTTGTTGAAGGGGAAGATATTAATGTTTTTAGCCAATTTTTCGATATTTGTCGTATGAAAGGTCGATCTTTAAAACGATATGGATCTTGGTAAAATCCGTCGCCTATATTAAAAGTTTAAGACAGATATACAAACAGACATAAAAACATGCATATATTTATATATTGGTAACTAAAAATTTTCGACACAAACCGATGAAAAAGCTTGCCCTATCTCTGAATACCCTTTATGTAAAATTTCAAATATTTAGACCAGAAATTGTCTGAGTAATGTGGAAGAGACCGCAGAGGTCAATTTATTTTTACTTTGACCCCTATTATGACCCCTTAAAATTTATTGTTTTGGGCTCAATTCACATTATTAAGTTACATCCCATGTCCAAGGAACCTATATCTAAAATTTCAAGTGCATAGACCCTAAATTGTTGGAGGAGTTTGGTAGAGTTCTCAAAGGTCAAATCGTTGAACTTTGACCCCTTTCATCGCCAAATTACTGGCCAAAAACAGATCACATTGATTTTCCCAAATTTCAGTACCTTGTATATCAAATTTCGAGTCTGTAGACTAAAAATTGACAGAGTTATTTCGTAGGGAAATGTACACAGACACACACACAGACACGTTCACTTGTATTTATATATATATATATATATATATATATATATATATATATATATATATATATATATATACATTCACACATAAAAGTGACACGAGAGACATGTGCAATGTGCGCCTCTTGCGTAAGTGCTGACTGTGAAATTGATCACAAGTTGGTACGTGGAAAATTTAAGCTCTGCATTCATAGAAAGATTCAAATGGCAAGGGTTAGGGTTCCAAACGTGTTGATGTCTCCAAACAAAGAGATCCTGCATTTCGTATGGTTTGGGAGGAAAAACTAAGCACAGTTAAGTTTGATGACACCTGGGAAACTTTTAAAGATCAGGTATATACTTCTGGAGTGGAGATATATGGTCTGAAGGAGTCTGTACACAAAGACTGGTTTGATGATAATGATAAAGAGATAAAGGTTCTCTTGGAGTATAAAAAGGTCCTTCATGAAAAACTTTTGAATGACAATCTCAGAAACAGAACAGTCGTAGAAAGAAAATACAAGGAGCATAAGGCAGTTCAACAGAGAGAGAGAGAGAGAGAGAGAGAGAGAGAGAGAGAGAGAGAGAGAGAGAGAGAGAGAGAGAGCTTAGGAGAATGAAGAATATGTGGTGTTCCAATATATCTGCAGAGGTTCAATCTGCTTACGACCGGAAAGACACCAAAGACCTATATAATCTTGTTAAGCAGGTTTTTGGCCCAAAGCTTGCTCCTTTTGTACCTTTACTGTCCAAAGATAGGTCAACTCTCATCTAAGATCCAGACAAAATCAGAGAGCGATGGATGGAGCACTTTGCTGATTTGTTTTTCAACTGTTGATGAAAATGTCATTGGTGGCTCGCCTCAGATTGACATTCTTCATCACATGGATAAGTTACCCTCACTCGTTGAGGTTGTCTCTACTATGGGGAAGATAAAGGCTGGGAAAGCACCGGTCTGCATTCCCATTGAGCTGCTTTAATATGGAGGGATGCATGTAGCCAATGCATTACACACGTTGATCAAAAAGTATTGGCTGGGATCATCAGTACCACAGGATTGGATAACTGGCCTATTCGTCTCTCTCTGTAAGGGGAAAAGATCAAAATCGGACTACAGTCACCACTGAAGGATAATGATTCTTGAATCAGCAGGGAAGGTGCTGGTGAGAGTCTTGTTGGATAGGCTATTCGAAAACATCTGTCTGTTAACCATTCCTGAGTCACAATACAGTTTCCCTGAGGATAAAGGCACTAGAGATCTGATATTTACTGCAAGGCAGCTACAGGAAAAGTGTATTGAACAACAGATGCCACTTTATCAAGTATGCATGGACCTCATAAAGGCGTTTGGTACCGTAAACAGACCGTACTTGTGGGTAATTCTTGGGAAGATTGGATGTCCTCCTACCTTTGTCAGGATGTTTCAAGAACTCCACAGAAATATGAAGACTCGTGTTGCATTCAACGGGCAACTATCTGGAGAATTTGCTGTTGACAACTGTGTGAAACAGGGGGATATTTCAGCTCTTACTCTATTCTCAATTTACTTCACAGTGTTTCTTGCATACACATTTAAAGATTGCGATAAAGGTGTCTTTCTCTGCTTTAGGACTACTGGCAAAGTATTTAATCTAAGAAGCTTTTATGACAGGTCACAAACATTTGAAGGTCTTGTTAGGGAACTACTCTATGCTGATGATGCTGATTTTGTGTCTCATTCGGAGTGTGATATGCAAAATATAGTGAATTATTTTTCAGCAACATGTGACACCTTTGACTTAACTATCAGCATTAAGAAGACGAAAGTGATGTTCACCCTTGCACCTGGCGCTCCGTACATTGAACCAAATATCTATGTGGGGGAAAATAGATTGGATGTTGTGAACACATTTATGTACTTAGATAGCACTATCTCCAGAGATGGCACTCTGGATGCAGAGATACACAGCATTTGGAACACTAGAAAAGCGGTTGTGGTATGATCGTGACATCTCTGTCAAAACCAAGATCAGTGTTTATTCGACCTGTGTACTTTTGTTTTGCATTACTCATCTGAATGTATGACAACACAATGTCGGCACTTGAAGCAACTCGAGAGATTCCATCAGAAATGCCTCAAATGAGTTCTAAATATGAAATGGCAGTCACTGACACCTGACACAGATATTCTTGTGAAGGTTGAGTGTTTGAGCATCGAAGCAATGGTGATGAGGAACCGGTTGTGCTTGGTAGGTCACGTTGTTCGAATGGAGGATGTGAGGCTGCCTAAGCAGGTGTTTTACGGCGAGTTTAAAACTGGGAAACGCCCTCAACATCGACCAAAGCAGTGCTTCAAGGATTGCAGAAAAGACGATTTTAAAGCTTTTAAGATTCCTATTCAAAACTGGGAAACCCTGGTAGAATGCCGGCCTGAATAGGGAAGCTAGTTGGAGGGGGTTCTGAATTTTTTGCGAGAGAGAAAGAATCAGTCATGCTGAACTCAAGAGAAGTCATTGGAAGGGGAACGTGTCGGTTTTGCACATTGAACTAAATGTGACGCTTATAATCGCATGCTGCTCTAAAATATAAAACACATGCCATGAGCAAAGTGAGCAAAAAAAAAAAAAAACGGAGCCAAAAGTAAAATAAGTTTTAACGCACAAATCTTTCTGCCATATGTGTGGCATAGTGTGCAAGTCTAATGCTGGCCTGAAAAGTCATCCTCGGGCCCACGGACAGGGTTTAGGTGTCACTGAGGATTTACCTGATAACTATGATGAGTTTGGTGGGGAGCATTGGGATGGCTAACGTCTGTAAAGACGTGACAATTAGTATATATATATATATATATATATATATATATATATATATATATATAGTGCAAAATATGGTTGAAAATTGAAAGACTCACGTTTTCTTTTTATAATCTTCGTTTATTTCCTGCATTTTTCCATTACAGCCGTTTCATTAATGAGTCGCCAATTTTACAATTTATGTTTCCGTTAAAATATCCTGTCCCCACCAACTTCTTCAGATGTTTATCCATTAGATTTTTACAACAAATGGTATATTTTTAACATACTGGATATCGTATTCGGGTAAAAAGATTTCCACAGCCATGCTTCCTCACTTCCTCCATCTTTTGGTGTCATAGAAAGATAATTTTCCGTTTTAACCCGTACTTTTGTATTTTTATTTTTTATTTATTAATTATTTATTTTTGTTTTAATTTTTCCTATTTTTCCGATTTGTTTTTTTCCAATAATCATAATTTTATATAATTTTATTCCTATATTTATGCGTGTTTATTTTATATTGTTTATTTTTGCTTAGTGTTTGAATTCGTATTATATTACCCGATGCAGGGGAGGTCACTCTCATGGTATCATTTTTTATCTAGGATTACTTCCCTTGCATTTTTTTTCCTAATCTGCTCTAGTGCATGAAATTAAATATTTTTTTCTGTGCAAACACCCGTGGATTACATCTAGTCTTTTGTTTAATAATTTTTCTTTTGATATTAGCATATGGTAAGATTCTAATATACATAGGTTGCATCTTTTCAATTTGCTAGGTTTATATTTTTCCCCTTTATCAATTATTGACCATCTTAATTTATATTCAGTTTTATTTTTATTTAATTCCTTAATCCATACTGCTAAAGTGGTTGAGTTTTTCTTTGTTTTTTTTCCGGTTGTTTTCGCTATTACTATTAGTTCTGTTTCTATTTTCGTTATAGTAGTGTGGTTGTCACTATTGTTATGATCCTTTCTATCATTGTTTTCATTTTTATTTACATTGCTGTTGTTTTCATTATTTTTTGTGTTCTTTTTTTTCTCAGTTATATTTTTAAACGATGCTCAGTAGATATACTTTAGTTTCATTACTTGTTATCACTTCACATTTGTATACTACGTTTGAAGTTAAACAGTTCCCCCTCATTAGACATTCATTAGGGTCCCGGCAGTTAAATTCTTTTACACTGTTAGATTCATTTTCTGTCCTATCTCTGTTTTTCAAAAATTTGTTTAACTTTGTATTATTTGAGCCAATTATGGTATTTTTTGTTTTTTTTACAAGGAGGTCACCGCTTATCAAGGCCCGGAAGCCACTCAGGGATAAGGGTTATTGCATGTACAGTACGTTGTACGTTAGTGTTGAGATTTCATAAAGTGTCTACTTAAGGGGGCGGTTCATCAGGAATTTGTTTACGTTGGATTTGAAGACATCCAAGTTGTAGTCAGGTGAGAAACAGGCAAACGGAACAGAGTTCCACTGGCTTGTTGTTCTAAGAAAGAAGCCGTGTTCATGGAATCTACGTTTTGATTTAGGCACAGATAGAGAGTGGGAAAGTTTTTGACAGTGGCTTCAGCTAGACGGGTGTTTTTCATAAAAGATTAGCGAGGGAGGACCAGAGATTGGAGCTCAGACGAGCACTTGCCATGGAAATAACGGTAAAACAAAGACAGTCTCACAACGTCTCTTCTGTGGGAGAGCGGTTACACAAAAGAGAAAAGGGCATCCCCCACTAAACCACAAAGTCTATTTTGTACTCTGTCAAGACAGGATAGGCTGTTTTTAGCAGGGCCTGCCCAGATATGGCAGCAGTATTCCATCCTTGGACGTACTTGGCTTTTATATAGATAGAGAATTGCATCAGTAGTGAGATATCTTCTGGAGCGGTAGAAGGATCCCACCATCTTTCCAGCGACCCTGGCAACAGACTTGATGTACGTGTTCCATTTCATATCAGGAGTAAAGGGCAAGCCCAGAAGCTTGTCAAAACATTGAGCTTCTCTTAGGCGAGAGCCATCCATTACAATTGATGCCAGATGGGGATCAGAGCGTTGATGGTGTAAAGATAGGAGCTTGTTTTTAGATGCAGTAAAGGTAACCAGCCACGTCTTCCCCCACTGAACTACACGCTCGAGATCAGAGGAGAGAGAATCAGAGAACTTTGTCATTTACAGCCTTTGATGTGTTGCCGTAGATGGTCGTGTCATCAGCATAGATGTCAACGAATGATTTAAGTATGTGTTTAGGGAGATCATTCATGTAGATCAGTAAGAGAGTTGGGCCTAGGATGGACCCCTGAGGGACTCCAGCATTAATACTGCAGGCCTCTGATTTTTGTCCATCGACCACTACTCTTATGAGCCTATTAGAGAGAAATGATTTAATGATTGAGAAAACATTTCCAGTTATACCGTAGCAGGAAATCTTGTGAAGTAGGCCTTTATGCCATACCTTGTCGAAGGCCTTTTATATGTCAAGTGCAATTGCTCTAGAAAGGAAGCCATTGTCGAGAGATTCGCTAATCCTATGAGATATAACCGTTAGCACATCTGCGGTTGATCTTGCAGAACGGAAACCATATTGCGTGTCACTAAGAAGGTTATTTCTGCTAAGGTGGTTGATTATTTCTCTATGTAGTGTGGATTCCAGCAACTTACTCATGACACACAGAAGACTTATAGGTCTGTACTGAGAGGGAGAGCACTTATCACCTGAATTCTTAAATACAGGGCATACTGATGAAGTTTTCCAGGGTGTTGGAAAGCACTTCTCCTTAAGGCAACGCTTAAACCGTTTTGTAAGTATGAGAGCAAGTTCAGGTTGAAGCTTTTTTAACACTATAATTGGGATTCCGTCAGGGCCAGTTGCTTTACTGAAATCAAGGTTCTTGACTAGCTTGGCGACCTCACGCACAGATATTTATATATTGCCTTGCGTGTTTTGTGTTATAGGAGGAAATATGGGGAGTTGATGGCCTTCGTCGCATAGGGTAGAATTAGCTGCAAAGTTCTTTGCAAATAGTTTGGCCTTGTCTGATGCTGACGAGATGACCTCTGGTCCATTGATAATGGTTGGGATAGAATGCACATTTTTGTTCAGGATCCTATTTCTTATTTGCCAAAACTGGTGGGAACCAAGCCGCTGATCAGCTACTTTTGATTTAACAGACTGAGCATATAGCTCTCTTGCATGTTTTATTACTCTTTTACAGTGGTTGCTGGCGTTCCTGAAAGCAGCTTTAGTCTCAGTGCATCTATTACGTTGGTAGTCATGGAAAAAGTAGTTTCTGTGCACAATGGCAGCAGCACATTCTGGGGAAAACCATGGCTGGCTGTGAGGTTTTTGTTGGAATTTTTTAGATGGTATGAATCAGTCTATGCCTACAATTAACCATTCCGTTAGGTCTGATACTATACAGGACACATCCTTTTTAAACATGGAATGCAGTGGTAGATCAGATATGAATGTACGGAAGCTATCCCAGTCAGCCATAGAGTATCGGTATACAGTACGGTGGAGGGGTACGTCTGGGGACTTATTACATTTCATTTTTATCTTAACTGATACAACAAATTGGTCGGAGGATCCTAGAGGAGAAAAAACAGTGCATGAACATAGCTCAGGGGAGGTTGAGAGAAAAAGGTCTAGAAAGCTTGCAAACTGACCGGTAGTATCTGGCACTCGGGTGGGATCGCAAACAATTTGAGTGAGGTCATAGGCAATGGCAAATCATGACAGAACCTCCCTTCGTCATCTGTCTTATTTGAGTGGGTCACCCATTCCACATTATGGACATTGAAGTCACCACAAATGTGAATGTTAGCTAAGGGATGTGCAGACAGGATGTGGTCTATTTTCTCAAATATACTCTTAAAGATAGTAACTCCGCTGTTGTGGGGGCGATAGAGGGCAAATACAAATGCAGTGGTGTAAGCTAGTGCAACCTGGAAGCACATATCAGGTAAATTAGGGTCTTCTCTGGAGATATCCTTGCCACACGGGAAGCCATCTTTAATGTAGGCACATATTTCATGCCCATGGCGATCTTGGGGGTCAGATTTCGATGTTAAGTTAGAGTATCCGTTAATTATGAATTCATCTAGGGAAGTGGTCGGCCCTATTCCAGTTTCGCTTAGAAAGAATACGTCCGGTTTCGTCTCCTGTAATTGGGTTTCAATCTCTGGAAGGTTGGAACGTAAACCCCTGATGTTGGAGAAGGAGATAAGGTAGTAGGGGTCTACATTGGAAGATGGGGTTCTAGGTTTATTCGAGTTTTTGTTTTTGAGATGCTTCATGTTGAGGTTTTGGGGTTTGAGGAACAGGTCAGCATACTTGGTTTGAGCAAGAATGAGAGGGAATGACAGAGAGAAAAGGATAGGAATTTTTTTTTTGTAGCACATGAAAAGGTAAAGCCATAACAATTACCCACTAGTATGGCATCGAGAGACCCCACCAGAGACTACTGCAAGGTCCAGAATCCATTCACCAAATGGCAATACAGTAGCCCCATTACTTTGCACCTGCTGATAGGACAGCTTCCTTAGTGGTTAATCCAAGGTTCGAGTCCCTGACTACCAGGCGGATAACGTCAGCCCAGATGAAACGTTTACCTCCAACACCCTTACTAGTGACATGGCTACAAGGATAGATATAGAGACAGAAAAATTTCTGACATCTCATACTACTGTTCACAAAGTACTACCGACCTGGTAAGCCGCTTTTTCTTCACCCTTTGTCAGAAAAAGCACTCACTTGAATGAGGACTGAGGGACAAAAAAAGGAGAAGCGAGAGTTACTGGATCTGCCGATAACACATTCACCGCATTATCTACTCTCCATTAAAAAAAAACAAAAAAAAAACGGAATGTGTACGAGGGACATATTAATATCTACTTAGTGCAAGTCCGGTGCTGAATTAGCAATTTAGGATGCTCTTTTGAAGATAATCTCCCCTCCCATATTTATGGGGGATGTTTTTTGGCCTTATCTATCTCGAGTTTTAATCATTCGAGCTTCACGTTAATTCAAATACAATATTTTATTTTTATCAATTTATGAAGTCGGCTTTATTTGGAATTAATTTACATTTTACTTTAGATAATAGTTCGAGGTTTTTAGTTTGGGAGGTTCCTTTTCGTGGATGGCTTTTTTCTCTCGTTTTACATGTAACAGAGCAATATTCGTTTGTAGCATACATGAAAATAAAAAGATTTTAGAACGAAAAGAGCAAGTCGATAGGTAATGTGAGTTGTCGGATTTTAAGTCAACGATGCAATAAGAAAAGAGTTACCGTTAATTAGCACAAAATAGATTTCAGAAAATTAGAGAGACAAACATTTTTTAAACTTAGCTTTGTTACGTTAGCAGACGTTGAGAATGATAGCTTAACAGTGCCTTTATTAATTATCTTACTTATTTTACTATCTTGCGGAATTTTTTTTTTTATAATTTGGTAATGTTTGGTGGAAATCCTACCGATAATTTTTACTCACTAAATTATTCTTATTATGGTTATTTTTTCATACAAAATATGGTTGCAAGTGTGATATTCTCCTCAGCTGCAAACCAGGAATGTTTACAATTCGACTACTACGGTGGTATTTGGCATCTCAAAATCATCTGCGAGAAGAATTTAGTTGTGTTTCATTGCAGATGCTTTAGAGATTTTATGGATCAAATGAAACGATTGAGTCGCCAACCAGGAAGTCATAGATCGCACTAACCAACAAGTAGTATCACCAATAATTAGTAAACGGTTCCTATGATTGCTCGGATATACCCTAAAATTAGACACAGAAATCATTACCAACCAAGTGCTTCAATGGGCACCCAATAAAAAGAAACAGGAGAAAGATCAAAAATAAACTAAAAGTAGACAATCGAGAGAAATTTGATTGCACTGAAAATCAATTAGAGAGATGTTGTGGATCTTGCTTCAGATAAAAAAAACGATTGTTTACTTTGACTGTCTCATGCGCCGCATGACGTGGAAGTTATTAAGTCTATGTAACGTGTAAGGAAATATTATTTAGCTGTTGTACTATAAGAGTCTATGCATTCTGTTATGGTGAGTGTGTTCAATCTAATATGAAAATAAAGTATACAGATTTAACAAACAAGATAATTATGACGAAAAGCAAATAGAACGTGACAAGAAATTCAAACTGTTTTTCAGGTTTGACAAGCAATAAAACATCGTAGTTTGGCAAAAATTTCACTTAAAATGAAAACTAAAAGAATCCCTTTCAGTTGAGAGGATGCAGATTTACCGTTTCCATCTGTGACTGTCTTTTATTGTTTCAATTGAATTTGAAGAATAAAAAAAAATTGCAGACATTTTTATTTAATAATACACTCATATAGATACAAACACACGCAACACACACATGTAGATACAAACACACATACACACGCACATGAACACACAGAGAATAGAACGAAAATAAAATTACATTAAACATTGTGCCATCAAGAAAATAAGAAAATGTAATAAATACTTTAAATAAAAATTCTTTCTTGCATTCTTTTATTTCTATGAAAAGGTTTCTCCATCGGTAAGTTTGAAGTTGCATTTTCGTTTGTCTGGCATGCTTCAGTTTAAAACAGCATCTTGTCGGTCTGTTACATAGAAATTTGAAATAGTATTTAGTCAGTTGATTACACTGAAGTCTGAAATAACATTTTGTCGGTCTGTCATGCCTCAGTTTGAAATAGCATTTTGTCGGTCTGTTATATTAAAATTTGAAATAGACTTTTTGTCGGTCTGTTACTCTGAAATTTGAAATAGCATTTTGTTGGTCTTTTATGTTGAAATTTAAAATAGTATTTTGTCGGTGTGTCATGTTGAAATTTGGAATAGTATTTTGTTGATTTCTCATGTTGTAATTTATAATAGCATTTTGTTGGTCTGTTACACTGGAATTTGTAATAGCATTTTGTCTGTCTGCTATGTTGAAATTCAAAATAGCATTTTCTATGTTTGTGATGTGGAAGTTTTATATAGCATATTGAAAATTGAACTAGCATTTCGTTGGTCTGTTATATTAAAGTCTGAAATAGTATTTTTTCGGTCTGTTATGTTGAGATTTGAAATAGTATTTTGTCAGTCCGTCCATATTGGAATGTGAAATAGCATTTTGTTGGTCCATTCTGTTGAAATATGTAATAGTATTTTCTTGGTCTGTTATGTTAAAATTTGAAATAACATTTTTCAGTCTGTTACATTGAAGTTTGTAATAGCATTTTGTTGGTCTGTCATGTTGATGTTTAAAACAGGAATTTCGTTGATCTATTACGCTAAGGTTTGACATAATATTTTCTTTGGCTTATCATATTAAAGTCTCACATAGCACTGTGGTTTGTCTGTTACACTTTGCAAGCTAATATCCAAAGTTTAACGCGTACATTCTCTCCAAACTGCCTTTTGTCCGTTCTAATCACTTTCTTCTTTTTTGACTAATTAACTTTTCTGCAATTCAAGACTCCCATGCTCTGAAATAATTTATCCATGACGTCGAACACATCACCGTACTAGCACAACGGATCCATCTTTAGGATAACATCTATGTTGGGTAAATGTAGTGTTTTCAGTGGATATTTCGGTTTATTGTCTCGGGTTTGGTCAGATTTCACATTGTAGATTCAATTACTTATAGATCGATAATAACGTTGCAGTCAAGCAATGATTAAATTATTATATGGAAGAGCGATTGAAAAACACTAGTAGTATATATATTCACAGACAAAACATTTAAAGTGCATATATTTCCGAAACAAAGAAATTCTTAGAGATCAAATTTAATTTCGTGCATAATGTCTTTATTGTATGAATGATTGCAAACTTCCAGACTAAAAATTATATAGATCTGTGCACACCTGTCGAACTGAATTGTACAATTATTTTCGCTCAAAAAAAACAAAAAAACAAACAAACTAAATATCATCCCAGTTATATCGTTTTACTTCTGCAGCTGTCATGGAGACGAGTTGAAGAAGGTATTTTGGGCATTTCTGATGTTTTTATTGGTAGATTTATTACGAACATTGAATTCCAATTTTTGTTTTTTAGTAATAATATCGCAATAAAAAGGTAACGTTTGTGATATTCCCAATGAAATACATATTGACTTCTATATTTTATTAAATATGTAATTTGTATTTTGTTGATACACGAATAGTATATCATCTATGTTACCAAAATTTGAGCATTATAAAAGATGAATCAGAAGAATCTGGCTAGTCAATGCCTTCTTATTATATAAGTTAACGGGCAGTATTTACACTCTCTCTTTGTCAATTGTTTCATGCCAGATTATTACTAATAACGCTACTAGTGAAAAAGAGGGTTTCTTATTTGGGTTCATTTGCCTGCATGTAAAGGTTACACATTCTAAACCTGCTCTTAATCAATTAATAATATATTATACACAGCTTTTGTTTACTGACTGATGTAAAATCACAGATTATTGACATGTCACGTTCCAGTCTCAGTCAAGCTGTTGTGTAAGATTCACTAATACTCTTAACAAAAGTTTGAATCCAGCTTTACTCAAAGCTATGAGTGAAATAATAAGGTAGACTGGATTTTAGGGTCTCGTGGGAAAGATACACTACTCTATGAGAAGGAAACTTCCAAATAGAACCTGAAGCCTGTTTTCGTTTGCATGTGTAAAACGTCTATGTATATTTGTGCAAGTTGTGTAAGATGGGCAATTTATTAAGTGGCATAGGCGAAGAATAACTGTGTACACTGCTAACTCGCTTGACCATAATCAAAACGACTTAGCTGTAATAGTATTATAATATGTATTATTAAACTATATAAATTCTTCTGTAACTCATGTTGTTTTAAATATAAAATTAAAACCTAATTATGTGTAGGGAAACGTATGACTTACCTAATTTGCACATGTGCATAATTCAACGGGTCGGTCGTGAAATGAAATGAATGAAGAAGAAAGTAACAAAAATGGCTGCCTTATCTCTTTATATGCCTGCAATGTGACCACCCGATATACAAATGAGATGCTCCTGGTTGGAGATAAAAGTGGTTTGATTTTTTAGAGGGTCGTTCATTTTGAAGTTGGATTTCGAAGAAATAAGTTGAATTAGCAGAAGTACGTTGGGAGTTGAGAGAAGGTGTGTTACGTGTACAGAAGTTGGAAGTTTGGACAAAAGTGTTAACCTTACCCAGGAAATTATTGGTGTGACGGGCGGAAGAAATAAAACTCAAGTTATTGAATTATATTATGTAATTGGTGAACTAATTGCTGTCAGAATTTTAGCTAAGCCACATACAATATAATGCATCAAAAATAGCAATTGTAACACCTCTCATTACCATAATGAACTTGTATTTAAGGAAATTAAGAGCCATCTAGTTAATTAAATAAAATCTAATTCAAGATAAAAAGTTATTGCCTTTATTTTGTTCATGAATCTATCTGCAACTCAAGCAAATCTTCATTTCTGTGTTTCAAAAGGCAGTTAAAATAACACTTAGACACTAAAAAGGTTAAAAAAAATAAATCGAAAACAGTTGGCCAATGTAAAGGAATTACAAAAAACTAAAAACAGAAGCATAGAAGAAATCAAATTATAAAGGCAAGCATGTTATTAATCTGATGCAGAGAAGGTAGGTAAACAATGTTTTATTTGTAGGCTGTGTCAGATTGATGTATGAACAATACAGGATTAATATAAGAGCACTGCTTGATTTGTATATAAATATTGCTGGATAATTATATGGGCAGTGTAGAATTAGTGTATGAGGAATACTGGATTAGGATATAGGTACTGCTGGATTAGTGTATGAGAGTAGTGGATTAGTGTATGGACAGTGCTGGATTATTCTATGGGCATTGACAGATTAGTGTATGGGTTCTACCATATTATTGTATATGCAGTACTGGATTAGTGTATGGGCAGTGCCGGATTTGTTTATGAGCAGTGTTGGATTAGTGTATAGGTATTACCAGATTTGTGTATGGAAGTATTGAATTAGTTTACATGCATTAGCGGATTTATGTATAGACAGTACTGGATTAGTGTATGAATATTGCCAGATTTATGTATGGATAGTGTTGGGTTAGCTTGTGGGCATTGGCAGATACTTGTATGGACAGTGTTTGATTAGTGCATGAACAGTGCTGGATTAGTGTATGGACATTGCCAGATTCATATACAAACAGTGCTGGATTTGTGTATGGGGGGTGCCTTAATCATGCATTAGCAATGCCGGTTGGTTGGTTGGTTGTTTCTGTTTTACGGCATATTAACCCTTTTCGGGTTATTTAATGCCGGATCCAAAGATTTTGAAGAAAAATTTTTTTAATAGAATACATTTGTCGTTTTTACGTCGGTTTCTATTTAACCCATAGTTGGGACCCTAACAGGTACTACCACTCCGGGTGAGAGTGGACCTGGGAGCAATGGTAATTAAAGGGTGGCTCCACACTTCCCAAAGCCCACAAGCTGGGGCCTCACCACTGGATATAGTTTAAGGTCATATCCAGGACGCCCATTGAGGGACTTTTACCCTCTGCAGGGGGGCAGTCGGCGTATTCTAATGCCCCACCGACAGGGCCAAACAATGCCGGATTAGTGTATAGGGAGTGTTGAATTGGATAATTGTGAATATCGCTGATTTCACAGTTCAAGTGCTTTCAAAAATATTAGAACATCCTTCATTACTTGCTGCTGATTAAAAAAAGTTTTGGTGAAGATTTCATTAATATTTCAGCAGGACTGAAAACTGAGATTGCCTCTCACATAGATCCCAAAATACGCCTTACAATTTTATCTTCTGTTAAAAGACACAATTCATTTTTTTTTCTTTTTTGGCATCAGTTTTTCAAAGTGTACAAATCTCAATGTGCATAAATCATTCAGCGATGAAGATATTTTTTGAAGAGAATAAAGATTAAACAGAGAAGTGCCATGAGACAAGGCAGACGAAATCATTTAACATTAATAAGCATTCAGCATGAACTTTTGTTGGCGATTGTTGTTACTGATAAACAAGTTCTCCCATGTGTAATCTAGAAATTATTGCTTATAAGTTTTATGTTATACTAGTTGTACCTGTTGCCCGTTTGGTCACGACCGTTGCAACTATTTATTCTATGTGCATTTCATTCGAAAATTCATAAACTGTGGTAGATTTTTAAAAATATTGTTCTTGCATACCTAAGAATAGTTTCTCTTTACTTCTTCGTAATCGTTAGTTAGTATTACTAGTATTATTCAAGATCAGTGATTATATATATACTATCTTTAGTTAATATTATTAGTATTATTCATGATCAGCAGTTCTACATTATCGTTAGTTATTATTATTAATATTATTCAGGATCAGTGATTCTATATTATTTTTAGTTTGTATTATTATGTAAGTTAAAGTGAAAGTTTATTTAATTTCTGTCCTCCCTGTATGGACTTGATTGTATCACATCGGTTAAACAACCAACCAATCACATAGAAGTGTTTCAAAATCACATAATGCATTTCATTACGAGCCATTGCCTGATCAAAAAAAGTATCTACTCTCTGTCAAACTACTTCCTTTCTCCCTCTATTTGATAAAATCAAAACTAAAACCCTTAAAATATTTGGCAAACGATCAACCACTGGCCTATCAAATTTATGCTTTGAGAGTATGTTAGAAGGCAAAAGAAGCAGAGGAAAGAAAAGAAGGTGGAAAGAAAATGTTTTTGTTTGGACATCTTTCAACACTTGCGCGTTCATCAACCAACTTGCCCTGGATCAGAAGGAATGGTGAAAAATCAGTCATGTGGGTTCACAATCCACGACAAGATGCAACTCATGATGATTATTAATATTATTCATAATCAATGGTTCTATGTTATCTCAAGTTAGTACTAACTAGGTGACGCCCGGCCTTGCCTGGGCATAAAATACGCTTAAATATGATATTTAAACTTGTCCAGATTTCGTATATATTATTATAGAGTTGTGATTTCAAAAGTAAAAGTTTCTTTGCCTATTAGCGAGGTACAGAGGTGCAATTATAGTGACTCGACAGAAACACCCAGTGGTCGATCTTGTTTCCTGACTAGGGTAATGAACGCCATTCCCTACTCCCGCCGCATCCCATCCCCTAAAACTGGGCACATTGGGGGTGCTTAAGTACCATTTATGATAATGCAGGTGGATTATGTTGATTTTGTCTGAGAAAAGGACATCCCACACTAGATTCTGAAATTAAATGTGTACTCTGTTAAGACAGGAAAGACTGCTCTGGGCGTTACCTTCCCCAAATGTTGCAATAGTATCCATTTTAGGCCATATGTGTCTCTTCTACTGGTAGAGGATTTTATCAGGACACATATATAACATAATTCAGAAAGTATGCCATCGATTTTCCAAACACAATGTATTTATACAGAGAATTATTTTATCATTATGCTATTTCAAACTTAAACATGAATAACCAAACAAGCCTTTTAGATGTTGCATTATGGTTTGTTATTTACTGGTACGAAAATGTGGAAGGGTTTGCAGCAAAAATGAATGAGAAAAACAACAACGTATTTTTATAGCTTAAAATTTATTGTAGTAGAACGTCGACATTTTCGTAATACACAACTAACATAGAGATGTAGTCAATTCTCATTCCCGTCCGCTCATATAATCTGTTGGTGAGAGGTCTGATGAATATAATAGATGATGTATAATTTCCCAATTAAGTTAGAATATTTTGTCCAGGGGCAGTTTTGATACATGGAGTAGTGCATTGTCTGGAAGGAAGGAAACCTTCTTCATGTTTTCTAAATGTCGGTTTCCAGTTTAACACCATACGTGTAAGCAGTTATCCTTTCTTCTATGTTTAATAACTCGTAATGAATTATGAAACGTCTACCAAACACTGAGTAAAAGTTTTTGTGAATGATTTTGTTGCACGCATTATGTTTCATTCTTTACTAGTTCTAACAAGCGAAAGATGTTTTTACAGCTAATAAATTTCGCTAGTAGAATGCTTTGCCTACCATTTGTAAACCGAAATAGCTTGAAAACTGCTGGGTCTGTCAGCCTCACTTTCTTTCTCACTTTGAGCCGGAACTTTCTTTAGGAAGGGACTGTTCTTTCCTCCCATCGTTTTCTCTGCTTAAGCAAAAGCAAAGTCGCCTATCCGTCCGAGTTCGGTCTTTTATGTCTCTGAAATCTCGGAATTCTGGTGGTTAGTCTCGCCCTCTTTCCCATAAAACCAACCACGCTTACTGCTTCTTCTTCTTCTTCTTCTTCTTCTTCTTCTTCTTCTTCTTCTTCTTCTTCTTCTTCTTCTTCTTCTCCCAACCCCTGTGTGTTGACAGCAAACAGAACAGACTTTCTGTCTTTTGGAGCTGAGTACATTAGAAGAATTACTACTACACATTCTCTTAGTAAACTTAGCTTTACAGATCAAACCCCCAGGCAACTGCTGTTGGGAGCAAAAGGTATAACATCAGCTAATTTTAACTGCAAGTCTTGCTCTCTTTCTCGCTTTCCCCAATCTTTTTCCAGTCAGTGATTTCATTTTGCAGTTGCTTTTCCTTTACATATTCCTCTATCCAATACTTCCAAATACAAAGAGTAAACTATTTATATTTTCATTTTCGTCTCAATCTTGAAATCATACAGACAATTACAGTTGCATTCGAAACGCGATGTGTCCCATATTCTTATCATGTCATTATCTTCTAGGTTATTATGCATATTTACTATCCTTACAATAGCTAAGTGGTTAGCGACAGAGACTAAAAACCTAGGCATGTCAGGTTCAATTCCCGTTCCTTCCACACCGAAACAACTTCATAAATCTTACACCTAACTTTGTGTCTAACCTCCTTGAAGGACTTAAATCGATTGTAACATTTAATGCTGCTAAGAATAAGCTTTTTTCCTATTATAATTACCAGAAATCTTGTCCACCACCGATTTCCATGACTAATAACACTCTTCCTGAGAGCTCTTTGTTCAAACTTCTCGGGTTAACATTTACAGGCAACATGAATTGGAGCAAGTACATTGGAGACATTGGAAAAGCTGCTGTATATAAAGTTGGCTCCCGCTACTGTTCTAGAAAATTACTCACAGCTGCCAGTATACTGTATCTCTACAAAGCCACTATTCACCCATGCATGGAATATTGTTGTCACATCTGGGTTTGTGCATTTACTACTAGTCTCTTTCTCTTAGACGGGGACCCAAAAGAGTCTATAACCTAATAGGCCAAACACTTGAAAAAACTGAAAAGCTTGGAGCACTTCTTCCCCATCAACATGAATATCTCCAACTAACCCGTCAGATAGCAACCTCCCTTCACTTTAGAGATCCCTTTATCCGCTGCGCCATGGATCGTTGCAGATAGATGAATACTATTCTAGTTTGTCATGCCAGAGTAATTTTGTCATACATAAAAATGTTTGAATGCTTGTGCGTTTAGTGACAAAATGCTATTTCAACGTTTAGCATGATACAACGACTGACCGACAGAGCCACTTGGATGCATCTATTCAACCTGAATATTTTGCAATGAGATTTCTATTTCAAACTCAAATGCATAAAGTTCCTTGTGAGGAGGGAATAATGCATATAATAAAGGAACTTGGCAATCAAAACGTTTTTGTCTTTCTATCTATTTTTATGATTTCTGCAAGAACAATTCCAATGCTTATATCCTGAAACCAATCCTTGCACAAAGATATAGACGCTGTGCCCATAAATTATTAAAACCTGGCACTACATCAGATCAATCCGTCTTCTATCTATAGGAAGGTCATTAGAGTTGTGCTTTATTTGTACCAATGTCATGTCATTTAGAGGCTGGGTGGGTGCAAAGAAGAAGCAGACAGTATACATCAGCGGCACCATTTTAAGCTGCATGGAGAAACAATTATTCTGTGAGTCTTCTTCCATTAAGCAAAATTCAAAGACTGGAATCTGCATTAAATTGTCAGGAAAATTTTGAAAGTGGCATATGAGAAAGGGAAGAGAATTAGTGCAAACGGTTCAGCAGACATGCGCAGACATACATATACACATCGATGGCAGTTCAGTCAGATTCAAAGATTATCGTATATTTATTTGCCCCTCGTATTATTCATCCACTGGCATTAGACAAATTGGTACCTTTATATATAATTCGGAATACATACACACACATGTGTGTGTACACCTCTTCCTCCTATATAAAACCAAATGGCACTTCTGTATTTGTCGGTTTATTTTTTTACGCATAAATCTATGGTATAATCATGTTGACACATTGGTTCTAATTAAATCGCCAAAGTTAAAAAACGTCGAGCCCGGCCAGTATCAGATGGGTGACATTTTGGAAATACTAGGCGTTGTATGTAAAAAAATGTCAACATTTATAGCAGCTCCCACATCCCACCGAGCCTCCATTTGTCCTGACCTTGTCCTGCTACTGGACCAGGCTTGTTGGAATGAGAGAGTGTGGCTGGCTCTGTGCAAACTAGCTTTACTTTACACAAACTTCTAGCGTGAGTCATCAATCATCCCTAGAATAATCAGCTGAGGGACAAACTGTTTTTTTTTTGTTATCTATAAATGTAAAGCCATGTATACATCACACTGTAGTATTAGTTTTGAAAATCCCCACCTTATGTTAATTAAATGTTTGTGTATAATTTGTTAGTTATATTTTATTTCTATTTTTGTTTTTATTAAAAATTTGCATATACTCCAAAAGACGTTTTCACTAGTATTTCTTCATTGCTATAATATTTTTGGATATTTATTTTGGTATTTTGTTTTTGATTAACACACAAAAACTCCTTATTTGTTTGTATAAAGAAGTTAAGAATAACACTTTCCATGAATTATTATTTTCGAAAAGGTTTTTTTTCTTAATAATTGATATGTAAACTTAAAATATTTAAATTTATTCAATGGGAAAAAATATCGTTTTCGACCTCTTGCCATTATTTTACTACTGAATAAGCTGATGTTATTTTCTTTATTTTACCTGTTTATATGCTAATTTTTTAAATTTAGTTATTAACATTTCCTAAATTTTAATTCTGTTGATTCTTGTTATCATTATTTACTCACTAGGAGTAGTCAAACAGGCCATTATCAAAGTTTTCTCTTTGAGAACAACTTGCGGCGTTCTCTGGAGTCTGATCCTAAACTTCCCCTGACATACAGAACTCTCCACCTCTTTCGATAACTTGTGCAAATAACTTGTGTATTTTCATAGAAGCCGCTTATCATTGATTCATTTCGAATGCGCCTGTGTCTTACCAAAGAAACAACTGTTGATCTTATGAAATGGTTTGTACATAATCGCTTGAATTAAAGTTAAACGTACAAAAGTCAAATATCATGGTTCAATTGTGATTTAAAAAAAATAATAAATAAAAACATTTATTTCGAACGCACCCCTGTCTTATAAAAGAATCTCCAGTTGATTTTATAGGCTGGACATTTTTGTCTGTGCTGTGATAAAACTTCTAATATGCACTTGTGGTGTTAGATTGTATAAAACTTTTAACTTTGGTCAAAATCGGGCTTCCTTTTTTAAGCAGATATTTTCGATTATGGATTTTTGAAATTTACTGGATACTTTCCGATACAAAACCTACGTGAGAACATTTCCACACAGATGAAGTACATTTGTGTGAAAGTTCATAAAAATCGGCGTAGCCGTTTCCAAGTCGATATTAAACAAACTCACACACAAAGTTCCTTTTATATAAAAATAGAGATATTTAATCTATTACTATTTAGTAATTTCTATTTTTATCCATTATTATTATTATTTCTTCTTTTTCTTCTTTTTCTTCTTTTTCTTCTTCTTCTTATTATTATTATTATTATTATTATTATTATTATTATTATTATTATTTCTTTTCAAATTTCATTATATTCTGTTAAACTTTCCTTTACTTTAATTTAATGTAAGTTTTAAATTGTAAATTTTCATCATTTTATTAAAATAGGTCAAGGTTCTTCAAACAGTTAAATAAGTTTAGTTTGGTTAATGGTGAATTTATCTATTAATTAAATTAAAGAATGAATTGATTTTCATTATTTTTAACATTTTTCCTGCATAAAATTCTTTATTAAAATGTTATTATATTGTATATCAAAGATAATATGTTTGTCATAATATCTTTGTAACAGATTCTAATTAAGTTGTAATTACCTTAGTGTAAAATGCTTTTTACCTCTCGATTTACTGCAAAGCTATTTAATGTCTTGAAAGTCGTCGTGATTCTTTGATTTAGCACTAAACTTGGTGGCATTTGCTGAAGTTGTTGTTAAGCATCCTTCATTCATTTCGTATCAATCCAATGATTACTGTTGGCATCTCCTTCCTCAATATCTTTCTAGTTAAAAATCTTTCTAGAAAGACATTAAGGACCATGTGAAGTAGAAGTATAAAAATATACTTATGGCAAGTAAGTTACTTGGTTTATGATTATGCCTGGGGATAAAACACAAACTTTTCTGTATGGTTTATTTTCCATTACAATAATTTTATAACATTGTGTTTCATTCCCCAGGTAAATCATTAGGCTATTATTTGTGTTATTGCTTTGTTGCTATTGTTGTTGTTGCTGTTGTTGTTGTTGTGTTGGTGTTTAATAAAACTGATCAATGTTTGTTCCAATAAAGCTTTTTTCCTGCATACTTTAGTAACACAAAATACACATTGAAATAAACCATAGTTCTGTAATTTAGGTATGTTTTCTAAAACATCTGTTTTTACTGCTCCAGTAAGCCGTAATGTGTAATTAACTGAAGAAGTTATCAATTTTTCTCTAGTAGACGTATGTGTGTGTAAATATCTAACAAATAAACTCTTAAACTACTGGTCACATAACACTGAAATTCTCAGGAAATAATATTCATGCACCAAGGATGGTTTATAGTGAATACTATCTTTGTTTAAATACATGAATAACGCGTACAGACATCGGCAAATTTACATGTAAAACACATTAACAACTAGCTGACATTTTTGCGCATGCGCACACTTAAAATAGCTTCGGGCTAAAACGCTACATATTTTGATTGTCTTTGTATTGATAAAAAAAATGAAATAATACTTAAATTTCACTCGCAGTTTTGAATTTGTTAATACAAAGAAAAACCTATATATCTTTTTCATTGTTAATTTATCGAATGCATGCCTATATATCGTTTATTATTATTTGATCGATTAGAGAAACGGTTATTAATTACAAAGAAATATTCGGTGTTTTTATAGTGCATCGTGTTACTTTTTAGATAGGATTTCAAAAATAAATTAAAATTTTATGGTATCTTTCTTTTTTATTAAACGCCCAGCTAATGAATTACAAATAAATAAATAATCAAACCTCCCCTTATAATCACCGAAAAAAAATACTAAAAATATTACATAAAAAATAAAATAAAAAGACGCTTTAGCATTTCAACATTTGAACAACGCTCGGCTGAAACCGATGATTGCCGGTGCGATCGATCCATGTTTGACAGGAATTCCCGAGAATCCGGGTCAAATTATGTAAAATTCTTAGGTTTCGAATGCATGTTTTTTTTTTTTTGTTTTTTTTTTTCAGACGTTACATGGCATTTACGAAACCTATATATACCTATATATGTATAAGGAATGAAAAAATACCAGCGGTGGTTGACGTTATGTTTTAAGAAAAATAGAAAAACCGAATGAAATTATTAAAAAATCAACGTTTCGTCCTTATTTCAGAGGACATCTTCAGGATAATTGAAATAAAAATGTAAGAAAAGAAAAAGTCATAGATCGTGCGAAAAAGACAGTTTTTTTAATCCTACCCATGTCGGGAAGTACAAATATGTGTGCGTATGGGAAGGTTGGGTTGTTCGATGTCTATATATACACTTTTAAAAATGCATTAAAATAAATATGTACATTTTTTTTTTCTTCTGCAAAACTACTCATTTTCCTGAAACATTCAAGGAAAAACAGCTAGCCAGGATCCACTCTAATACCTTGCTCTTTGATTATTATTTTCCCTATGCTAGGGGTTAAATGGTAGAAGCCTTTTCTTTGCGTAATAGTATTAGTATTCAATATTAGTGCTGATTCTAAAAGTCTTCTTTTAGCTCTATCTATCACGTATTTAATAATTTTCGCTTGATCTAAATTAAATGAGTGATCGTGTTCTGCACAATGGCAAAAGAGTGCATTTAGGGCGTTACCATTCCTTATATCTCTTCTGTGCTCGTTAAGTCTTAGTTTCAATTTTCGTTGTGTTTCACCTATGTACGCTTGTTGACAGTTGTTACATGGGATGGAATATATGCCGGCATCGGATGTGAGGGTTTTGGGAGAGTGCTTGGTAGTTTTTAATGTCTGTTTTATGGTTGAGGAAGTTGTTTGTATCAGGTGAAAACCAAGTCTATTAAGAGTGTCGTAGATTTTTGTATTTTTGGTGTGGGTGGGAATGAAAAGATGTCTGTTTAATAGTGAGGTATTTGTTTTATTTTTCTGTGTGTTTATATTACAGTGTATTTTCGTAGCTTTTTTCTTTGCGTAAGAAATGAAATAGAATGGATACTGTAGTTTTCTTAAAACATTCGTAATATATTGAAATTCATCATTAAGATATTGGGGACTGCATATTCTAAAGGCACGCAAGAAAAAACCAATAATCATGCCCGTCTTTATTTTATCATTGTGGTGCGAGTAGTAATGAATATAGTCGTTTTTGTGTGTGGTCTTTCTATGTACTTTGAAACTCAGATCGGTTTCTGATCTGATGAGGAGTATGTCTAGAAAAGCTAGGGAGTGGTCTTGTTCGGATTCATGTGTAAATTTTATAGATGGTTCCACTGAATTTAATTTATTTCTAATTTGTTCTATTTGTGTGTTTTTAGGGAGAAAAATAAGAATGTCATCTATATATCTAAAATATGTGGAGTTTTTAGGAAGTCTGTGTTTAAAAGAGTTGGTTTCTAAGAATTCTAAGAATAAGCAGGCTAGTACACCACTAAGGGGGTTACCCATAGGGAGTCCAAATTTCTGTCTGTAGTAAGTATTATTAAATTGAAAGTAGGTTCTATCAGTGATGAGTTTTATGATTTGTATTAGTGTATCTGAGGAAAAAGGTAGGTCGGCTTTAATTTTGATTAAGTGCTTGTGGAGTAGATGAAGGCATTTTTTGATTGGAATATTGGTGTAGAGGGAAATTATGTCTAAACTATGCATGGTTTTATTTTGTATGTCCATATTTTTTATTCTATTTAGGAGGTCACCAGAGTTTTTGATATGTGAAGTGCTGATGGTGCCCATTAGTGGAGTTAAAATTTGGGCAATAGCTCGTGCTAATTTATGGGTGACGCTTCCAATGTTTGATACTATAGGTCTCATAGGGACGTTCTCTTTATGTATTTTTGGGAGGCCGTATAATATCCGATGCCGGTATATATTCCATCCCATGTAACAATTGTCAACAAGCGTACATAGGTGAAACACAACGAAAATTGAAATTAAGACTTAACGAGCACAGAAGAGATATAAGGAATGGTAACGCCCTAAATGCACTCTTTTGCCATTGTGCAGAACACGATCACTCATTTAATTTAGATCAAGCGAAAATTATTAAATACGTGATAGATAGAGCTAAAAGAAGACTTTTAGAATCAGCACTAATATTGAATACTAATACTATTACGCAAAGAAAAGGCTTCTACCATTTAACCCCTAGCATAGGGAAAATAATAATCAAAGAGCAAGGTATCAGGGTGGATCCTGGCTAGCCGTTTTTCCTTGAATGTTTCAGGAAAATGAGTAGTTTTGCAGAAGAAAAAAAAAATGTACATATTTATTTTAATGCATTTTTAAAAGTGTATATATAGACATCGAACAACCCAACCTTCCCATACGCACACATATTTGTCCTTCCCGACATGAGTAGGATTAAAAAACTGTCTTTTTCGCACGATCTATGACTTTTTCTTTTCTTACATTTTTATTTCAATTATCCTGAAGATGTCCTCTGAAATAAGGACGAAACGTTGATTTTTTAATAATTTCATTCGGTTTTTCTATTTTCCTAATACCTATATATATAGTTTATTAATTTATCGATTAGATGAACAACTATTGATACCAAACAGAAACCGTCAAATTTTTCCGAATGTATGCGTTTTTACTATTTTTAGTTTTTCTGATAAAGTTTTCTCACACAGGACATTATGCCAACACAAAATGCAGGTTTATTTCTAAATAAAACATAATATCTAATCAGATAAAATGCCTCATATATTTTATTCGGACTATTCTCATCTTCCCGAAAAGTTGAGTCATAGATAAACTTTTAACAAATATCTTAGTGAACCTGTGTGTGTGTGTGTTTTAATATTTTTTTAATATTATATAAAATATTTTAAATAACATAAGATATTTTCCATTTATCATAAAAATACATGCACTCAGTTATCTTGGACACTTACTTCGCTTACAGTAATTTCCGTGAATATGATTTTCATAACAAAAACAAAACATGCATTCACGTTCGAATCCTCGACTGATGAAAATCCGCCAAAATAGTCAGATTGTCGTCTGCCACATATTTCAATCGTTGCCCGGAAAACTCGTCCCGGGAAAACTCGTCTCCGGAAAACTCGTCTCCGGAAAACTCGTCTCCGGAAAACTCGTCCCCGGAAAACTCGTCCCCTTTCGCTAGGTAGGAAAACTGGTCCCTTATTGAATAAATATCGATTGAAAACACATTTTATGATCATTCTTGAAGGAGATATTATTTTTTTAAAATAGACTATAGCCCCCACCTTATTATTCTTTTAAAATATTTTTACTTGTTTAATGTTTTTTTTTTTTTTTTAAATAAAATCGATTTTCTAAGTGTCCGTTTTCTACCTAACTGGCTAAGTTCTTAGTGGTTTCACTTATATTAAAGCGTTTATTATGTTCATACAAAGTTAATTACATTTTTTTTTTGTTCTTATTTTAACGATGTTTTCTGGAGTCATAAAAACAATAATTAAAAACAAAACCAAAAAATTAAAAAACAGGGAGCGATTCGATTTTTCGTTACTTTTTTGTTTTGGTTTTTTAATTATGATAGTTTTTTTGTTGTTATGTTTTTGTTTTCTCTCATACCAAATGCACTCATGCGTTATTTAAAATTATAATTTTATCAATTATCAACATTTATTGTCGTCCTGTCAAATTTTGTAAAAATTAACTAATAAATTAAAAACGAAATATTTTTTTGGCGCGAGAGATGCCATGTGCTAACAATCTCTCGTTAATTTATTTTTAATTTTTTAAAATTTTTACTTCAAAATTCTAAAATCAATCATTAAGAGAAAAAGTAATCACTAAATAAATTTATTAATCAATTTTCTTGAAAACCCCGCTATCGTTTATCAAGAATCTTTTTAATTTCATTTTTTGTTGGATGTTTTTCTGAGGGAGATATAGTTTTTACCCCCCCCCCTCTCTCTCTCTCTAAATTATATTTTAAAAAATATTAAAATTTATTATTTTCTTTTTAAAACCAAATCTCCCTCAGTTATTTTTTTTAATTTTCTATTTTTTAGCGATTATCAAGACCCCTAAGATGTTATATACCGGACATTATTTCTCATTCTCACGTAACACTCGACATGTTTTTGTTTGTTTTCTGTGTTTTTTTTCTTTACCGAATAAACGATTCCAAATAAATTAAACAACATAGTCGGCGAGGTAGAAAAATCGATATTACCCTTTTATAAACAACAGTAAATAAGTAAATTCGGATTTGTATTACTGTACACATAGATTCGAAAAAGTTGTCAAAAAACAAATATATAACAAATAAATGTTATCAAAGGCAAGATAAATTACTTTTCTACCAAACTGGATATAATTTTCGTGTTTTTATTCAATTTAACATGTTTATTCAGCTCGAAAAGCATACAGTGTTAACCGATGTATTGGAAAATTCAAAATGGCGGCCGACTCCCTCTTTAACACGGTAAGTTCGGGAAAAGGTGTTATAAATAATAAACTAGACAAAATACTATTAAAAAACCACCGAATATATGTCAAGTTATGTCACGGTAACATATATTGAGCACATGTCTAACAGTATTTCGTCTAGTTTATTATTTATTACACCTTTTTCCGAACTTACCGTGTTAAAGAGAGAGTCGGTCGCCATTTTAAATTTTCCAATACATCGGTTAACACTGTATGCTTTTCGAGCTGAATAAACATGTTAAATTGAATAAAAACACGAAAATTATATCCAGTTTGGTAGAAAAGTAATTTATCTTGCCTTTGATAACATTTATTTGTTATATATTTGTTTTTTGACAACTTTTTCGAATCTATGTGTACAGTAATACAAACCCGTAAATTCTTTTTATATTAATATAAAAAAGCGGTCTCGTTTATGAACATAATAACCGCTTTAAAATAAGTGAAACCACTAAGAACTTAGACAGTTAGGTAGAAAACGGACACTTAGAAAATCGATTTTATTTTAAAAAAAAAAACATTAAACAAGTAAAAATATATATTTTTTTTAATATTATGGGGGTTATAGTCTATTTTAAAAAACAATATCTCCTTCAAGAACGATCATAAAATGTGTTTTCAATCGACATTTATTCAATAAGAGACCAGTTTTCCTACGTAGCGAAAGGGGACCAGTTTTCTGGAGACGAGTTTTCCCGGGACGAGTTTTCCCGGGACGAGTTTTCCTAAATTCATTTCAATCAAAACACAGCTACGTGACCATTTCAACACATGAAGGGTTTACACGAAAGCAATTATTCAAGCATAAGCAGAAGTTTTCTTTCTTATTATTTTTTAAACGAAATTAAATAAAATTTGATATTGCTCTAAAAATTATATTTTATTTATAAAGTTAAGTTCACCCCAGTCCCCGCATCGATACAAGTGCCAATCGACATTACTTTCTCTTTAAATTAATACACCTGTTTCCTTGAGATAAGTTTCTGTTCTCCAAAGAATATCCTTAATTTACATAGCTCCTTCCGTTTTCTTTAAATAATTTATCTTTTTTCATTAAACTGTTGAGTGAAAGTGCAAAATTGTTAACAAACCCCCTCCCCTATGTTAAGGATGGCTTTTTAAATAATAACGTTATTATTTAAGCATGGTTCGTACACTGCACAAGTACCAACAATTCCGTCAAGACGGGCGTTTAGGTGGCAAAATAATCTCGAACCCACTATCAAATAAAAGGAACCAAACTCCCTAATCACCGTTATGTTACTATGCCAACAATATATAAATAATGGCATCGTTATTTCAGAAGTTGAGTTTGAAGTAAACAGAAATTCTTTAAAAAAACAAAAAAAACAATACGAAAACAACTTTAAAAGAAAGAATAAACACTTTTTTATTTTAAACAATATAAATATTTTTCCTTTTATTTTAAACAATATAATTTTTTAAAACTTTTTATTTTATCAATATAAATCTTTTTTATTTTAAACAATAGAAACATAACTTTTTGTATTTTTTTTATTTTAACCAATTTAACTAGAAGTTTGGTGCTTATGTATTTTTGGTACTGCGCTATTTTAAAAGTTTTTTTTTCAGGTTAAATTTAAGTTTCACGATATCTTTGTTTTTATTACAGTGTTAGGTGGGAGCAGAGAATACTTACAAAACACTCCCCATGTTAAGAATGGCTTTCGAAACATTAACGTTATTGCAGCACGGTACATAAAATACATAACTACCGAACTTTATAATTTTTAACGGAAAAATTTTACTTGGTTTCCACCTTAGCACTTTCCTTCAAAATGAAAACTTTCAATGGTTTTCTGGTATGCTGAAAACGAATATTCTATATATTAAATACTTTGATTTTCCGCAAATAAGTAGTTTTTCGAACATTAAACAATATAATTTTTATGTTAAAAGTGGTGGCCATAGTTGTGAAAGAGAATACACGTGAAAATTAATAACTTTCAAAATAATTGAAAGAGAATAGACGATAAAATTATTAAAAGTCGCAATAGAATAAGCGTGTTTAATATTAATTTGTATCGTTTATAACTACTCACGTGATTTAATAATAATCACGTGATTCAATTTTGAATTAAAAATAAAGATTTTTACATTGTGTAAAATTATAAAAGTTCTATTTATATTGTTTAAACTTAAACTTAAATGTTTTCATACTTTCAAATGATAAAGAATTCTATTTTTATATTGCTTTAAAAAAATTTTCATAGTTTATGACTATGAATGTTTCTATTAATATTGTTTATTTTTTTATATATTATATTTTTATTTATATTAATATTGTTTATCATTATAAAGTATTCATTGTTTAAAATTATTTTTTTGAATGCTTACATTGTTTTCATGGTAACATAACTGATCAGTTGTAATCTTTTGCAAGTGTTGCCTGGGTTAGAGCATTCTTATCAATGCATTGATTGCGTTATTGATGAAGATCAGGCAGTAGAATTTACTGTAGAATTCTAAATTCAATACAGTCGCCTAGAATGCCACATCATAACCTGATATTGAAGGAAGAAGTCCCAGTTATATTATTAAGAAATATTGACCCACCTAAATTGTGCAGTGGCACACGGTTAGCAATACATTTTTTGAAAACTAATGTTATGGAAGCCATTATAATAACTGGACACTGTTACTTCATTGGATTCCTCTGATTCCTTCTGACATGCCATTTCAGTTCAAGTGTTTACAATTCCTAATAAAAATTAGTTTTGCCATGTCTAGAAATAAAGCTCAAGGACAAAGCCTAAAATTTGTTGAACTTAATCTTCAGACATCTTGCTTTTCTCATGGTCAGTTGTGTGTTGGTTGCGTACGCACTGGAAGTCCAGAAAAACTGTACATTTACACACCTGTTAGAGGTCACACCAAAAATGTTGCTTATGTAGAGGCTCTTCAAAATTAATGCTACTGGTTCATTTAGCAGTTTTCAGATATGCACTGGTGGAAACTGAATTTTAATTATTTCATTAACAGAATAGATTACTAATGCTATCTTTATATATATATATATATATATATATATATATATATATATATATATATATATATATATATAGTACATTAAATAGTTAAAACAAAGAGATTTAATAGTTTTCAGATATGCACTAAAATATAAAATAATTGTAATTATTACATCATATGAGGATTAGAAGATAAAAGATTAAACTATAAAAAAACGATTACGCCTACTGGCGAGATCTCTATAAAATAAAATGCACTACTGCTCCCCCACATTGAGTGTGTGAAAAACGAAACCATTATGAATTTATATTTTGTTTAATCTATATTTATTATAATGTACGGGGACAAAATATTCAAATATATCACATACACCCTGGCAACGCCAGGTACTTCAGCTAGTGTAGAAATAAAGCAACTTAGTTATGCAAGAAATTTATAAACTATATATCACAATTTATAACTATAGGATTGAAATAAAAGTAGAAACTGATAGTAGTTGTAGTCTTATATATATTTATATATTTATAAATATATATTCATGTGAAAGCAAAGAATCTTAACTATTTTCAAAATATTAAATAGTTATGATAGTTAATCGATTTTCTCGTGTGTGTCGCGTTAACTCAGGTGGAAGAGTGATTGTCTTGTATGAAAATTCTATAACTAATTGTTGGCTAGGTTAGCATGTTGGATGGCATCGTCCTAGCGAGTATAAAATTCCTAGTTGTGAGACATCGGCTTGGTTTATAGCTTGGTTGGATGGTTACATTCCTTGTTCGAGATGAAGTAGGTCCATTTCGCTGCGTTTTTCTTGATATGTATTAGTTAATGGACTTTCTTGTGTGTTGCATGTTTGCTCAGGTGGAAGAGTGATCGCCTCGAGCCCAAAAGAGGACGAAACTCGAGTCTTGGACTTCCTGTTTGTTATTTCAAGTTTAATGTAAACAAATATTTGTTGAGCCGTCTTCTGTCTATTTCACCCATTGTTTCCAATCTTCCTGTGGTGGTAATCATTATTTAACTGACAATCTCTCTAACCTTTATCTCCGGGCCTTTAATAAGTGATAAGCCTCTGGTAAAAAGTATTTGTTATTTGCCCGTTAATCTCTTTTATGACAAGGTTGGTTGCCGGGAAGTATGACTTGGTGTGTCCGTGTCATGCGAACATTTCTGAAATAGCTGTTACCTCATTAGCACGGCAACAACCTCTACGTGGGAATAAACGATAAACTCATAAACGATGGGTAAGGAGTTGATACGTCATTGGCTACATCTGCTTGACGAGTTTTCTCATCGAATGTTCTGTCGAATTCTTGGTGTCATTAGGGATCATTAGTGAGAGGGTACATCAGCTGAAAAGTGCACGCTCTATAAACTGAGCAATGGACACATTTTCTTTTCTTTTTTTAAACGTAAATATTATATTATAATTTATTAGGGAGTATTTTATAATAACTTAGGAGTTGACTGAGCTTGGAATCAATCTGACTTCAACGGTCCAACGATACCAACTGATCATATCTTTCCAGCATGATAAGGTAAACAAGAGAGAGAAAGAGAAAAAAAGAGAGAGGGGGAGAGAGAGGGAGAGAGGGAGATAGATACACATTAAAAACAAAGAGACTAAAATGTTATTATTTTATGATTCTTAGTGTCGACCAAGTATGTTTGACCTTTTGCATCCGTCTATCATGTTGCTTTGACACGGCTTAGATTTTATAAACATCTGTCAACCTGATCCGCTCATGTGCGCTGACATTTCAAGACGGAAATAGCACCGACTCGATTTCACTTGTCTCCTTTCGAAGACACGAAGATAAGAGTAGAAGGCTTTTAAATGTGGGGTACGCAAGAGCTCCTCCAGAAACGGCACTTAATCATTGTGCCAAACTTTACTTAATATTTAGAAGTTTGAATTTATATTCACTTGAAAGTTGAAATCCTTCAAAGAAGTCATTCAGTTTATATTGATTCCGTTTTGTTCAGTCTGGTGATTTCTGTCAACTCATTAAATATTTATTGCATACGGCATGGCCGGCTATCCTGAATGGGTATCCATCTTCCGGTAATTTGTCTCAAGTTTAGAAAATTGGGGAAAGCAGCAGGAGACAAACTAGTCGGAACAAATTTGCTACTTCTTGGAACTTTGCCTTGATTAATTATCTTCATCCCGCCATAGAAAATTCTTGAGAGGTAATTACACAATCCGTCGCAGAAGCGGAACTCGGTGCATCTGTCAATCTCGGCAAATCATTATCTCACACAAACATTTAGATATACAAGATAGAGTAAAGAAAAGGAAACGAATCACTTTTGGCTGTATTCTTTGTTTTTCCTTCTCATGTGTTAAGAAAACTATCAAAAATGTGATTTCTTTTTTTTTTTTCATTAGACATTTATAAAAACAGACGGTACTTTTTTTACTTTTTCAAAGAGGACACCACTTATCAAGGCCCGAAGGCCACTCGAGGTTAAGGGTTAATAAGTTTATATTAGTCATCAGAACAACAGAGTCGTAATCGTTAGTAGTGTGGGTTTGGTATGATTTGATTGTTTTAGGGAACGGCTCAACAAGAACTTGTTTACATTGGACTGTTGTTTTTAGGTAAAATTTTCAAGTTAAATTACATTTTTATGGTACATATGTATATATATATCTATATATATATATATAACTATTTCATTTATTCACATAAATTTACTATACGAAGGTATAGATTTATGCGTAAACTTTAAGTATTTACTTCAAAAGTGCTCATATATATATATTAATTCTTAGATGAATATGGAGAAGAGAAAATGTTACGAATGGGTTTATAAATAACGACATTATTATTTCAGTGCGACCCGTATTTTGCATAAGTACCAAATAGGCTTAAAAATTTTGAAAACTATTTTGTTTCCACAAGACGAATACGTATAAATCAATAACCATAATCACGAAAATTTTATTTTTCTGATCACTACCGAACATGATCTATCAGGTAACCATGATGGGGGGGATGGAAGAAGGGATCGGAGGGGGGGTTATGCATTAAACACAAGACCTTCATAATTTGAACGGTATTGGTTCTATTCCTTTTACTAGGCTGACGATTTTCAATATCTCTTCACGGATACCAAAAATAAAAATTTACTAAACAATATCTTAGAGGAAACAGATGACATAAATAGTTCATTGTTATCATGCAAATACATTTTATTGTGATACAAAAAATGTTGCCTATTTTTTTCAATATGCAAGATTTAACACGTAATTTATTCGAAGTTTGTTTGAAGCTGAGATTCAAGATCCGATTGCTTTGATAGCACTCAGATATCTTACCAGTGCAATATCTCTCTTGCCACAAAAGTGAGGGAAATTATATTTCATATTTGTTTAGATTACCGACTATTGAATTCTACTTACACTGAGCAATGCTTGATACTTGTGCACTTTAGATTACCACTGATAATTATTTGTTTTCACTTTCAGAAGATTTCTATGCAAGAAATGGAGAGACAATCCAGCATTTTATTGATTTTCAAAGAAATACATTAAGTTACCAAAATAACACACCAGAAAACATTAATTACTGGATCATTGATAATAATTATATTATCTATATATATAAAAGCCAAACATCTGTGTGTATGTATGTTTGTTTGTAACGCTAAAACTTTTGAAAGACGGAACCAAACTTGACAAATTTGGT
Source organism: Euprymna scolopes (assembly GCF_053919585.1). Classification (NCBI taxonomy): domain Eukaryota; kingdom Metazoa; phylum Mollusca; class Cephalopoda; order Sepiida; family Sepiolidae; genus Euprymna; species Euprymna scolopes. The sequence goes on along the minus strand of NC_136494.1, from coordinate 88,824,446 downwards.
ATCATATCGAAGCCCCATCACCCGGATGACAAATATCGAAATTTCACATCAAACGGACCACTAGAAGTTGGTCAACTGATCAGTTATCTTCGAGGGGGGCCCCCAAAAAACCTGTCATTATCTATATATATAAAAGAAGACAAATGTTTGTTTGTAACGCTAAAACTTGAGATGAAAGATTCCTCTCCCCTAAGAATAAAACATATGTTCAATATCTGCTTTTGTTTTTACATTGTTTATACGGTCCCGAGCAACGCCGGGTAGCCCTGCTAGTTATTAATAATATAATTTAAATGAATATTTTTCCTTTTTTTTAAAACATTACCAGGTTCTTCTTTTTTAAAAAATTTAATATATGGAAAACCAACACTTTTTTTTTTATTAATTAATAGTTCCAAATAAGTTAAAACAGTTTGTGGTATATTTAAATGTTGAAATAAAATATAAAACAGTCAATTTAGAAAATTTTAAAACATGTAAATGTATGTTTTTAAGGGGGCGGGATTTTTCTTGGAAAAATTAAAATTATTTAGACATGAAATATAACAGTCATTAAAGTATATTTTGAAATGTATGACTTTTCTTTTATTCAAGTAAATTAATTAAACTCATCATTTGAAAAATATAAATGTTTCAGTTATTGATACTTTCTGCTGTGCTAACTCATTAACTGAATGTACTTGTTTTGATTTACTTACAAAGTTTCACCGAAAATCCTTTAAATACTGGATTGTCTCCCTTTTCTCTGTGTAAAACCCAATCTAAAAGTCACAAGTACCCAACACTTTATGCTAAGTGACAACTATAAACTTTCTTACAAGAAAGCTCAACCTATTAGTGAGAAGAATATAGTCAACTGTTTTGCAAGGCCGTCTTCAAGTTTAATGTAAACAAATATTTGTTGAGCCGTCTTCTGCCTACTTCACCCATTGTTTCTAATCCTCTCATGGTGGTGATTATCATTTAACTGACAATCTCTGTAACTTTTATCCTCCATGCCTTTAATAAGTGATAACTAGGGCCATGACAACAGCATATTCTTTTCATTGTTTTGAATCTCGAGTATGCATCTGTTGATATCTTATATACTTTTATATAAAGTGATATGGTTCTCGATTGATTAACTGTGTCTAACTGTGTTAGATATATACTCGAGAGTCAAAACAATGAAAAGAATATGCTGTTGTCATAACGCTAGTGATAACCCACTAGTAAATAAAGTGTTTGTTATTTAAACGTTAACCTCTTTTATGACAATGCTTAATTTGCGGAATCCTGACTGGTTGATCTGTCTATGCAGGAAAAAATTCTAATCAGATCGCATCAAAACGAAAGAAATTGGAATTTCTGGGGTTTTTTTTTCCTGTTAGAGGTGAGCAATATAACAACACATTTTAACGACCGACTCATCGGGGAATAAATATTTCTTTTTCAAATTTTTATTTTTAACTGATATGTTATGGTTCTAGGTATTTTTGAAATTTTATTTTCTTTGTTACATAGCAGTATCAGCGTGGATAGGGGAGGTCAACGTTTTTTGACATAGTGTATTGGTTCACCTGTCATTTTCCCCTATTATCATTATCATCATCATTACCCTTCCCTTTAGTAGTTCAAAAGAAAGGAGGAACCTGAGTCCTGACTGACAAGCATATAATCGCATCCTACTTTGAAATTTTGGGACCAATTTTTGACAGATCCAGATTTTTAAGTTCAAGGAGAGGTCGTGTCTTCCGGAAATCCGTTTATACAAGACGCAGATGTTTCTTTGTAGTTCGAAATGATAATCATTTTTTAAAGAAAAATCTCTAAGGTGTAAGCCCATTTGTTTCTGTCTTTACGATAATCATCTATTGTTATTATTAGCTCCTTACACTAAACAGCTTCATGCCTTGTCTGGGGCGATTTCGATGAAAAAATATTTAACTGTGCTTTCGTAAACAAGAGTAACCAGCTTTTATTTTTTTTATGTATTAATAAAACTTTATTGAATCTCTGGATCGAATTTACTTTTTTTCTTTTTATGTCCCCATTTGTTACCCAAAGATAAATTTTGATAACGACACCAAAATTACGTCAGTATTCTCCCTGTTAGGCTGCGTACATCCACAAGTAGAAATATGTAAAATAGCTTTATAAGAATAAATGGGTAACATAATAAAATGATAGAAAATATTTTGACCTCATCAAGTGCATTCTTTCAGGAATTATCAGAAAGGGAATCAAAGCCGAGAAGGGATTTAATTATAGACCAATAAGTTGGTTGGCAAAATCACACTAGATAATTGAATGGTGACAGTTTTAGATTACGTAGAAATCAACACTCAGTTAACGCACACACATTCATCGATTCGTACAATAAAAGAATGAATGTCTTGATAAAATATCAACTACCCATTAATTAACATAGTTTCTTTGAAATATATTTAAAGAGCTATAACAACAGTTGTTCAGCACAAGTTTTGAAAATAAATAAATTGTATTGTAATGTTGTTTAAATGAATAGAAAATAGAAGGCAATGTATGCTCATTAATTTATTGGACAGAAAACGACAGATAGGGAGAAAACTTAAAAACTGCTTCTCTTCTACGATTTTACTTTCTCACTGTCGCATTAAGTTTCTTTTTCTCTTTCTTCTTCTTCGTCATCGTTTCTTTACTTTATAACCTTTGGCATTTTCTTCACAAAGTTTGTGTCAAGTCAAAAACTGTCAAAAACAAAAGAAAATGTGAACTTTATAAAAAAAATTCATACGCTATTACATTTTCTTTACTCTTTTTCATCCCCAAAAAGGTAGCGTATATACTTGTGTATAAGTCGAATTTCGAGGAGACGATTTTAAAGTTATTTTGGAGGGATCGACTTATACATAGCTAATGTTTTTGGGAATGTTGTTAAAGAGCGACTCAGCTCTCGATTATAACATAGAAAACGCCATTTTGCATGTGCACTCGGTATATACCGGTAATCTTAGTAATTAATCTCACTCCTTCCGAACCCCACTGCAGTTTGCTGGCCAGCATGTAGGCATATGCGCGGTTTTTCAGTGGGAGGCTTGATAATAATTGGAATAGCTCTCGCAATGTTCACTCTCTAGACGTGGCTATAGGCGTAAGTTTGACATGGCGTATTCGGTTATGATATGACGGCTTTTTAGTAGGTTAGGAAATATAGCGTTTATGATATGCTGTTCTCCCTTAAGTGTAACAAGTTTTAACAATTTAATGACAACTATTTATGAAACCATTTAATCGCACGTAACACATTCGCTTGTTGCTTGTGCAATGTATGCATATACGTAATTATGCTACCTGACATAAATTATGTCTAAAAACAGTTACTGCGCCTGGAATCTACAGCATGCCATTGATCAGAATGTCTGAGTAGTAACATTTGCGTTTGTTACGTGTAAGTGTGCCGCAGGTTGGTTCTATATATGAAAAACAAATAGATTACACTTCTGTAAATGCACGTATTGGCGGATGCCGAGAAACAATTTACAAAAAGAAAAGGAAATTATCTGTACAAGAAAGAGCCATGAGACGAAATTTTTAACTTGTTTAGATTCTACAGTCGACAAACGCTCATGGGCAAAAAAAAAAAAAAAAATGGGCCAAGAGTGAAAGAAGGGAGGAATCGATTTTTTCAATATTTTTCCATGAATTTTTGTTAATTTTAACTGAAAATTGCTATTTTGCAGCTCATTATTACTATAGCATATAATAAGTGAAAAAATTAATCCTAAAATTGGTAAGACCGCATCTTGGCGAGGATATAAAAAAAAACGAATTGCAGGATTAAGGCAGTCCAAAATGACTTACAAGCAAATTTTTTATATTTTAAGAAAAGAAAATGTCGAAACATCTTTTTCTGCAGTGAAGCGAATTAGCCAACGGTTTGAAGTCGAACGCTTGGTAAAAGGGAAATCTGGATCTGGTCGCCCTAGTGCATCCACTTTGAAGGACGACCACAGGCTTAAATGAACTGTTTTAAAGAATGGAAAGAAAACTTATGTTGACCATAGCAAACAATTCAAAACAGGGCTGGAAATTTTCTTTCTAGATATACAATATCTAGACGAATGAAAGAAATAGGATTTTCCTCTAAAAGGTGTGCAAAGAAGCCATTTTTTTCTAAAAAGAACGTCAATGATAGAAAGAGAATTTTCTCATGTTATGGCAAGAAAGATACAGACTGGTTCAGGAATGTTGTCTGGTTAGATGAATCAAGATTTTGACTTGTTAGTGATGCTTCCAATGCTCCCGACTGGTGCAATCGAAGAACTGGAGAAAGATTTTCGCCAAGTTGCATAAAAACGACAGTTAAACACGGGAATGAAAGGATAATGGTATGGGGAACTTTTACTGTAGCAGGAGTTGGGGAACTTATTAGATGTGAGAAGTTAATCAATGTAAAGAAATACATTCGAATATTAGAAACAGGATTGTTACTAAATATCCAGAAGCTGGGAATATGCCAGAACATTATTTTTCAACATGATAATGCCCCTGCACACACTTCTAAAGTCACAGAAAAATGATTTTCTAATAACTCAATTAATGCGATGTTTTGGCCAGGTTAAAGCCCTGATTTAAATCTAATCGAGAATATTTGGTCCATAATACCTCGTGCATTGGCCGAAATAACTTTTTTGAACAATGACACTGTGGGAAGCTGAGCAAAGCGAATGGAATAGCATCTCCTCTTCATAGTGTTCCACTTTGGTTGAGAACATGTCTAAAAGGATTGATCTTTTAAAGAAATCAAAAGGGAATGCGATTCCATCCTAAGCATTTATTAAAGTAAATGTCTTGTTCTCTGTTATTAGTCTCGTTTAAGTTTACGTGTTCAATTGTTGTTTGTTCAATATAGCTTTATTGCAATAAAATGTGTAAAATTTGTTTGGCCCATTTTTTTTGCTCACGTGTGTACACAGGTAATACTTAAAATGGTCTTAAAACGCACATCGACTTATACACAAGTATATCCGATATGTAACTATTTAGACATAAACGGACAACTATTTGGGACCGTGTCCAACAGAGGACTATGAAGAATTGAGCAGTGTGATGTCTTCTCATATTACATTGAAACTGCTGCAAGTTAGTACAGTTAGGTAAGCAGGAAACAAGGGGGGAATTCCAAGGTCTAGCAATCCGAGGTAAGTAAGTATTAGAGTAAAATAAGCACATTGTGATGATAGGACAGAGGTTAGAGCTTTACCGATAGTACAGGACCTGTTGAATTTAAGACTCATTTTTGGACTCTATCAAAGAGTGAGAGATAAGTAGTAAATGCACCAGCCTAAATGTGGCAACAATGTGGCTTGTAATCATGCAGGATACTTTCTGGTGTGAGTAATTTTCTATCACGGTAGAGGGCGTCTAATTCTTTGTACTAATAGATGTAATAGCATAGTTTTAGGCTTCAGACAAACTAGTGTAATTCTATTAGTAATGTAATATACGTCAATATGGTAATTAACTAGTTATTATTGCATAGTATATTAAAGAATAATAATATATATATATATATATATATATATATATATATATATATATAAGTGAAAGTGTCTGTCTGTCTGTCTGTGTCGGTGTGTGTACATTTCCCTACGCAATAACTCTGTCAATTTTTAGTCTACAGACTCGAAATTTGATATACAGGGTACTGAGATTTGGGAAAATGTGATGTGATCAGTTTTGGGCCAGAAATTTGGAGATTAAGGGGTCAAAGTTCAACAATTTGACCTTTGAGAACTCTACCAAACTCCTCCGGCAATTTTGGGTCTACACACTTGAAATTTTAGATATAGTTTCATTGGACATGGATCTAATTTAATAACTTGATATGAGCCCAAAACAATAAATGTTAAGGGGTCATAATAGGGGTCAACGTTTAAAAACATTTTTTTTTTTTGCTCAACATACACCTCCAAATACCCGGGCAACGACGGACACCCATGCTAGTATATCTATAAAAGTGAAAGTGTCTGTCTGTCTGTTTGTCTGTCTGTCTGTGTATTTGTATATCTATGTGTCTGTGTGTGTACATTTCCCTATGCAATAACTCTCTCAATTTTAAGTCTACAGACTCGAAATTTGATATACAGGGTACTGAGATTTGGGAAAATATTTTTAATCCGTTTTCGGCCAGAAATTTGGAGATAAGGGGTCAAAGTTCAACGATTTGACCTTTGAGAACTCTATCAAACTCCTCCGACAATTTTGGGCCTAAACACTTGAAATTTTAGATATAGGTTCCTTGGACATGGATCTAACTTAATAACTTGAGTGGAGGTCAAAACAATAAATTTTAAGGGGTCATAGTAGGGGTCAAAGTTTTAAAAAATTCGACCGCTTTGGTTTCTACCAAATTACTCAGACACTTTCTGGTTCAAGCATTTGAAATTTTACATAAAGGGTATTCAGAGATAGGGCAAGATTTTTCATCGGTTTGGGTCGAAAATGTTTAGTTACCAATATATAAATGTATGTATGTATGTATGTTTGCATGTCTGCCTAAAACTTTCGATAGAGGCGACGGATTTTTACAAGATCAGTATCGTTTTGAAGTTCAACCTTTCTGACGACAAATATCGAAAAACTGGCTAAAAACATTAATATCTTCACCTTTAAAGTGGACATTTTTCTATATGGGAAGGTCGCTTTTTTCGCCGATATTTTTGAAAGTCATCTTCTTCTTTCGATTGTCTAAACTTACGTCCTTTCCGGTTTGGCGGTGGTCGTAAACAGCAAAGACGTCACGTTTTTCCCCATGTTCTTTTCTTCCATTCATGGTACGGGTTCGAGCCTGCCTTTCTACTACTATATGCGATAAATAAATTGGCAGGCACAGGCACACATGTATAGAAATGAATATACAAGAGGAAAGGGACATGTGCACACAGTTGACCATTTAGTAAGCAGTCAAATTGCATGCGTGCAGGTACACTATGCAGTGCCTGTCAAACATGCAGATATGTATCTATGTGCTTATATGCTTACATATCTAAACACACACACACACACACACACAAAGACTAGCACCCACATATTGGTATTTGCTACACATAATTTTGCACATATACATTCCATGATCAAGAAAAACATCCGAACATTCTAATAGCAGGTCACACATTTAACTATTTAGCTATGTCATTTAGATGATTGATATTGGACATTAATTCTTAGTGAGCATATAAAATGCAAATATTTCTTTTGATGTGAACAATGTCTAAAAACATCAGATTTAATGTTTAGAACGTTGTAAGGAGATATTATAGCTTGTGCGATTCAGATGTTTTTTTTCTTTTTCCTGGAACTGAGGATACATGGATTTATATGATTCAGTATTTTTATTAAATTTTGTAATACGCGTGCTGGTTTTTGAAATTTTACAAATACTCTACACTCACTGTTACGGTTCTTTATCTGTGTGTATAAAATGTGTTCTATGTGCAAAAAAAACAGTACTTGAGATTGCTTATATATATATATATATATATATATATATATATATATATATATATATATATATATATATATATATAAGCAATCTCAAGTACTGTTCTTTTTGCACATAGAACACATTTTATACACACAGATAAAGAATATATATATATATATATATATATATATATATATATATATATATATATATATATATATACATTATATTTTAATTTATATAGCACAACACTAAGCACTCTTAATAACTTCATTTTAATTCACGAGTTTTCTCTTTTGAATACCTTTAATTTGTGTGTGCATATATATATATATATATATATATATATATATATATAGTCATCCACATACAGTACTGTTTCGCTGTTTCACAGCTCATCAGTGCGGCTAGACAGGCAACTACCTCAAGCCAGGATTGAAACCCGACCGTCTGCTATACTAATCATTTTCATCATGCGTAATACCCCCCCACAACAATTTCAAAAATAAAAGAACGGATAAAAACATTTAAATGAAGTATCTGATACCCTCTCCAACAGATATTTCGGCAGAAGGGATCACTGTCTTAAGAAATCTCACGATTTTGTGAACCTAAAAAACGTTTATAAACATTAATGCGTGCGTTTATTTTTTATTTTGGTAAATGTGTAGTTTAGCGGCGTAAATTATTTGCCAGACAAAAAATATAAAAATTATTTATTTTTATATATAAAACACATTGTTAGAGCCAAAGACTGAAATAAAACCAGAAAATCATATTATTTTTAACATTTTTTTATCATTTATATTTATTATTCGAGGCTGCTATACTGCTTTTAAAATGTGGCCTTTCTAAGGTTTGGCAGATTGGCCTCATGAACTATGTTTTTGGCCGCCATATTTGTTTGTAATGAAAGAGCGTAAAAAAGGCTAAATTTGGCCTTAAAAAAGCTAATCTGTCAAACCTAATAAAGGCTAAATTTTAAATGTGTAAGGCATGCACATTAAGTCTAAGAAAAAATGATAAAAAAACAGAAATGAATTTTTTTTGTTTTATTTCAGCCTTTGGGTCTAATAATGTTTTATATAAAAATAAATAGTTTTTATAATTTTTTTTGTCTGTCAAATAATTTATGCTGATAAACTACACATTTACCTTTGTTTTTTGTAAGGGCAGTTTTTTACTGTTTTTTTTTTTGTACATAAAGGAAATTTTCGATTTGCTTTTTTTTAGGGGGGGTGTCGATTTGTTTTTTATTTGTCGTTTTATGTTTCTAATGTAATCCCCCGCCCCCCAAAAATTGAATTTGTCATATTTTGGGGTTTGTTTTGTTTATTAAATTGTTAGCTGAAAGTAGAGAGTGGTCTCATAAAAAATAATTAAATTTATCGTTATTTTATGTTTCCGATATAATCACTCCTGCCCCCTATAAAAAACTAATTGTATTTGTCAGATTTTGCCATCCCCCTCAATCGCCAACTTGAAAAAATGCTAAAGGTGAAATGTCTCGTTGTGGGCCAAAAAGTGGGTGCTCATTTTGCGTTAGATTTATATAGAAATGTGATCCCCCAATCTAACATGTTATTTTATTTTATTATTTTTTTTCAAAATTTCCTCTCTCATGATATTTAAAAAGACTGTTTAAATGTATGAGGCTGAAAAAAGTAGATCTCCATTTTTTATGGGTTAAATGCCGCTGGGTCACGTCGTATAAAGTTACCTTTTTAATTACAAAATCAAGTTTGTAAGCGATGAAATTAATACGAAAAAAAATATAAATTGTGGAATTTAGAGGGGAGGCAGTAGATCTTCATATTTTAGGTATTAAACGACGCTCCATTTAAGGAATAAAATTAAACAAACAAATGAAATATTTTCATATTTTTCATAAGTTTTTTTCTTTTTGAATATTTAAAAAAAAACAATAAAAGCCAAACATTTTTCTATCTACACGGAATTATTTTTCGAGCTAGAAACTTAATTAAATTACCGAATGATATTTGGTGAACGTTTGTTTTTCTTATGGATAGCATCTAGGAGCAAATAACTCTAAAAAAAAGTTTTAAAAAAAAGGTCGCTCTGTTGGAAATATTAATTCCAAAATAAATTAAATTAAATATATTATCTATATAATTCTTGTTTCAAATTTATTAAATAACAATTTTAAATAGAATATTTAAAATAATTCTCTCGATAAAAATATTAATTAAGATACCGCTATTTAGTAAAATCGATTTTTCTTAATGTCATATGCAAAGAAGGTGATCTCTTAATTGTATATTTTTGCAAGTATAATACTATATATAGAAATAAATGAAATATTAAAATAAGACCCGTTTTGTATATATTAATCAAATTGTGAACTAACAAACAAACAAACAGACATGAATACGAATTTATATATAGATATGACCATTTATGGCATAGACGAAATGAATGAATGCTGTGGAGAGTTATCCATTATGGTTCCTTAATGAAAAACATATTTATACCAGAATCTAATCCGCCTGGTTCGATTGGGCTACATTAAGAATATTTCTTCCCTTTTAGAATGCATGAAAATATCGAATTACTCTCACTTGATTGTTACCAATCATTAGAGACTTTGGTTTGGTTGCTTAATCTAATTTCTAGTTTTATTATTCTATCTATTAACGAACTCGTGTAGATACTGACATGGTGTATGTTAATATTACTCGAACTCAGTCGGATTAGATTAACGTAATGTCACTTGATGTTGCATACAAAACTCCATGTCTCCTACTGTGTTATCTGGCGATAATCAAATCTTTTAACCATTCACCTGGATCGACTCTGGTCCTATTAAAATGATCACCTAAATGAAAATTCGCAATAATTATTCTATCTTAGTTGTGCATACATTTATCCCTTAACTATAAGTATTCTGATCAATTAAATTTGTTGGATATTCGTCTCCATAAGCGTGTAAGTGGTTGTATTTAGACTCCTACGTGTAGACCTCATTAATGATTTCTATGTTATTATCATCGTCTATCTTAAATGTGCATATTCCTATCACTTAACCCTACCATTACACTACAAATTATGATCTCTAAAGTGTAGATATCCGTATAATTTAAATCTACATACCTTTCTCAGTTGTTGACACAGTGCTGTCGCTACCCCTTTTCTGAACACAAAGCCAGAGAAAGCTTGCATCTTCCCAAGCATTACTTTTTCCTTTGAAAGGTAGTTGGGGATTATGTTTGTTTGTAATGATGCAATCCTTTCAAGCCTTATCTCTTTCTTTTTTATTGGGGAGGGGGGGCTAGTGTAGTATCTGTTCGGTGGTCTTGGTACCATATATATAGGGAAGGTGTTACAAATGTATTGGCAGAATTAAAATTGTTTTAGATTTATAAAAATGACACAGAAACGCAGGGAATGCTTCAGACTGCTTTTGGACCATCTTGCAAGAATAGAGCATCAGTCTTTTGAGTGGCATAAGAGATGCAAGGAAGGCAGGGTGTCTCTGATGGATGATGGGAGGTATGAAAAGAGAAGGGAACTCAGAACGCCAGAGTTGATTGGTCAAATAAAGAATTTCATGGATAAGGATAGTCGTGTGTCTATAGAGACAATAAGTGCACAGTTTGATGTGTCTAAACTGTATATACAATTATTTGTGAGGAATTGAAGATGCAGAAGATTTGCATAAAGTTTGTCCTTTTTTTTACACATGCATCACCACATTATCAAGGCCAATAGGCCACTCAAGGATAAGGATTAAAGGGTATTCCATCCATGTCACCAACTATTTTACCAAGAATGTTCTCCACCCTCCCTATAATCCAGACCTTCCTCTCTGTGACTTTTGAATTATTCTTTAAATTACAGGAAAACATTAGAGACTATCGTTATGAGACAATTGAAGAAATGAATGAGGCTGTGACGAGGGTCATTGGCATACTCACACAGGAGGACTTCAATGGGGCCTTCCAGCTGGAGGAGATTATTTCAAAGGGGACATGGGTTTCATGTTTGTATTACCAATAAAAGTGCTCATACGAAAAAAATCTGGAAAATTATTGAAGTCATCGCGTACAACTAAACTTTTTAGAGAGAGAAAGAAAGAGAGTGAGAGAGAGATTAAAGATGGCAGCCCTGGCTTTATCAAATGTGGTCTCGTGGAACCGCACACATATGCAATTAATGAATTACAGTGACAAATTTTATTCATGACCTCTTGTGTGTGTGTTTTTTTTTTCTCTCAAAATACTAACCCATTTAACTGCAAGCTATTTCGGCATAATGGGGGACAAGTTCGACCTTAAATTAATACCAAAATTCGATGGCTTGTTCCCGGTATTTGACTGGGTGGGGAAGGTGAAACTGCATTGCCTGCTGTCTAACATGAAGAACATTGAACACGTGATTCCTCTACATCTGCCAGGTAAGGCTTTCGTCGTGTATCAACAGCTTAGTTCTGAGGAAAAATAGGATTATGAGAGGATCAAGGCAGCACTATACAATACGTTTGGCATTGACCCTGCCACTGCTTGGGAGCAATTTGAAACAAGAGCTTACGTCCAAGCGAAACTGTTGATGTGTATCTGGCTGAGCTGATGAAGTTGGTGTTGTTCGGTGGGCTGTCTGAACGGGCCTTGGCATGCCAATTTCTGGCAGGGCTCCCAACCAGAGCAAAGCACCTCCTATGAGCTAGCTCAAGTATAACTTTGTTGTCCATGTTGTCCATTAATGACCTGGTAAACCGGGCCAGGACTGTGATGAAGAATATGTATGAGATGAGAGAACCGGTAGTCGCTGCTGCACAGTCCACACCAAGTGATGATGAACTGTCTCAGAGGCCTGGCCTGCGTGATGAACTGGTGTGTTATAAGTGCAATGGTCAGGACCACATTGCGAGGAACTGCCAGCAGCAACTGATAGCTGTTCGTTGCTACCGGTGTAATGAGACTGATCATATGGCCCGGGATTGTGCGGGAAACACGGTCAGGGACAAGGTGCCAACATCAACTTCTACCCCAAGCAGAAATCAGATTGGGCATTTCCGACCATTCAGGTCTATATCAACGAGACATTGTGTTCAGCACTCATTTATTCCGGGTGCTCTGCCGCACCTGGAAGAAGAAGAATGTCAGGGTGACAACTATCAGTGAAGATATGCAGACATGTTGTGGAGTGGGTGCTGTGAACATTCGCACAAGAACTGGAAATTCGGCTAATGCTGAGATGCTGGTAGCACTTGAAAAACTGCTGAGCTTTGACCTACTTCTAGCCTATAATACCATGTTCCCGACCAAATGAGGCCTGCATACAAAGAGGAACTCTCCGAATGGATCAAGGATGGCTGGTTAATTCCCTACCCCTATGAGAACCCTTGACTGGCCAAAGGCCTGATCCCGCTGATGGTGGTTGCTCAGCACAACAAAGCAAAGGTGAAGCCAGTGATTCACTACCATGAACTAAACGCACATGCTGATGCAATCATGGCAGATGCTGACATTTGTGCCAGCAAGTTACGAGAGTGGTTCCAACAGGGTTCCAATGTGTCCCTGCTGGACCTAAGAAAAGTGTACTTGCAGGTCTGGATCAGCGAGACAATGTGGCTATTTTAGACAGTGGTGTTTGCTGGCAGGAGGTACTACCTTACCAGACTAGGCTTCAGGTTGAACGTGGCACACCAAATAATGGAAACCATCGTCAATGCTGTGTTGTCTAAGGAAGAAACAATAAAATAGTGAACATTGACATATCTTAATGACATATATGTGAATGAAGACATTTTATCATCACCGCATGTAAGATCCAAACTGGCCGAGTTTGGTTTGATTTGCAAGGACCCAGAACGTTTGGAGGATGGCGCCTGTGTCTTGGGTTAACGTTCGACAGAAGTAAGGCTGGGATGATGAAATAGCAAACAATCTGTTGGTTCATATGAAGGAGACCATCGCAAGGGTAAAGCAGGATGACCTCGCCAAAGGAGACTGGGGCATGCAGGGAGACGAACTGAACGTGTGGGTGGATTCAAGCTCTCTGTTGGTGAAGAATGGTGCTGTGATTGAGGATGCTTGCTGGTTGCGACTGGTGAATGATGCTGTTCATATCAACCTGCCAGAGATCGATGCAGTGATAAAAGGCAGCAACCTGGCACTCGATTGGAAAGTCAGGAAATCATGCATACACACTGATTCACTATGCATGTACAACTCGATATCGGACACACTGGCAGGCAAGACAGGGTGTCTATTAAGGCAGCCACCAAAATGCTAATCAGACAGCGGTTGGAAACCGTAAAAAGCTGGTACAACCTGTTTATGGATGCGGTACTGGTCACTTCAAATTCTAACCTTGCTGATAGGCTCACTCATGTGCCACAGAGATGGTATAATGCCATGAAGAAGGAAGCTGAGCCCGTACCATTACTATGTGCTGCCTTTATTGAGATGGTGGACAAAATCAGGGAGATACACCACAACAGTGGGCATGCCAAAGTGAGACAGACATGTTATTCTGTGCAGTTGACCAATCCATTCGTGCCCAAAAGTGCAGTGAAAGTGGTAATCAAGGAATGCCAAACATGCAAGTCAATCGACCCTGCCCAGGCGAGATGGCATAAAAGTCAGCTGGGAGTAGACATGACTACAACAGCCAGCACTTCCTCATCCTGATTGATTGTGGATTGACGAGGGTTGCGATCTGGTGCCCATCAATAAGACAGGATTCTTCCAGTGTAATTCGTGAATTAGAGTCCATATTTTATGAAAAGGGGCCACCTGAAGAGATCCTCACAGACAACGATATGGCCTTCTGCAGTAGGGAGTTCATGCATTTTGTAGTTAAGTAGGGGATCCGACTCAAACACTGATATGTGTATGTGCTGAGTGGGAACGACATAGCAAAGTGGTGCCACTGAAGCTTGAAGAGGATTTCAGCAAGAAAACAACGCACAATCGCAGAGGTGGTCTATAGATATAATGCAACACTAAAGGATGCCGTGACTGCTGCAAGCACATTTGCCAATGCGATCTATTGCTACCAAGTGGGCAAGAAGGATATTGACGCCCGTCTGCTTGACCGGCAGGGAACCTGTGGGCCATATATAAGTTAGGGGACAGTGTTTGGGTGAAGCCTCTCAATAACCAATGCACCATCAGCTTTCAAAGAGGACAAATCACTGGCGTCATCAGTTAATAGGCCATGCTAGTTAATGGTGCCCCACACCATGTAAGGGATGTCTGGCCCACCCTAAATATAAACCATTTGACGAGTAGTGGTAATGGTAAATCATCCAATGATGACCTGTGGATCTGACCTATTTCCCACAGCCGTGATGGTACGACTGTGAACACCAAGGCTGATGCCGATAGTTCCAGCATCCCTTCTGAGAGCTCCGATGAAGATGAAGAAGTCCAGTCTGATGGTATGACTACAAACCCAAATGCTGATGCTGATAGCTACAATGTCTCTTCTCAGAGCTCTAATGAAGATAAAGTAGTCCAGCTAATCCCCCTTCATAGTAGTGCCCGCAACAAAGGACAACATCCACAATGCGATATGTGGGATCTTGATGTAGAGTTGAATGTAATAATCAAAGAAGCAAGTACCCACGTGTGTGTGCCTTGTGTGACTATACGACTTACCTTCAGGTGGGATCTGAGAGAGAGAGAGAGAGAGAGAGAGAGGGAGAGAGAGAGAGCAGGAGAGAAAAAGATTAAAGATGGCAGCCGTGGCTTTATAAGGTGTGGAATTGCATGAGATCACACCACCTATCGCACACATATGCAAATGAAATGAAGGCAGTTTTTTAATAAAACCCCTCTTGGAAGAGGTGAGGGGAAGATGTGTGCTGGAAGTTGAGAGAAGTAATTGTAAGGAGGAAATACAGTGACGAATTCTATCCATGAGCGTTTGTGGCATTTTTTTTGTTGCTTTTTTCTCTCAAAATATCAGCCTATTTAGGTACAAGCCAACACTTGGATTTTAACTCTTCTTTCAGAATGAATAAATAGATTTTATATTTTTTATATAAAAAACTATGGATTCTTTACTCAGCGTTAAATTTCATTAAGAAGATATGCTTATAGTTTACTCTCCAGAGAACTGATAGGACCGTGTTAATGACGTAAAAACCCTTCCAGAAACGTCTGCATAGTGCAGAAAAACCAAATTACACTCTCCAGCAAGCGATAGTATACGAAAAGATAAGAAAAAAAGAAAGATTATTAAATGTAATGGATTGAGATAGATATATACAAGTGATGGGGGACTGTGCCTAACTAGCAGAAAATGTAAAAGAAAACGCTATAAACATTACACTAGAAGTATTTGTGAACTTCAGTAAGTAGAAATCGTGAAGGTGTAAGAATACCAGCTTGATTTGAAGTTCAATGGATATATTTATATTGATTAATTCAAAGAGACAGAGATAGATAATACTGACACTAATGAATAAATAGACAAAGCAGACCATTCTTACTTCATGCAAGGGTAGATTCACAGAAGACTTATGAACTATCTTACCATAAGTGGCTTTTAAATCCACCGGCATTTCGTCAAAAATGTCTATAAAGATATACATTTGAAAATCTGTATATATTAATAAGCATGTGTATACGTACCAAACTACCTACCTATCTGTCTGAATATTCACGTTTTGAAAATATTGACTATCCATCAAAATGAAAATGTTCAAGCAATGAAGAAAGTCTTCACGAAAACTTTTCATTTTTCTTTCCTTTTTATCCGCCATACCCATTCGGTCTCGCTCCACTCCAACAACCTGCCAAATTTAATTTTTCGTTTCTAAAGTGCATGATCGAATCAATAGTAGACTAAAAGCTTTCTTGTACATTAAACATCTTGACAACAACTTTTTATTTATTTTTTCTTCTCCTCTTCCATTTTCGAAGATTTCGGTTCTTCTTCTGAATATGATGATGAACTGGTTATAAATCCGTGCTTTACAATCGGTAGAGACTCATTCTTGAAAATGAAAAAAAAAAAAAAGAAAAAAAGGAAAACAAATTGAAATTCGCTTCAAGGTCGAAGCTGCAAATTGGGTATCACGAGTTTTCCACCCGGAAGATTATTTCACTGAACAAATTAATTAGCAAACATGTCTTGAAAAGTAAGATGTCCTGAAGACAACATGCTGGATTACATATGGTGGAATCAATATATTTGCATCGCTTTCTCTCTCTCTCTCTCTCTCTCTCTCTCTCTCTCTCTCTCTCTCTCTCTCACGCACACGCGCGCGCACACACACACACACATACAGAAAACAAAACATAGTGTCAGAAGTGAAATAATTTACCTTTTTAAACAAGAAGAAATGAAAATTTATTCTGTTAAAATATATTTTTACTACAAGTCCAATGTTCACAGCGATATGCACACAAAATTAAACAAAAATTGCTAAACTTTTTTAATGATGATCTACTCTGTTGCACCATCACATGGACTCTTAGTATTTACCTATTTTATTCTCAAATTTCTCAAGATCAATAGTGCAAACTTGCATATTTATCTAGCCAACCTACTTGCTAGCTAATCATAAGGCCCCAATATGTTACACCCCCAATCGTAGGAAGATGTGACACAAGTCCAGCCATTTGGGATAATACTCCATCGCACAAGAGGTGTTGCATCTTGGCCCCAGAAAAATTCCCTGAGCAGTCATCTTTGCATTCTTCAGCATGGGCATCTCAAAGTAACTTATTTATAAAGTGAGAAGGTAAAGCCTGGGAGGGTGAACCTCATAGAGCTGAAGAGGATATTTACCACAGCCCGACAGAAGCAAGACCACCCCTATTACAATGGCTCAGTCTTCAAGCTTATTGTTAAGGTTTTATCATCGACTGGTATACTTGCTTTAAGAAAGGCACATGACTTTCTTCGTCTCTTTTCAACACTATGAATTGTAATCATTCCGCCATAAGACCGTCATAGTGCCAATTCTTGATTTTTGTGTACGTGCTCGTATTAAATACCTCCCTGTTGTCTTATTTTTTCCCAACCATTGATTACTGCAACAAATACCATGGATTAAATTGATCACAAACTTATCCATTCATGAGATTACATTGGAGGTTAATGCATATCACATTATTAAGTTGTGTGTACTTTTCATTTTTTATGGATATCGCTTCAGAAAAGGCAGGAAGCCACTTGATGTAAGGAGCTACAGAAAAACACTTCAAAGTAAAAAAAAAAAAAAAACCGAGTCAATAATAAATGTTATATAGATAGATTCCAACCCAGAAAATAGTAATTTCTTTGTCACAAACATTGTTCATGGAATATGAGGACTAAAGAACAAAATAAGGGAAGTGAGATTTATAAATCTGTGCAGGGTAAACCCAAGGTCCACTTTCTACTTTCCGATTTCATTTTATAAAAGTCTTGTGTGAAATGAAAAAAAAGATAAATTTTGTCAAAAATGTACATGGTACTTGTTGCACTGTAATAGTAAGAACATTTAATTCTATAAACAATTTATTTTACTGGCATCGTTTGAATAATGACAAAATTCGCAAATGCATAGGTGCCGTTTTATCTTTATAAAGTTTGCTATATTTATATGTTTATATATGCGTATGTAGAGGATTCACTCTCAAGCTAATTATCAATCATTATGAAAGTTGATATAGAAGTGCTATGCGTAAGTCGTTCAAATGTGGGCTATATTTAGTTTCATTTAGTTTTATTCAATGATGCTAAAAAAGCAGTAGCAACCTCGTAATGAAAAATATACCTATTTTCAGATTTGTAAAATTTAAACAGTACATATTCGACATGAATTAATGAATATTCCTTCATTTTTAGTTTCTTTAGCATATTTTAAAGTGTTTTTAGGAGCCACAAACTCTCATTTAAAATTAAAATATTTCATATTTGCATTGAATTTAATCTGTAGTCATTAAACAACAATTAAGCAAGATTTTTTAAATTTGAATTTCATCTTAAAACCCATTAAGCTTAAGCTTTAAATTTTAGACATTTTCTAGAATCAAAATCATGTATTGGATTTTGATCATTTGGAAAATGGATTCTGGATATAAAGTGCAGTAAAATGTTAACCTTTAAAAGTTGATATTATTATTGCAGTTCAGCAAATTAATTTTATTCGTCTAAGGACGAATATTTTTCTCATTTTATTTTATATGAGGAATCTAACTTTCGCATGCAAGACAGAGAAGTGAAGTGGCGACCTTTAACTCATAAATATCTAATTATCACAGCAACAGATGTGTTCTCAAAAAAGGAGCAGTGACGATGGCGTTGAATCCATCACTATTTTTCTTTTACCAAAACAACGAAGATCAAAGCTTATATAGAATAGAATAAAAATGATATATTTTATATAAAACTGTCTTTGTGTTTACATCATCAGCAAACATCTCCAACATAGGTAATAACCAATTAATAATAATCACTACCAGAAAAATCTTGACCCAGGAAGCCTTACCAGCCTAGAAAAATGTCGTTTCCACAGAATCCCCGCCAGCATGTTAGAAAGTGATTATACCCAACCAACCAAAATAAAGAAGTACTTTTTTTTATTTTAATTAACTATTTGTTGCAAGTGAGAACAACTTAGCAAGCAACTTTGTTGTGGCATTGCAAGAAGTTAATAATCAAGACAAAGCCAGTGGTATACTTAACAAAAAGTGTATTAGCAAAAGTATATTACAAAATCATTATGTTGGAGCCATAACTGCCAGAATCGCTACCCAATAACATGTTAGATGTACCTTATATGTATTTATAGTGTCTGGGTACGTCCACTATTCCTAAAATAGGTATATCAGCTTATTGCCATAACCTTACATAACTTAGGAAATAACTGAATACTGACAATTTACATCAAACTAAATAAGCATAAAAAGAAACCAGGATGGGTATTTTAAGACACATCTATTCAATCTGCGCGTTTAGCAAGGAATATATACTATTTCAAACATATGCGGGATCGACAGACATAGCCTCCTTTCGAGATGCTTGACGAAAAGTGTATTAGCAAAAAAGTAAGCTTCAGATGTATAGGTTATGGTTCTACCATGAATCGCTATGCAATAACGTGTTGAATGTAACTACTCTTTTTGGTAAGTTGATTTATCAGATAACCCCATAACAATATTAACAACAAAAATAACTCGTTTATTCCATGTTGCATTCTATACTTTTTTCTGCATTAAAAAAATTTGCTTTCCCAACCCACTTAGGTTAACAAGTCTAGAAAGATCTCGTCTTTCGCAAATTCACACTAGCATGAAATAATATGAACGTTTAAATTCTAATTATTATTAGTACATTTTATGATTAGAGAACACAATAACTGATATTCATATTTGCTTAAAAAACTTATTTGAGGCTTAGGGGTGGGAGGAATTGAATCATTTTAAATAAGGTGCGTCCATTCAATATGCAAATTTGTTGATAAAAATGCCACTTAAATATAAATTATGACAAAAGAAAATATTGTTTCAAACTTAATTATGAGAAATTTACAGACGAACAGAGCCTTTTAAATAATTAGTTTGAAGATGATTGTGGTTAAGTAGTCACAACACGGTCTGATAATCTGGGTGTGCAAATTTCGAATCAAGTTGGTTCCACAGAAACGTTTTCACGTAGGATGTTGCCAACCTATACGTAGTCCCTCTGTAAGCGGCCAGTATCTTTTTAGAAAGAATTCTAAGCAGAAAGATACCGGGGAAACAAATGCCAATAAAAATCATCTGATTCATACGAAATGAATTAATGATGCCCAATAGCAACAAAAATCCTCGCCAGCATGTGTCAAAGTGATTATACCCCCCCCCCTCAAAAAAAAAAAAGTGCATTTCTATTTTCATATTTTAATTAAATATCAACAGAAAAATACTTGTTTTTTTCATGCCGCACAGCAATTTGTTTTATTTTATGCTTTTTAGATATTTTTGTTTTTGATATTAAAAAATTGCTTACTCAGTTTCCTTTCGGAATGGTTGCTTAAACCACAACAAATATTTGCCATGTCAGGATTCTCATTTTTATATGATTCCTCTTATTAGCTCTGAATATTTTGCTTAGAAAAGCAATTCCCTTAAAAATTTAAAACATAGGAAAAAAATCTCCCAAAAGCAATTGATTCAAATGGAAACAGAACTTTCACTAAAAAAAAAATGTAATTATTTTTATATATTTGTAATCTTTTTAGATTAAAGAAATAAACAATACTTGTAGTGTGGAATATTGTTATTGGAATGAATAAAATGACATGTGTGGTTCTTTGGCTACGAAACAATTATAGAATTCAACTTAGTTATTCATGATTCTGCATGTTTTTGATATGTCCTCACATACCTATTAGAGGCTTTGTCTACCAGTTTCTCATCCTTCAGTTTGAAATAGCATTTTTATAAGTTAAATTACAGAATAAATGGACGTATATAAACTGAGATGTATCAAATCGTCCATTTAAAAGGCTCGTTGATCACACTTAAGTTTGAAATGGCATTTTTATCAATAAATGTGCAGATTGAATGAACGCACCTTCTTTAAAATGATTCAATTCCTCCCCTTAAATGATAACAGTCATTTGCAAACGTTATCATAACAGGTGGAGAGTACTGGAAAACGGGGTGGGGGGGTTATCCAACCTCTAGGAAATGCTGCCAGTTATTATCAGTGAATAATTTCTTATGATAACCGGTGTTAGAACTCTTAGGAACTACTACTACTAATACTACTACCAATATTATTATTATTATTATTATTATTATTATTAATATTACTACTACTACTACTACTACTACTACTACTACTACTACAATGCAAAATTCTAAGTTAACCAATCTCCTTCCAAAAACGCATAGTAGTGTTGGCATAGATTGGCACCACATCAAATAGTTGAAGGGTCAAGAAAGACTGAGTAAAAAACACTAATCAAGGCTCCACTGGATGAGTGTGAAGAAAACTGGGACCTTGGAGAGGCTTATTGTCACCCAAATTTAAGTGAAGACCAATAGTCATTGTCAGTGAGAAGTCAATGGCAAGTGGTGTTGCGATAATACAAATTTATTTGCAAAGATTATCAACAGAGGTGGCGAGATCTGAAAATTTGGGGAGAATTGTTGTTACCCAGACTCTAGGTAACAACAACGGATGTTGTCAGTAAGCAATCTCTAATGATGACTTGTATGAGAACTTCAGGTAAGTGAAGAAGAAGAAGAAGAAGAAAAAGAAGAAGAAGAAGAACAACAACAACAACAACAACAATAATAATAATAATAATAAAACTCTTAATCTAAATACAGTGATTTATTGTTATTTGATATGTTTAAGATAATTACATTATACTTCTTCTCTATTTACATTCCTACTTTTTCAAAAAATAAACTATGATACAAGAAAACCAACAAGAATTATTTTTGGTTCTTTCTCTGCAGGAGACGCTAGATCAAGTGTATGTTTGATGAACGTGTTTCTGTGGAATGAACTGGATTCGAACTTATCACACCCAAGTTTTCAGTTGATGTCATTAACCACTAATTACCACATTTCGAATTATTATCACCTATGGTAAGGATTGAACCGTCAACCTTTAGAAAACTATGACTTAGTAGTGATTGAACATAGACATGTTGCACAACAGATAAAGGCAATGATTGACAATCAGTTTTAAATGACAATCTTCTGGATTAGAATATTAGTCCAAATAAACTGAATTATAGAAATTAATTGCAGCAGCTGGACGAGAATTATATTTAGAACTTAAGCCCGACAGGTCAGAGAAAATGTAATTTCAGAATTAAGCATGACAGAACATTCGTAAGATAGTCATTTATAGAGAAGAATAAAATGGTGTATTTGTAGTTTATGAATTTCTCACGCAAAGAAAGTTTCCATGCTATTATTATAACACATTTTTTGTTATGGAAATCGGTCTAGACAAGGCAATGTATGAATGTTTGTCTGTAGAAATAATTATATAATCTCTCACATTCTGCAAATTCTATTACTCGTTGATTGGTTGACCACACCTCTAGAGTTATAATCAGGATTCGGTTCTGGGGTTCGGGAAGAAGTGAGTCACTCTCTCGATAACAGCACGTTTCTGCTCTCTTCATTTCCAATCGACTACACCTGGCCTCTCGCCACCAATGTCACACTGCACAATCCGAACGTCAGCAATACAAAATTCTTTTCAAGAGAAGATATTCACGACTCTTTTCTCTCTGCTACCCCAGGGAATTTTTCCCTGCTTTTATATCTTCCTATCTAGAAAAAAAAGGAAGAGACAGGAAAAAAATAGCTTCTCCCATCATGCTCTGCCTTCCCAAGATGCCCTTCGTGTATACAAATGCACTGGCCATCCTTTCCTTCTTCTTTCCCAAAGAGCGATGCAGAGCCAATAAGACACTTCATAATCCTTCATCCAAGCAGGCCTCCTCCTCTCACGTTGAGGCCTCTGGAGGACAACTTCTTGGGGGTTGACATATTCAGGTTAACTACATACATTCTCTCCAGTTGTAAAGAACCACAAAGTTGTCCCCCAGAGGCCTCAACGTGAGAGGAGGAGGCCTGCTTGGATGAAGGATTATGAAGTGTCTTATTGATCTCAAAGATCAGGTCGGCGTTGGGGTTGAAACTATGCCGTAATAGCTTCTAGAGTTATAATCAGGATTCGGTTCTGGGGTTCGGGAAGGAGTGAGTCACTCTCTCGATAACAGCACGTTTCTGCCCTCTGTTTTTCTAATCGACTATACCTGGCCTCTCGCCACCAATGTAACACCGCACAATCCGAATGTCAGCAATACAAAATTCTTTTCAAGAGAAGATATTCCCGACTCTTTTCTCTCTGCTGCTCTAGGGAAGTTTTCCCTGCTTTTATATCCTCCTATCTAGAAAAAAAAGGAAGAGACAGGGGGAAAAATAGCTTCTCCCATCATGCTCTGCCTTCCCAAGATGCCCTTTGCGTATACAAATACACTGGCCATCCTTTCCTTCTTCATTCCCAAAGTGCGATGCAGATACGCCCGGTACGTTTCTTTTTTTTTCTTCTTTTTTAACCATATACCCCACTTGTTCAAGACGAAGTAGGTTCATTCCATAGTTGGATTTCGCTGCGGTTTTCTTGACCTGTTGTAGTTAATAGACTTTCCTGTGTGTGATATGGTTGCAACAGTGGACGAATATTCGACTCACATGCAAGATTTCAAATCCATAGTTCGGATGTGTTTAACTGATTAACCCAAATAAGGGCGAAATTCCAGTCTTGGATTTCTGGTTTGTTGGCTGTCATGGCTCTTTTGAGCTGCGACGTTGTTTGACTATAGAAATAATTACATATACATATATATATATATATATATATATATATATATATATATATATATATATATATATATATATATATTACTATATTCGGACAGAATTTTTCTCTTATACATGTTTCATTGAACAGCAGGGATAATTCCTGTTTGTTTCTCTTGTGATCTGTTTTTTTTTCCATTTGGGGGGCAAATGTTCAAACATATTAAATTTCACACATGATATAAATATAACACCTTCACCGATATAGAAATTAAGGCCGACACTGATAAATTTATTACATACTCATACAAAAGCTAGTAAAGACTCATGTCTTCTCAATTGTAAAATGAATGTCCCTATAGGTATAAAATGGCTGTAGCAAAAAAAAAAAAAAAATGCATCTACTGAGCCAAACGCATGCATCCACCAACAAAATATTTTAAAATGCACTCTCTGATATAAGACAAACCCTTAAACTTTTCAAATTATATCGTTGATTGACAAATTAAACACACTTTAGCCGCCATTACAAAAAGCAGTAATCTCCATCTCCATATATAATATTTTGATTGCAGGAATTCCCCTCTGGACCAAAGTACCCTAGGTTTGCAACAATAGATGCCACATACAAATTTATTATGTCTAGACTATTAGCCACTATCTCATGCAATTTTATAACGACATTTTAGACACATTTAGTTATTACAATAAACTCCTACATTTCATCCCAGGAGCAATACCATCAGGGTCACAATCATCATTAGAGGAAGTAGTTTCTACTTTTCCCTCTAAATATCAAATCCTCCTACCGCTCCCAGTCAAGACAGGGAGGAAATATACACATTTTATATATATTATGCTTGGAAACCTTCGTAAATGGATTATTAACTCAGACATAACATAATCTTTCGCTTTTCCGATTCAAAAATAATAAAATCTCCTCAGACTAATCCCATTCCTTCAGATTGACTGAGCTCTAACCATTCCTATATTCCAGGTTAACGGTATATACATGCTAAATAAACGCTAATGTACCATTCAAATATGGCGTCGCAATGATACCAACTTTCGCCCTCTGAGTAAATTGCTGCGTTCATTTTCTTACATTTTACGGCCTCAACAATATCTACGCCAGTTTTCATTTCCTCACTCTCGTTCTCGATGTTTGTCTCGCTCGCTTTTTACATTTCTTTATATGCAGAAGAAAAAAAAACATTTCACACTGATGCTGGAGAAAAACATTTCACGGCGTAAATATTATCTACAAAAGTCTTGATTTCCCCCCTCTCTCTCTCTCTCTCTCTCTCTCTCTCTCTCTCTCTCTCTCTCGCTTGCTCATTTGTTCATTCTGTATATTTCTTTTTATGCCGAAACAACTCCCCAAATATTTTACAGTGTTAGCACTATCTAGAATAGTTTTATTTCCTCTCTCTCACACAATCTCTCGCTCGCTTTTTACATTTCTTTTATGCTGAAAAATGTTTTGACACCAACGTTATCTACAACAGTTTTTATTTCATCGCTCGTTCACTCTCTCGCTTTCTCACTCGTTTTGTACATTTTGTATGCTGAAAAAAAAAGAATATACATCTTATGGCATCAACATTACCTACAACAGTTTTTATTTCCTCTCTCTCTTCCTCTCGCTCGCTCGTTTTTTACATTTTTTTCTCTCTCCCTCCCTCTCTTGCTCGCTCGCCCGCTTTTTACATTTTATTTTATATTTAAAAAGACGAACATTTTACAGCGCCAACGTTATCTACAGCAGTTTTTATTTCCTCGCTCGCTTACTCACTCACTTTGTACATTTCTTTTTATGGCGAAAAAAACAAAAACAAAAACATTTCACGGTGTCAACAATACCTACAACAGTTTTTATTTCCTATTGTTCTCTCTTTCTCTCTCGTTCGCTTTCTTTTTACATTTCTTTTTCTGGCGAAAAAAATACTTTACGGCATCAACATTATCTTCAACAGTTTTTATCTCCTCTCTCTCTTTCTCCTTCTCTCCCTCTTTTCCTCTCGCTTGTTTACATTTCTTCTTATGCCGAAAAACAAACAGTTTACTGCGTCAATACTATGACGTTTTTTTTTTATCTCCTCTCTATCTTTCTCTCGTTCTCTCTCTGTATATATTCTTCTCACTCTCTCTCTTACTGTCTCATTTGATCTTACTCGGATTATTATAGGAGATGAGAATAACAGTTTGCAAATAAGTAAAAACATAATTATTTTCTTTATTAATTAACGTACATATATTTTCTATAATGAAAAATAAAGAAGTTTGCCATACTAATTCTTTCTTAAAAAAATGAATTTTGTTTTTATTTGGGGGGGGGGCGTTTTCCATCTACAGAACATGTGGTCAGGTACGGCTAGTAATAACAACAACAACAACAACAGCAACAACAACAATATAAACATATTCTACTGTAATCAGATGCTAATAATAAAATTGACGAAAAAATAAGAAATATTGTACATAAACATATTTCCATCATTGAAAAAAATTATAAACTTATATTCATAATTTATTATAAAAAATTTAAAACAACTCATTGACTAATAAGCAATAAACTGACACCGACAACAATTTACTAAAAACTAGCAACGCCATGTATTTTTTCATATCTCCTATAGAGGAATATGTCTTCAAAAACAACTCGCACGTAGGCATGACTAGAATCAGATTATATGTAACCTGTGTTCCCCTAACAGTTCCATCTACTACGACGTTCTAGCACAGGACACCCCAAAACAAATGTAGAAACATATTAACATAAAGAAAACACCGCCGTTTTAGCCGGCTCACATTGTAACCTGCGTTTCCCAATCATGGAAGCCCTGCTCATTTGCATAAACAAACCCACCATCAATCAGGCTCAATATGAGGAAGAGGGCACGCTTAAGTACTTTTAAAGATTTTACACGATTTTAATCGACTTTTTCCAATAATATTACTTAACGCAATTTTTTAATTCATCATTCACCTAAAAACCATTCATGGAAGTCGAAAATGTTTACGATTATGGCAAATTTTTTTTTATACTCAAACAGAACTTATGAACATTGGCCTGACAGATGGAATAAATGGAGCGCAAGAGAAACAAACAGGAAATATCCCTACTGTTAAATGAAACATATATATATATATATATATATATATATATATATATCCTCAAAACCTCTGACCTTGATGGAATGGGAGATTAAAACTTGCTGCTATGGTTTCAAAAGATCTGAATTAGCAGCAAGGGGAGACTTGATTTCTAAATATTTCTCACGTATCATATCTCCCCTCTTTTGGAAATGTATGAGAAATATTTGGAATCAAGTTTCCCTTTGCTGTTATTTCAGATCATTTGAAACCATCGCAGCATTTTTTAGTCTTCCCTTCATCAAGGCCAAAAGTTTTGGTGATATATCAGATATTTTGAAATTAATATGCAAAACTAAGAAAACAAATGAAAATTATTGAAACATTTTATGGCTGTAAAAATATGCAAAAAATAGGCTCGGGATGATAGACGATCCCCTTCATGTGCGACCTTAAGGGAAAATGTCATATAGCCTACTACACAATTCAGGTCATTTCCAATGAGCCTTCATTTATTAAATTCTGATTAATAGTCACTGAGATTTGGAACTTATAAAATTGCCAAAAAGGTGGCATCTCTCTTCTTTTCTCTCTCTCTCTCTCTCTCTATCTATCTATCTCTCTCTCTATATATATATAGAGAGAGAGAGACAGAGAGAGAGACAGAGAGAGATTTATCTAAACTAGTAGCTAAATTGAATATTGAAAAGCTCATATCTATGAGTAAAAACTACATGAAAATTTGCAGGCTTTTTGAAGATTATAATACTATTCTATGGTTACAATTTTATAAAAATTGGTAAAAAAAGAACCTACATTTTCAAACCAATAAAATATGCCCAAATTTGCTTACATTTGTATATATAGTGTCCTGGCAGGCTCCAGTTTTACTGCTTTGGAATGAATTTTGCTTCGGGTTTTTTTTTGCCTGGGTGTCTCCCCTATGGCCTTTCCAGGCCATTAATGTATATATATATATATATATATATATATATATATATATATATATATATATGTGTGTGTGTGTGTGTGTGTGTGTGTGTGTGTGTGTGTGTGTGTGTGTGTGTGTGTGTATAAAAGATGACTTCACAATTGAGTTTGTATTCTTCAACGAGCAGTAATTATCATTTCCTACACTGATGTAGATTGTGTAAACTCTAAACACTAGTGTATGAAAGTAAGATTAAAACATCATATTATTATATTATAAATAAGAAATAAGTTATTAAATCTAACCTAAAAGTTTCGAAAACATAGAATCTTACACCTTAGTTGCCTTGACTTCCAGGTCCACTCTCACCTGTAGTGGTAGCATCTTTTATGACCACATTTATGAGTAAAATTTATCATTTGAAGACTATTTATAAAATATCTGCCTAGAAAAAAATAATCTATAAATATTTTACATTATTAAAAACCTGATTTGATTTGGATTAAAATTATATGAAACCAATTACTATCATGTGTCAATCAAAGCAGTAGAAATAGACGAAGATTCTAATTTTATATTTGTCTCCCCCATCGACTGATATTTTAGTCTATGAAAAATAAACACTTGCTCTCCTTTTTGTTTTCTCTTTTTCTTTCCTTTCATAGCAGGGATAAGCCATCCATTTTAAATACGAGTGAAAGATGGCCCTCATAGACAAACAAAAACTCAAGTATTACTAATCTCTCATTGTCAGATTCCACTTATATTCACAAACCAGAAGTTGCCAGCTGCCCCAGGAAACATTCCAAAAGCTCTCACAAAGAAATTCTCAAGATGGCGACTTTCCAAGAAGAGGCACTTCACTTTGTGCCACATACATCACTGCCGCATCTCACAGCGTTGCGTCATATTTCTGTGAACGACAAGGGTTAATTGCTAGTATTTCATTGAATGGGCTTTCTGAACATATCTCCTTTGCTATAAACAATTATTCATTCACATGTTTGTAATGGTAGGTCATACATTCGCGCAATGCACTTATGAAAGGGATTTATTACTAAAGCGCACCACAGGGAACCTACGAGTGACTGAATACCACAATGAAGTACAATAGACAGATTCATTTCCATTCAGAATTCTTACAAATTTACTTTTTCTTACATGATATCAGTTTCTTTTATTTTGTTTCAGACAGTTGTTCTCGTTTTCGTTTTAGTTATTTTCAACACATTTCAGTCATTTTATACTTTGGTCTTCTTCGGAACCCTTTTGTTTGGTACACAAAATGAGATCAAGCTATTATGAGAAAAAAACGAACCGGTAAGACCTGATTTGGTATTCGCCATTGGCGAGCTATTTCGGCTTCCTCTAAAGAAGCAAGTTTACAAGGAATATCAAATTCACAAAAAGTCCCCATCACCAGAAGATGACATATAGCGTCTAACATTCCCAAATGGTCATCCATCTCGTATTGGCCAGACCCCACGTCGCTTTACTTCAGTTGGTTGTTTGTTTGTTTTTGTTTTATGGCATATCAACCCTTTTCAGGTTATTTAATGTCGAATCCAGTGATTTTGAAGAAATTTTTTAAATAGAATATATATATATATATATTTTAAGTCTGTTTCTATTTAACCCATAGTTGAGACCCTAACAGGTACTACCACTCTGGGTTAAAGTGGACCTGGGAGCAATGGCAATTAAGGAGTGGCTCCACACTCCCCAAAGCCCGCAAGCTGAGGCCTTACCATTGGATATAGTTTAAGGTCATATCCAGGACAGCTTTACTTCGGTGGTCTAACAAGAGCCAGTGCGATTATGTCAAACCAGTCTATTCTATTGGATTAAATAAAATGTTCAATTCAACATTCCTGGAACATAACTGTTATGGTACGATTCCTATTAGATACACAATAGAGTCTTCCAGAAAGTATATAATATTTTTCCTGTAATCTATTCAGTATGTCAAGTAGCAGTGTTACTTGCTGATATGGTATATACTTGTCGAGGATACGTTCTTGACAATCAGTCCGACACATAGTGAGCTATGTAAATGTCTTCTCGTCTTTTTTGCTCCTCTTAATCGTACAGAGTTTTTTGTTTTTTGTTTTTTTTTATCCAGATAGGTCTGCTTTATCATTGCAAAAAAAAAAAAAAAAAAAAAAATCAGTTTTAATTTTATTACTATATAAATTGTTTCCAGTACTGAAGCATAATTTCTCTTATGGAGGCGATTTTAAATGTTTATATAATGTTTATTTATAAAATGTTATTTTTGCGTTAAGCACTTAAAAAATAAAACTTTTGCTTTTATTTCATTTTATCGATTCATTTGAACTAGTTCAAATATATACTTTGTGTTTGAGTGGTTTTAAAGAGAAATTGAAAATGTAGTACCATGTAAATCGATTGAATTCACACTCTAAAAATCATAATCAATTGCGTTTAATACACCAATAGCCTATGTGTCTATAATTCTTATGAGTATTTTTCATTTTAATACCCTTTCGTGCTGACTTTAGGTTTTTTTATACAAAGGAGTCACCACTTATCAAAGTCCAGAGGCCACTCAAGGATAAGAATTAATGAGTGTACAGTGGTTTAGGGGAACATATCGTAGTCATTATTAGTAGTGGAAATTTGGTAAATTGGATTACTTAAGGGGATGGCTCATCAAGAATTTGTTCACGTTGGACTTGAAGACAACCATATTGAAATCAGTTGGCAAGCAGAAAAAACGGAACAGAGTTCTACAGGCGTGTAGTTCTGAGAAAAAAAGCTTTGTTCATGTAATCTACGTTTAGGTTTAGGAACAGATAAAGAGTGGGGGGAATTATTAATAGTGGTTTCAGCTAAACGAGTGTTTTTCGTGAAAGTCAGAACAGGGAGCACCATAGTCTGGAGTTTAGATGCCATGAAAATAACAATAAAGAAGAGACAGGCTCGTAACGTCTCTTCTGTAAGAAAGAGGTTACAGTGAAGAGAAAAGAGCATTCCCTACTAGGCTATGAAGTTTATTTTGAACTCTGTCAAGGCAGCTACTGCCCAGATGTAGCAACAGTACTCCGTCCTTGGACGTAATTGGCTCTTGTACAGGTACAGAATTGCATCAGCAGTGAGATATCTCCTGGAGCGGTAGAACGATCCTACCGTTTTTTTCAGCAGTCCTGGCAACAGAATTGATGTACGTATTCCATCTCAGATCAGGAGTAAAGTTCAGACCTAAAAGTTTGTCAAAACATCGTGCCTCCCCAAGATGAGAGCCATTTATTTCAATTGATGCCAGACGGGGATCAGCACGTTGATGATAGAAAGATAGAAGCTTGGTTTTAGATGCATTAAAATTAACCAGCCACCTCTTTCCCCATTGAACCACATGATCAAGATCAAAGAAGAGGGAATCAGAGGGAACGGTCGTTTACTGCCTTTGAAGTGTTGCCACAGATGGTACTTTCATCAGTGTAAATGTCTACGAATGATGTAAGGATGTGATTTGGGAGATCATTGATGTAAATCAGGGAGAGAGTTGGGCCCAGGATGAACACCTGAAGAACTCCAGCATTAATATTGTGAGCTTCTGATTGCTGCCCATCAATCACTATTCTTATGAACCTATCAAAGAGAAATGATTTTATAACTGAAAAGACATTTCCAGCTTCGGTGTAGTTGAAAATCTTGCGGAGTAAACCTTTATCCAAGGATTTTGATATGTCAAGAGAAATTACCCTAGAAAGAAAGCCTCTATCGAGAGATTCGCTAATCCTATGAGATATAATTTAGCACATCTGCTATAGATCTAGTAGAATGAAAGCCATATTGCATGTCACTGAGGGGGTTATTTTTGCTTAGGTGGTTCACTACCCTATTTAACACAGAGTCTGGCAACTTACTCATGACGCACAGGAGACTTATTGGTCTGTATTGAGAGGGAGAAGCGATCACCTGAATTTTTAAATATGGGACATACTGATGAGGTTTTCCCGGGTGTTGGGAACCATTTCTCCTTAAGACAATGC
This sequence comes from Euprymna scolopes, assembly GCF_053919585.1. Taxonomy (NCBI): domain Eukaryota; kingdom Metazoa; phylum Mollusca; class Cephalopoda; order Sepiida; family Sepiolidae; genus Euprymna; species Euprymna scolopes. Next base: position 88,792,672 of record NC_136494.1, on the reverse strand, counting down.
TTAAACGGCTTTGTAAGTATGGGAGCTAGTTCTGGTTGAAGCATTGCCTAATCTCTATTAAAAAATGATAATAATATTAAATATTCTACTAAATATAAGTTCAATTGACGTGTTATGGGGAAACTATGTCAATATTTTCCCCTTTCACTTACTGGAATAAAGAATTTAATTGACAAATTTAAACTGTGTAATTCTTGAGCAACTTAGCTAAATTTCTTCAAATCATTCCCGACATTATTTTAATAGAAATTGTTTACCCATTTTGCTTACATTCGATGCTAGGCAGCGGATATATACGTATGTCTATTTGAAAAGTATACGTAAAAATGGAATGACGTCGGCAATTTTTTTTTTTTTTTTTTTTGCAAAAGGAATGTGGGAAGATGTTGAATTCACAATTCGTGAATGCATTTATTTTGAGTAAATTTAGCAAGTGAATCACAAGCTGCAAATTGACCACAATAAATTCTAATAATAAATTTTAATAATAGTATTTGCAGAAAGGTTGATCGGGTTCAAGTGTCAAAAGAAAAACAATTCGGTAAATAATTTTTTTTTTTCGAGTTAAAATTAAATGGAATGCTGTACTTTGTTGAAAATTGAACATTCCTTCTGTTAAAACCACATGTACATCATTTTTTTCGTGTAAAATTTGAGAATATTAATTTTGCTTATCTTTTTCATAAGGTCGCGATTTTTCTATTCATCTAAAAACTACAGATTTTTAAAACTTCATTTTCTATTCTAGACCCGAATTTGTCTTGTGATTCTATGTATTTTTCAAAATGGAAGAGCTTTCGAGGCAATTTGTTGAAATGATGTGTCTACAATAAGGTCAGACGTTAGAGTTGCAGAGACAAAATATGGAAAGACAGAAAGAAAATGACGAACAACTGCAACTGATTAATTCGTCAGAGAAAATCAGAGTAATATAGAGAAGGAGTTAAACAGATAGCGAGAAATGGAGAGAAAACAAAGAGAAGAAAGAAAAGAAAGAGAAGAGTACAAAAAGGAATTCAACGAAAAATACTGGAAGTACAGACGCAGACAAAGGAAAAATTGAAACTTCTAACTCAATTAATAACAAATAAAGACAATAACGAATAAAATCAGAATGTTTTTTTTTCAAAACCACGATGTTGTCAGCATTAGAAACATTTCACTACGTTCATGAAGAGAATTTCACTTTTGAACCCTGTTTTCACGGATTTGGTGACGTATTCAGTATTGCTTGTAAGTTATGCTGGGAGCAGTGAAGGTTCGTCTTTTATTACAAAAATTGGGAACTGGAGAACATAACAAGTTTGTAGACAACATCATCCTGAAACAGACGAGCGAATTGTCCATTGGCGAGGCCGGGAAATCTTGGATGGAATTATACTATCGAAAAACCCCCAGCTTATTTCATAAGAGATGGAAATGTATTAACCTGACTAGCAAACAAGGCTAAGATTACACCACATTTGATCCAGTCATAAATAGGCACTGTGACAACTTCGCACTATGCTCATTAATGGCCAACAGCATTAAGGTCCTGATTTTCATTCAAGGCGTTATGTCGCCAAAGGACGCTGAACTCAGACGCCTGGCACCAAACAGATTCGAAAGTGAGCCAAATATAACCCTTCAACAATTGACAGAGAAATAAAGGATCATGATGGAGAAGCAAGACTAAAAAATATAGATTGGCAGAAGTAACACACATTAGAAAGGTACAAAGTAACAAAGAATCTTACTCTCCCAATAGTCATGCAAAAGCCAAACATAACTTTCCAAAAGAATCTCAAAAGAAACCTCATTTGTCACGTTACTCATGCAAAAGATGTAAACTTCACTCACAGAGCGATTGTCCATACTGGTTCCGGAAATGTGATCTGTGCAGACGCAACGGACACAAAGCCTCACATTGCAAGACCCCATAGTAGCTACATAAAAGCAACGAAAACTCAAGCAGAGGACAAATATTTATGGAAGTACGTTATGGTAAAAATCGAGGACAAGGATGTTAGACTTCAACTAGACAGTGGTTAGGATTTGTCCATAATAAACCACCATACTTTGTGCAAAATTGGAAAACCGAGAATGATGAGAACCAAGAAAGTAACAGGAGAAAATAAGATTCGAAGGTGAGGTTACTACTAATGTAATATGGAAGGAAAAGACCATGGTTACAGATACACATGGACTATACGGGACTACTTGATGGACAGTACTATCTTATAGTAGTGGACAGTTTCTCCAAGTGGCAAGAGGTTTTTATGTATAAAAGGCTGACTACTGACATCATTATAAAAAATCTTCATCAGTTATTTGCATGATTAGGAGTGGTCAACTGCTTAGTGTTAGATGATAGCACTCAGTTTACATCCGGGAACTTTATAGAGTTCATGCAGGACTTCCAAGTGGACCACCTCACAACTCTGACATACCACCATATATCAAATGATCAGGCAGAGAGATTTGCGGACACCTTGAAGAGAGCTTTGGAAAAGACAAAAGACACCCCATTTTAAAAAGCTTTGCAACAATTTCTTCAGGTTTATTGCATAATTTGTAATGAGAATACGTCATCCTAGATGTCTGCGGTGGAAGTGATGTTTACTACAAAAATACAGTCAGTCTTTGACAAATTAGTGCCAAAACATAAAACCCGCAGACAACTGTTCCCACGAGGAAATACATGCTGGAAGATGTATAAGGATAATAAAACTTTCTGGGAACAGGGAACGATCAAGAACAGGATCGGCTGCATGGTCTACATGGTGGAAGGACGACATGCCACGCATAACAAACACTTAAACCAGATATGCAAACGTACTTCGGATGAGTAAAGTGAAACTATATCAGAAGTAGAAGAGATGTTAGACCTATTGTATAACACATTTGACCTGGAATCCCCTCAAACAAGTACCGGAATACATCGTTCCAGCAGAAAAAGGAAACTGATGGACCCCTTGGAGGTCAACCCAAGAAAGAAAAACTAGGCATATTTCAGGGAAATAAATCTTCGGAAGGGTGGGTGTTCTGGAGTAGTTAAAACCTCTATATCCACGGACTATATGGATTCGTCTGGCTTATATAATGCGAGATATTTCTATCTTCAAGCAGAGAGTACATTCCTATTTTAACCACTCGCAGTGAACACAGGACACTTTCATCTTACAATTGTGACCCTTAAACCAGACCACAACAGGTACTAACTAAAGATAGAGAATGGGTGAAATTATTGATAGCTAGACGAGTGTTTTATGAACGCTTATCAAGCTCAAACGAACACTTGCCATGAAAATAAGAATGGAGCAGAGACAAGCTAGCATCGTCTCTTCTGTGGGAAAGAGGTTGCAGGAAAGAGAAAAGGACATCACTTATCAGGTTCCGAGGCAAATTTGGAACTTTTTCAAGGCAGGATACGAAGCTTCGAGCAGCTCCTAACCAGATACGACAACGGTACTCCATCCTAAGATGTACTTGGGCCTTACACAAATTCGACCTCAATATTATTTTCAAGAAGTTTTGCAAAGCCTTTCTCCTTGCCAACGATTGTGGCAGCACCATTTGTTGTCACACAGAATAATTTATTTAAGTCAATATCATGTTTAGTAAAATAAGTAGTAAATGCAGTCAAAATGTCTTTTGCGTTAGTTGTGTTATGAAGGAATAATAAGCAATACATTCCTTTATAAAGAATAACTGTGATTATTTTCATATTTTTCAACCACAGCAAATAATTTAAATCTGTGCCCTCATCAAGAGCAACACTTCAACGAAATCAGTTTTGTGCCTCTCAATTGATATTACAGAAACAGGAATTTCTCTAATTTGAGAGAATATAATCTTATTATTTGTTAAATCACAAAATAAAATTTCAGCACTTCTCCCCCCCCCCAAAAAAAAATTCTTTGATGTATTCTCCGTCTGTAGATGGTTTTCCTTTCAAAACCACATTCAACTATTTTAAAACTAGGTTCAGTTGCTTTATACTAGTTGCTTGACTCAAAATACAAGTTTGTTTTTTTGAAACCGGAAATAGTTTTTTTGATGGCTTCACTTTTCTTCTCTGAATTTTAAACTTAGACTGGTGCTTTGTTTAAAATTGTCCTTGTACATTTGATGTGTGACACGCAACACTTTCACAACAGAAAGCACACACAGCACGATCTTTTTGTTCTAAAAATCCATATTCTTTTGTCCAATTTTCTTGAAAACAGTCGACAACTAATTTTCCTTTTCTTTGCAGTCATGATTAACAAAAATGATTTTTTGAAAATATAAATGAATCAGCAAACATCAATGCGGATATTTACTCCTAATTAACCTATATTTATATAAATTAACTTTGAAATACATGAACAAACCATAAACTTTATTTCAAAAAGGAAAATATATTTTTTTTATAAAAATCGAAAAATATTTTTGAAATGTTTTTTTTGCGTTTACAAAAAAAAAAAAACGTTCAGTTGCTAACTACTCCTTACCACAAGGGAGAATACTTGAAGCGCTTGCATGTCACTGGTTGCCAACCCCTGCCCTATGAGAATAAAATGATGCCAAATACTCTTCTTTCTTAATTTGGCGCAACGATATCAGATCTTCAAGTATATTATTATTAGTAGTAGTAGGAGGAGGAGGAGGATCAGGGGCACTAGTAGTATAATAGGCAGCAGCAGTATTAACAGTAGCATGCCAAGTATATATATATCATTATTATTATTATTCGTAGTATATATTATGATTAGTAGTAGTAGCAGTATATTATTATTGTTATCATTATTATTATTATTATTATTATTATTACTAGTAGTAGTAGTAGTAGTATAGATGGCAGTAGTATTAACTTTAGCATAGCAAATCTGATTCAATTCTGTTAATTAGCTCAGCAAGTGTGTCTATTGTTTTTCGTGTAAGCAGTAGTAGAAATAACATTTTACTCTTCGTGGGTCACCTGGCATCTCAAAAATTGTTCATGTCAAATAGTTTTAGAGCCTATAAGTATCCAACAGGCTGACATAAATGTTCGATTATAATAGAAATTATTACTCAACTAGGTAGACAACTACTACTACTATATCTTTATGGAAATCTCTCAAAACAGGCCATAAAGCCGCTTTATGCAAGGAGCTTAAAAAAAGATCCAGAACTAATCAACAATAAGTGTTAGGTGGATAGATTCTGACTTAAAAACATCGCTTATGAAATGTGAGAACTAAAGGACAAAATAAGGGAAGTTTCTAGTTAGTTTGGTTTTTATTCAAAACTCAGGTAATTTGGGAAGGATATAAACCCACTTTCTCACTGCACTCATCTAGAAAGTATGCAAGGTACGAAACACTCTAAGAGATTCTTAAGAAGGAGTCAACATGTCTATGAGCATGAAAAACTCTTAATTAATCCCAAGAGCAGTATAGAGTAATGAATTGAAACTTGTCATTCTCTTGCAATCCCTGTAGCCAAGCTGACTGTGGGGAAAGATTACTGGTACAACCTCTGAGTTGCAAGTATGAGAGGCGTTCCAAAATAAATGCCCCCTATTTTTATTCCGCTCATATAACTCAGAGGGGATTACAAATTGCATTATTATGATGACTAAACTTATGCATTCATCACTTGAAAGTTGTATCTCTCTTTTGCAGATATTGATTATGTGAGAATCTAAGAAAGCAACTCCTGTCATGGACGTGCGCCAGAAGCAGAGACGGCTTATCGAACTCCTGGCAAAAATGCATTGAGAATGGTGATGAGTATGTAGGAAAATAAATTCTGGAGCTCAAGAAACTCAAGACCACACGTTACTACTCCCATTCCACTCATATCATCTGGTTCATTCATTAATTATTTCCAGTTCACCGTTTATTATTTCTTTTTTTTTTTTTCAATCACATTAATTCCAACATACTGCACTTTACTTCAAAAATAAATAATAAACATGCCCCCACTTTCACTTAAATTCTAACTGGCATACCTGAATTTATTTGTAGAATAAATTATTGTCAGAATACTGGATTATCAGGATGGTCGTCTGCATATAAATCCTACTCTTAATCAGATAGAATAAATTTCCGAACATCACAGATCATATTCAAAATAGGATCTTAGCTTAATGTTTTGTAAGGCCTCCTATTTTTCACTCCAAAAGTAAAACATTGAAGAGCTATGAGGACGAAAACAAGCGACTTTTTGTGCTCAAGCATAAATTTTTCTACAGAGTCACAAACATTCTCAATACACTTTTGTCAGCCTCTTTTAATTCCTCCATCGTAAAAGCTGAGAGTGCGCTTTGTCACTGACATCTTAAGCCCATTTCCTAACTGTGCTGCCTCAAAAGCATCGGCTTTGTAAACGTTCAATAGGGGCCGGTGAACGTTGATCGATTCAATTTCTTCTGCATATAGGAATTCAATGACTCATCTCTGCACGTCCATAATAGGAGTTGCCTTCTTCGAGTCTCACATCGTCAATATCTGCAACAGAGAGATGAAACTTTCAGGTCATGAATGCATAAGTTCGTTCATTATAACAATGTAATTTGCAATCTTCTCTGATCCGTCTGAGAGAAATAAATAAATATGAGACATTACTTTTGGAACATCCCTCGTCTGTAATTATGTTATTTAGTTATTCATTACGTGCTCTGTTGCAAATACTGACAGTGTGAGAATTTAAGAAAACTACCCCTGTCATTGCGTTCACCAGAAACAGGAGCGTCATCGGATTTCTGACAAAAATGCATTGAGAATGAGAGTGACTATATAAAAAAAAGCAAATTCTGAAGCAATAAAGGTCGCTCAGTTTTATGGTACGACTTCCGTCTTCGTAGCTCTTCAACCTTTGGGATTCAAAATATACATAAGAGGCATTACATCTGAAACAACCCTTGTATGACAAAGTGAATTCTGAAAGCCCACGCATAGCCATCCTTCATCGCTAACAAAAGTGCATTCAGAATCGTAGTGACAATGTCAAATAATGAATTCTAAAGCACAAATGGTCCCTCGTTTTAATGGTACCACTCCTGTCTTCATAACTTCTACAAATTTTGAATTAAAAAAAAAATAAATATTAGGCTTTATTTTTGTGAACATGTGTATATTTGTGAAACCTGAGAAGATTTGGTAAACAAAAGAGCGAGAAGAAAACTTTCTACATACAATGGCAGTTTCGAAAAGTTCACCTTGGTGATACTCATCAGTGTCAGCAAACTCAGATACGTGCGTCTTTAAAGAATCTTCACATACAAGCATCTTCCTGACATCTTTTGTCTATGAATCTGATAATAAAAGCAGCATTACGAATGTTTATGTGGATCTACTTAAGTCGGTGATGATCTTGTAGAGTTAATGATTAATCTAAAAGTTTTCTTCTCAAAAGATGTTTCATATAAAGAAGTTACATGCTATCAAGTGTTGTGTGCCAGAATTAAATTGTTATCGTGTACTGACATCTAGCGGTGAATAACATCAGAGATTTTTCTTTCCAATTTTCCTAGTGTGATATAATGATATTGCAATAACATTGTTGCCCATGTTGACCAAGTAAAATCATATTAAAAAATATCAAGCGGTCCTCGGTGAAGTAATGGCAAGATGATAATATGATCGACGTTCGATATGTAATATCATTTCCAATAGTTTAATCTAGCTGAAATTCTGCATGGGCAATAATTTATATCTCTTTGTGTTATGTGGCAAGTTACAGCTCTGAAATAATTGCGGTTTCTAATTTACAGGTGTTCGAACCTAGTCCGGTATGAAATGGAGCCTACTAAATGTCATGCAGTGATCTGTTTTTTTGTATGTGAAAGGACGCACACCGAAAAAAAACCTTTTGATGAAATGAACGAAACATATGGTAATGATGCCCTATTATATGCGCTTGTAAAACGCCCCAACCTAGTCTGCCATTGATGAAGCATCTGTCACTCAAGTTGAGGCTGATATTTGATTATTAGAAAGACTGTGAAAACTATCATTCATAACCATTTGCATATGCATAAGGTGTGTGCCAGATGGATTCCCAGGTTGCTAACATCTTTCCAGAAGCGAGAATGTGTTGAGTGCTCAAGGATGAATTTCAAGAGTTGAGTTCTTGCTGTGAATGTTTTTCAGAGGGGAAAACGAAGATTGAATCTAAGCCAGGCATCTACAAGAACGTAACAGTAGAAAGAGACTAGC